>NW_026251740.1:0-379060 GCF_025024155.1 Gamsiella multidivaricata
GCGATTTTGGGCCCCGGCTCAAGTATTAGAAACCATGCGACTCAGAATGCGCATCATAGGTATTTGCTTCCTCATTTTATATTGGTTTAGTGGGGGCCTTTTGTTCGCTATCTTCAGGTAACTGTCGGCCGGCTGGCAGTCAAGCCGAGGCTTGGACAACACAGCCTGTGGCACACCTGCACGCCTGGGGGATCTGGGGTCAATAAAAAAAAGCTTTCGCTCCCGCTCGAACCCATTGGGTGCTTTAGTTCGTGACCTCGACCATCACTTTTAATTTGTTGACAAAGACTGTGAGGGTATAAACGGAAATCAGTTGAGCAATTGAACTGTTCACTAGCTAAAATGTAGCCTTTATGTTGCGCATGGTTGTTGTCAGAGACAGAAAGGGATACCGCCAACTTTGACGTGCAGACCGCAATGTAGAGTACAAAATTCAATTGAATGCTGTCTGCCAATTAGATTCGTCTAACTAAAGGAGACTGCACCATGTATACCCTCCTTGTCAAAACCAATTAGGTTCAAGAAGATATGTCAGTTTTGATGGAAAGTTGACTCGGGACCTCTGGAATGTCACCGCAAAGGTACTCCCTTCGCTCTGAGGTTGTCACTGGAGAGCACCTGTCAAATATTAAAGCAACAGCCTTTGTTTTGGCAATCAGCAGCTCTCCTCTTCTTCTTTCTCTCTTTCTCTCCTTTTTCTCCTCTCCTCTCTCTCTTCCTTCGCTCACTCGTTCACACATACAATTGACATCCACATCCATCCCCATCCACTTTCAGCTACAATCCCTATCGTTTTATATATCCCCACCTCACATTGTCTCTATTGTTGCATCCACCCATATAAGCCCTCTCTACCATCGACGCCATGAATTATAACCAACATACTCTATGCCCTCAACAACCCCATCTCTCGAACATCACCACTCAAATCACACATATCTCTCCAGTCCCCTATACCTCCACATCAAAGGGTCGATTGGTCCTCACAGGTTCTGGTCAAGGCCAGCAGAGACCGCGACTATCGCGCGCTGCTTCTGCTGACATTTACCCTGTTCAATTGCACTCTCAGAGTCCCACGGTGCCACTGTCTATCGAGGCGCTGAGGATCCTTTCTGCCGCAGAACACAAACATCCTCGAGGTCCCACGCGCCGCATAAACGAGAGATCCCACTCCATCTCCTCATCCACGTCCTCCTCATCTTTCTTCTCGTCTGGATCATCCTGCTCCTCCTGGCCCTCCGAACATGAGGCGGATGTCGAGCATGAGCAGCAGAAATACATGGTCTTCCGCAAAAATAAGACGCTCCCGCCCCCAACACTATCCCCAATCCTGATGCCCTCGATCCCACATCAGGTTACGAAGAGATCTGCGCGATCCGACTCGCCATCAAGGTTTTCTGTAAGCTCGTGGTCAAAAGATAGTTGCGCCAGCAGCAGCAGCAGCTTTGGCGGTAGCGATAGTGAAGACGACCCTCTGTCGGATGCCTGGCCAAAGATTGAAAAGATCCGTATCCGTTCGCGGTACCCGGACGAGTCTGCAGACAACGCCTCAAGTTCCCAATCGTTCGTGTCTGAGCTCCCACCGCCTCCTTCTCTGTATCACGACAGCTATCATTGTGATGATTCGGTCTCCTCGCGCAAGTATTTGGCCCTCTCTGCCTCCATCTGGGGCCCTGGCTGGCACCAGGTCGAGCCATTGCCTGCTTCGTTTGTCAAAACGATGGAGCAAACCGAGCTCGAGGCCCAGGCACTGGCACAAGAGAAGGCTGGCCAGGTGGCCGCAAACCCGAGGACAAAGGCCAAAAAGGCAAAGCAGCAAGCCAAAGCCGCGGCAGCATCAGCATCAGCATCAGCATCAGCATCAGCAGCAGCAGCAGTAGCTTCTAGTTCTGTGGAGGCTACACCCGATGAGGGCGTGAGTCTGGGCATGCCGATATCGACAGAGACATTTGTGCTAAAGCCGACCAGTTCCATCGTGAATATGTTGTGTTCTGCCCGTTTGCCTCGTAGCCTCCAATTTGTCGATTAAAAATACATGGTCGAACAAGCATGGAGGTACATGGAGGAGCTGGATGGATACATTTCCTTGCCTTCAGCGATTCCCAGTACTGTTACGTATACGCAAACGAGCGACTCTGTAGATATTATTGGGAGGTTTTTTTCTGTACTAGCATACATATTTTTAAGCATAGCAAGGTTAAAGTAGCATACACAATATATACCACGTCTTTTTTTTTAAAAAAAAAAAAAAAAACGCGAGTTGGATGGTACACGCGAATCGCCCTTTTTCTCCTCTGTTTTTTATTATCAGTAATTGTCTATGCGGACATGCGCGGTACTCTCCCTGTCTGCGTTTCAGTACTACGTTGGAGAATAGGGGAGGGAGGGGGGCAAATGTACCTGCGCTACATACCATCTTGTTATTGTTTCTTAATTTCTGCAGTATCGGGGGGAGGGGCCATCACAAGAATTTGTTCCGCTTTGATGAAATCTGGCCCTCGGGTCATACGACCCTTGCTTTGCCTTTCGGGTATCTTTGTAACATTGTAGGATAAGAACATGGAAAGCATGAGGATGAAAATCGTAATCACGGAAATCGCGCGCGCGCAAAATAAAATGAAATAATAATAAATTTTTATTTATGCGGGCTACCTACACGTACCCTCTGGATCTGCGATGAATATATTTCAAATTATACAACGTCAACAGTGAGCGTTTCTCCAATTCGAATTGTGTTGAAAGTATTGGGGTCATGTCCACGGTTCTTCATCTCGGCCTCCAGTCGTCGAGGGGGCTCTGTCACATCCTCGTCCGTCAACACCCACTATCGATCGTAAGATCGGTGGGGTAATGATAAAAAAAAAAGCCAGTGTCAACATCCAACTCATATCTCTAATTTCGCCAAATAAACGCGTCGAAACACGACAACAACACTAAGGATGAGATGGTTTACTTACAGTGCCCCAGTGCATGCCGACGCTGCGTTTGGATTTGATGTCCTCGTGAAGCCTGACAGCGTCCTCGGGCGAGCAATGGACCGGGGACATGAACCACCGTGGACTGTACGCTCCAATCGGAATCATCGACAGATCGAACGGTCCGACGCGCTCGCCGATCTCCTTGAACGCCGGACAGTGAGGCACCGTGTTCTCGTCAGCACCCTTAGGCACGTATCTATATCCCGTGTCTCTGTAAGGATCGTAGGGAACGCGTTAGACAATGCATCTGCTATAGTCCTCTAATAAGAAAGATTAAATTGAGGTCGCTTTTAAACTCTTACCCTCCAAAAAAGACCTTGACGCTCCTTTCAGAAGCATCCTTGGGAACCGTTTCGAGAACCCAGGAGGCCCACAGGGTCTTGTAATGGTCCGTCATAGATCGGCCAGTGAAATGTTGGCAAGGCGTACAAATCACTTTCACTCCAGACTTATTTTCGTGGAACGTGTGCTCGTGCTCGTCCCACCTTGAGTATTAGTTAAAGCCAATTGAGCAGAAGAGATATCAGAAACAACACTGCCAACTGTATGGCAAATGTCCACAGCATGCAATTGCTTCATTCTTTCACTCACCAGTCGCATTCGGTCACTTTATCTTTGATGCCAATAGAATGGAACCATGCCTCATTACCGAGCGGGACGTAAAAGTAAGGTGCGTGGTCCTTTTGCAGGGTCTGGATGGTGGCCAGATCCAAGTGGTCGTAGTGATTATGACTAATCACCACAATGTCAATTCGAGGCAGCTCGTCCAGCTTGCAAGGCGGCGGTGTAATCCTCTTAGGCCCTGCCAGTTGACTGGGGCTGCATCGCTCTGAAAAGACAGGGTCGAACAGGACGTTCACGCCCTCAAGCTGTACCAAGAAGCACGCACTATTAAGTAATTGAATAATAAGGCCTAGGACATTAGGAATACTGTTCCATGAGTACTACATGAATGTAGCTCCGCTGCATGCCATATACCAAGAGAAGACCACTTACTGTCCCAACCAGGTCGTTGTGACCTTGCCATGTCGAGCTCCTTGTTCTGCTCCTTGCTTTGGCAGACTGAAGGTATCGATCAAGGGTTTGTCGAGACTCAAGACCTTGGGTAGTGTGGTATCCTTAGTCACCTTGGACTGAGTCCGATCGAACTCAAAAAACATCCTTAGGACGGAAAGGGGCCCGTGTTTGTAGAAGGATGGCCATGGGTTCACAAATCCCTTGCCACTGGGGTCATGGTGTGCGGGCAGGTTTTCCTTGGTCGTGGCTGGAGTGGAAGTCATCGTTGAGTGAATGTTGATTTCAAAAAAAAAAAAAAAAAAACGAGGATGGTGTGAATAGGTTGAGGGCACACTTTTGACCAACTGTTGAGGCACAAGAAAAATAAACCTTAATGTGCACCGATCGAATGTGGACAGGCACTTCTGACGTGGGCGAAACGATCGGGAATATGTTTTAGCCGCGACAGCTGCGGTTCAATGGATTGACGTATGCCGATGGGTACAGGGATGTGAAATGGGGGAAGGAGGGGGAAGGAAGGGGAAGGAGGAGGAGGGGAGGGAGGAATAGTACCTTTACCTTCTGCGAAGCCCACGGGCTGAGCAATTGCATGCCGTTGGCGATAAGCAATAGCGCCTAAGACGGTCAGGCCTGCTGCAGTAGCCCACCTGGACCGACGAGCAAACATTGGATCTTGGATTAAAAGGAAGGTAGGCTTGGAAATGTAGGGGTGTTATGTACTGAAATGGGTGGTGTTTGCCCAGAGGTAGCGGCCCGGTGGGCTATCGAGCAATCGAGCAATCGAGAGAGAGAAGAGGCCCCTCAGGAATTGTAGCGAAAAGTGGAATGCGATCGAAGGAGGGCTGTGTGCCTCTCTAAGATTTTAGCCTTGAGAGTAGTCCGGTATGGTTTATGATGGAAAGGGGAATGGACCACTTGTGGTCCTCCTTGGTCAATCAAGTCGAATCCACCTCTCTCCTCCAGTCCATCTCGGTTTTCATCGCTCATCACCCACTCCGAAGTTCCTTTATTTGCTTGTCGTTTTTGCGCAGAGCTGCTCTGTCAAGTCTGTCAAGTCTACGAGGGGAATTGCCGCAACAAGCGCCAGTAAAAAAAAAAAAAAAAAAAAAAAGATATAGAGTTCAGCGCAGCCAGGAACAAGGGAAAGAAAGGACAGGCAAGATGACGGAACAGGTTCTTACAACACCACCTCCGCCGGCTGATTCCTTCATCGTCATCAACGGAGTAGATGATCGCGATGCTGGCATCTACTCGGACAACTTTTATTCTCAGCGTATGGGCCCTTTTAGAAGCGCTCTACGGCGACGAATGCTTCCCTGGGTTCGAAATGAGACAGACGATCTTGCTGCTCTCCAGGTAAGGGGAGAAATACTAGACCAATTCCTTTTGCAATTGACCCAAGCCTCTAACCGGAATCTAACTGGGTCTTATCAAACTGTCCCTCAGGATCGATGGAGGACACCCTTTCTGGACAGCTACTTCACATTGACAGCCTTTGCTGGCCATCCTCTGTTCTTTGTGTGCATCCTGCCAATAATGTTTTGGTATGGCCACTCGGTCTTTGCGCGCGGCTTCGTAAATGTCGCCTGTGTCGGTGTCTTTGTCACCTCCTGGATCAAGGACTATCTCTGCCTGCCTCGACCTCTCTCGCCGCCCCTGATCCGACTCTCGCGTTCCAAGCGAGGTACACTTCTCCTTTTTTTCCGAGTGCACTCTGACAATGTGGAGAAGCCTGGTTGCTCATGGTATCTTTTTAAATAATCACTTGCATAGTCCACTTGGAGTACGGTTTTCCATCCACGCATACGAGCAATGCGACTTCGATCGCATTATACCTTCTTTCCTATTTGCTCATTTCGGACTGGTCTATCGTCGCCAAGATCCTTTCGATATTCAGTTTGGGCGTATACCTGTTCAGCGTGGTCTTTGGTCGCCTGTATTGCGGTATGCACACAAAGACGGACATTATGGGTGGAACCGTTATTGGCATCGTCGTCTGGGCCGCTCAATGGGCCTTTCACGACTCTATTGATGCTCTGATGACCGAATCCAGCTGGAAAGGTACGAGCCATGAGACTATCATGTACAGATTTTCCTCTTCAGTTATTTGATCTAGAACACTCACCCGCGCGCAATGCACCTTTTACCTAGTTATCTTTGCGGTCGTCCTTGGGGGCATCGTCCTGATCCAGAGCATTCCCGAAACAATGGACAGCTGTCCGTGTATTGACGATGGGTAAGGTGTAACGACAGCTGGACTTCAACTTTCCATTACAAAATGCCAGGCCTACCTTTCTGACGCGTTTTGCTGTTTCTGCTATTCATAACTGATGACAGGGTCACCACTATGGCAGTGATTATGGGTGTCTTCCCCGCGAGCCAGCACTTTGCGCTCTCCAATTATGCAGTCAGTGCTGATGGTCATAATGGCATCGTTCACTACGACCCTACTCTCGGCTTCACAGAGTCAATTCTCCGATTCGTGTTTGGGCTAGCGGTCGTATTCACTTGGCGCATGGTAGCCAAGAAGATACTGTACATTGTTCTGCCTCCTGTGTACAGATATTTCAACCTGCCATCGCGAACTCACTTTGTCCCTGCAAAGTAAGTGACTGGAAAGAAGAGCACGCCAATTCATGACCCGTGTGTTTTATTGACCATCGCGCTCGCCTTGTGCAACATCTATAGGACGTATGGAAACCTTCGCAGACAACCAATTGGTCGCGTCCCTTCGGTCATGGATCTACAAGCTCTAGCTGACTCGTCCATCGAGATCGTGGGTCCACAGTCGACCATGGATATCCATGAACAGTTCTCACAGAGTCGGTCCTCTAAGCGGCTGAGTATGCGGAATCTGCCAGACTACGACATTGGGACAAAGGAACACTTCGGGCTCCGTCCCAGTCAAGCCAGCAAAGCGCGCCAACAAACACAAGAAAGCGAGGTAAAGACATCGCTAGAGGTGCTGGATGGAGACAGTCTAAAATCAGAATGCGAGCTGGATGAGTCGGAAAAGATCGCGATGGAAAAATTCGAGGCGGAGCATCCAAGTTGGGCGCGGTTCGATGTCGATATTGTTATCAAGACTGTGGTCTATGCAGGTATGCAGATGCAGTGCTGCCGTTATCCCTCAAGAACGATTGTAATGCGCTTCATGATACCGATGATTTTCAAAAATTCACCGACTATTTTCTTCAACTATTCTTTAGGTATTGGATGGTTGGCTGTGGACAGCATTCCAATCATGTTTGAGTACATAGGCCTTGGTACTTCCTCACTTCACGCCTAGACTAGCAACCTTAGCCTGGAAAATAAATACGGATCATTCAAGTCGGACTTGACCAAAAAGTCCCCAGTTGTTTGACATGAGGTTGTCATTCATGACACAGAAAATGGGTAGGGTGGATCCTTACTGGGGAATGTTCGGTGCATGACATAGTCTGCAACATGCAGACCCTGCGGCATCCTCAATCCGTACTATTTCTGGCGCACCCGAACGATGGAACACGCGAATGCGCCAAGCGATGACAAAATTTGTCAGTGAGAATGGGTCAAAGCATAAATTGCTCCTCCTTCCGTCTTTCGTTCATCTCATTCCACTCTTTCTCTCATTTGTTCTTGATTCCTACCATCGCTCATGTATCAACAACCCGTCTTGTACTATTCTTCTATTCCACTCCTTCTAGCAGCCATATTCTTCTGCCCTATCACTTCTTGATTATATTTTTTAATTATTATTTTTTTATCTCGCACATCTTACCTGGAAGTCGATGTTGCTTACCTCCCGTTCGCCTTCGGTCGGGCAGCAACCACAGCAACAGCGCTTGCACCAACATTCTTCCTCAGGGACGCAACCGCAACAGCATCAGCTTCATCATCACCATGCATCATCTTCACACCATCACCATAGCCGCCAGGGCAGCAATGGACTGTCCTCGTCAAGCTCTTCATCCTCCTCCAGTCCGAAACGCTTCAACTACAATCAGGACGAAAGCACCATTACTATCGAGGAATATGAGGAACTTTTGAGCTCTGAAGTGTGGGTCGAAGTCCCCAAGCTGCGAGAGTATGCTCGCCATGGCATCTCACGAGAAGTGCGAGGAGTAAGTTAATTTCCTTTTTCTTTTTTTTCTTTTTTTTTTTTCTTTACTTTCCATGGTATCTCCTTTGCAGATTGCGGAAACAGCCAGGTTTCAAAAAATATAATACTGGGTTATCTTTTGGATGGGGTTTTTTATTTGATGGCGATTCGTTTCAAGGAACAGAACTTTCGAGATTGCCCATTTCCCGCCAATTGGTTCAAATCTCAGGACAGGTGTCTATAAGCACACTTGGCTCCCTCCTCAGCACACTTGGCTCCCTCCTCAGCACACTTGGCTCCCTCCTCAGCACACTTGGCTCCCTCCTCAGCACACTTGGCTCCCTCCTCAGCACACTTGGCTCCCTCCTCTTCTCTTCCGCCGACATGCTTATCTCCAGGAGTAGGGAGAAGGGCATAGCCGATGACGGGATATGGAAAGCAGCGCAGTCTCTGTGCACCACACAACAATGAAGTGCGCATTCAGCCCGATCTCTTTGGAAGATGTTTTGGTTGTTTTATACATTACTATCCTGGCTGCTTTTACATGGTTTATGCCGGATTACTAACTTCGCATAATTGTTTATGTCTTTTAGGAGGTATGGCTCTATTTACTTGGAGTGAATGACGCGGACCGATCGAAGGAGATGTCGGTTCAGAAACAAAGAGTACAGGAATTCGAGCAGCTGGATAAGGAACCTAGCGAGTCCTCGAAACGAGTCCGGGGAGAGATCTCGCGGTATCTGCGTAAGACTAAGATTGAGTCCAGCAGAGACATTCCTAGATTGTTTGAGGAAGTCATTAGCGCCTACTGCAACCAGAACCATCAGGTCGAATATTACCCCGCGATGGTGAACCTGTGCGCACCGTTTGTGTATTCCATCAAGAGCGAGTGGGATGCATACCTATGCTACGAGAGAGTGATCAACATGCTAAGTAAGAAAGGCGGTGCTTGTTTATGGTTGAGTGGGAGCTGCAACGACTACGCTGACACGGACTGTGACAATTGTGACTCATCTTCACTCTTTCTCTGCTGCTTTGCCATCGGGCATATAGATGAACACTACAGTGAAGAGAGCATCAATGAAGCGGTGGCAAAGTTCATGACGCTCTTCCATACCTGCATTCCGGACTTGTACAGCTATTTCGAAGAGGAAGAAGTCGACATTAAGGAATGGGCGGCCTCTGCGCTACAATTTGTTCTGTCAAGGGAGCTGCCGCTCGAGAACACGATGCGGCTGTGGGACACGTACTTTGCAATTCCGGATGCTGGTTGGATCACCTTGCATCCTTACGCCTGTCTTGCGATTCTAAAGCACCTGAAAGAGGGATTCGAGGATTTGGAGCAGTCGGAAATCAGGACTATGCTGATGCAATTACCAAACTTGGATATGGATAGAGTAAGTCCGGCTTCAAAGACATTCTTTTCTTGGTTGATTTCCTCGAGCTTGTGTGCTAAAGCTTCTTTCTCTCGCACTTTCTCGTTCTACGCGATATAGATTATCAACGAGGCGTTCAACCTGCGACATGAGATCTTAGAGCGACAAATCTCGGATGATGGATTGTAAATACAGCGCTTGTGAATGCAATAAATGAATAAAGGGACTGGCGTACACTATTAAATTGGAGTGTTAGTGAACTCTACCAAATAGTCCATGATGTCCTCCATATTTTACATGCATTTGTTCTTTGTCGCTCGTCAGGGAAACCAAAGTTCTAAACAGGAATGTGTGTAAGGCATGCGCGGGCTTGACTTGCATAAATGGTTCGAATTTTTGATTGCACATTTCCGCAAACTAGGCTGAGCTGAACTGTTAGTAACATGTAATACAAGAATACTGAAACAACCTTTCCATATTTGTCTTCATCTTACCATAATCCCCTCTTTACCTTGGGGGCCCTGGTGACATCGTTCTTGGATGTTGAGAGTTTGAAGATGGCACCAATGTTTGCTGACTGGCGGTGGTAGTGGTGCTGGTAGCACTAGGACGGGAAGTAGCTCAGAAAGAAAAAACGCGAGCTGGGCGTGCTGGGTGTGCCGAGCTTGGACTTGCAGGTCAAGGTGTGATTGATAGCCTGAGCGGTTATAGTAGGATTCGTCCAAATATACAATCACGGCGTCCTTATACTTGTCGGACCGTCGCTCTTGAAGGTAGTGCCGCTCTTGGACTTGATATCTTTGGTCTCGACAAAATTCCCACTGCTCCCGACATCCTGATAACGGAAACCCATTTTCTTCATCAACAAGCGAATCGCTTCCTTGCTTGGAATCTTGAATTGATCCGCGAATAACATCTCGATACGGTTGAAAAGGATTTTAAGGTTAACAGCTTGCCCCTTGGTGTTCATTTCCGTTGCGATTCGTTGAAGGTCTGAAGCAAACGATAGAGTGTGGTTGTAACGTGGATGCCTGCCTCGAAACGTCTCCGTTATCCTTTCTCAACACGATATTCTTGACGGTATTGAGTGAGAATCCCATGCAACAGGCCGTTCCTAGAAAAGGATCCGATATTGTAACAAGTTTCGCGTTCTCTTTTTCTTCCTCGCAAAACTCGTAGCAATGAAGTACTGCTCTACGCTCCTCTACAGACACCCTTTTTCCTAAAGGCCATTTATGCTGTTTGACTGAAACAAACGTTTTGCCGGGAGACACGATCTTTCGCAATTATCTGATCTGGCTCTACAATAGCCTGACCTTCCTCTGCAGCTTCTCAATCATCTCCAAGGTCTCCGAGAGTATTGGCTCTTCCTCTTTTTTCAGATCGTTGGACAGAGTTTCGGAAGAGGAATCAAGGCAGAGGCGTTTCATTGAAGTCCTCGTGGATGATTTTTCTGGTAAAGCAGCATGGGCTTCAGACAAGGACATGGCTTTGTCTCAACCTATGACCAACTCACTCGCAATTTGTTGGTCGATTCCCTCTTCGCGTCGCTTCTTCTTCCTACGTCGGTCACAGTCTAAAACGGAAGTATAAACGAGTGCATTTCTTTTCTTATGGTTCATGACAGGCAAAGGCTGGCCATACCTTGGTAACGTCATTTGAAATTGATGACCGGCAATGGCGCTTCAGAAAACGCGCTTTACGAAGAAACGCTCAGGGCTGGTATAAGTAAATCGGCGTCTACAAAGTCGATGCCGTGCTCCGTTTTGTAGAAAGTCGTATCTGGGCTGAGATCTTGGGATGATGAAATTTTAGACAAGGATGAAGATGAGTAAATGGTTTTTGAGAAAAACGCTCGTGGTCAGTGTAAGCGAACTGGTGCTTGAGAAGACAACTGCTTGCTCCGATGTGCAAAAAGTTGATTCGGCAGCGAGATTCAGGGGTGATGAAGAAGTGACAAAACTTTGTAGCGGTGTAGGTCCTTCAAAACAAACGATGGAAACACGCTGTAAAGCCGTGCCATCTGAGTTCAGTGGAGTCCTCAATGGCATTGTAGAGCCTGGAGGATAGCATTCGTATTGGGAGAGCGTTTTTTTGTCACGTACAATCTAACTATCGTTGGTGGGTCTATTCACGGAAAGTACCAGCATCATCTCAAAGGATATCGGGGGTTGTGCTCCATGTGGACGCAGAACTGTAACTGTCCATAGTTTCCTGCATTGCTTGGAAAAGCGATACGCGTCTGCATCTGTCTACAATCGATATCCTTGTTTATTGTTTGTTTGAATGCATAGAGCCATTGTTACCGACAGCAATGGCACATGACAGCTTCCAGAAATATTACGAGAATTCGTCTACAAATCGAGATCCTTTGATGGCTCTTACTCTTGCTCTTGCTTTTGCTCTTTCTGTGTCCAGGATATCACACTAAAACCATGACGACAGAGGCAACAGGTAACTCAAGCGATGTGCGTCCGTATTTTGATGCGAGGAACCGCCTGCAAGGGGGAGAGAGGAGTGGGTCTTTTGCTGATAAGACGGGGTTGCTGTTGAGTCGACCTTGGGAACACAAATGACATTGGTGCTCAATAGTGTACAGCTTCGAAAAGACCTTCCAGCGCAATTGCCGAAGTTATGTTACCGATGCACGCCAATAAACGCGTACCTTGCAGGGTTTCCCACCATCCCTCCACGATGCGTTTATGTCGAAGTACAAATGGACTGAACGGAGTCAGAGTAAATTACTGTGCGACATGAACGCTCCGCAATGCGAAAATCAATTAGAAAAGAGAGTAATGGTGAGCTGCGACACGACACAAAATGACGAATAAAAACGGAGCGGATGGGATCAAGGAGAAAAGGGATGTCCAAATCCACATCTTTTTTTCTCTTTGATGGCCATTTTTGCTCGTGTCTGTTTGTGAGCACAGTGCGGTAGACGATGGCTGCTTTTTGCATGGTTGCCGCTTTCACCAAACAACACGCGCATACATGTTCTCGTTTCGCTGCCGGCCCTCCCCTGCGTTTTGTTTGCAACATCCATCTGGTTCAGTCTAGTCTTGTCTAGGCTATCTAGCCCGCGATGGCAAGTGTGTGCCTGGGCGCACAGTCCAGTTCAAACATGACATACATTGCAGCCCGGCCTCCTCCCCTGGGCAATCGATCCTTCTCCGAGACAATGAGAGGTGCACAGGCGCTCTTTGTTAATCTTCTCACTCCTATGCGTCCCTGTTTGTGTAGACGCGTCTGGCAACACCTCCGCCCTCTGCTGCCGTCGTTCTCCCTTCTTTTTTGTTGCTGCTGTTGTTGTTGTTGTTATTACTGGTGCCGCTGTTGCCGCTGTGGTAGTTACTGCTGTTTGTTGTTGTTTGTCGTTAATAACACATCGAGAGCGAGGACCATGCCTCTCCTTACTTTTTAATGTTCTTTTTTCCTACTCGCCTGGATGCAATAACGAACCATCCACATACACAAAGCAGACATTTTGCGGGCTGTTGAAACCATCTTCACCCTTTATTTCTCTTGCCCTCGTTCAAAAAGGGTTTTGTGCTTCTGTTGCCTACATTATCATTGTTATTATCATCATCATCATCATCATCATTATTATTATTCACCAGCCTGACCTGACCAGCTGGCTGGCCATATAGGGTGTGTTCCTGGCTGACCGACCGACTGACTGGCTGACTAGCCTGACTGCCTGACTGACTGGCGGAGTAAGGGTAAGAAAGGAATGATCGTCCCTGACCGAAGGGAAGACAACACCTGAACCGGCACATTGGCCAACAAACAGGCAGTGTAACAAGCATCCATTGCAGACTATATAACATCTGTCCATTCTGCACGCCTTCTTGTGTGCGACTGTGTGGCCCCCATAGCATTGTCCCCCACCGACCCCTCCACGACGATCATCCGCCATTACGACACAAACGACAGCAAACGACCACCACACTGTAAAAAAATAATAACCGCACTTTCCCTTTCATTTCCCTTCCCTTCCCTCTCTCCCCTCTTGTTAATTGTTTTTGTTCCCAGCACCTTTGAGGCATTCATTCATTCCTCCCCTCCTTCCCTGGTCCTTGCTCATTCCACTCCATTCTCAAGAAGGCTCACCCGTCCCTCCCTTCCCTTTCTCTTTCTTTGTTCCGTCGCTCTTCAAGTCCGTCCTTCCCTCCTCCTCTCCTCCTCCCCTCCCCCCTCGTCCTCAGCATTCCCCCTCCCACCGTCGCAACCCCATACTCATTCGTCACATTCGCGCCCATTCCATTCCATCCAAACAGAACTTTCCGCCGACTGAATTCTCCCCCTGCTGTCTTCCTTACGTATCGAACTCTTGTGTTCGAGTAGAGAGTACGCGGCAGGTTTTTTTTATTCTTTTTTTTTTTTTATCTTTACGTCCGCTCTTCCGGCACCATTCCACACTTTTGTCTCTTCCCACTCCGTCGCCCTTTCTTCCCTCCGCACCACAGCTATCACTATGCCATCTGCTCGACGAGTTAACATGTTTGGGCCCTACGAGCTCCAGCAGACACTGGGAGAGGGTGAATTTGGAAAGGTCAAGCTCGGAAGACACATCGAGACGGACGAAGAGGTAAGTTTTGTGCTCTACCATTTGCCAATTGAACATACTTTTAACACAGGAAAGTGCATGAGCATGGATGAGCATGGGTGGGTATTGGGTGAGAAATGAGAAAAGGGGTGGTAGTCGTCTTTGTTTGCGGCAAAACGTGAGCCCCAGGTACATCCGCTGTTATATCGCCGTGTCTAAAATTCCAGCGCGTCCTATTCGCGCGTCCTTGCTGATTGGCGGCGTTTTGGCTTGACAAGATGGGCGGAGTCAACCAAGACAGTGGAATTGCGTGCCTCACAAAGCCCAAATGGGCCCCATCACCAGCACCGCCATCATCCCCTGTCATCTTCACTAGCGTTCCCTTCGTTTCTGCTTCTTGACCTGATCTATGGTCTTTTACAGGTACAAGGAACGTATCCTTCCATCCGCCCTGTTTTGCCACCTATCTTGGAATAATAGGAAAAGCAAATACAGGCACGACTCTCCACATTCTGTCTCGTTTTCCCCCCTTGGACCGGCACACCGTCGATTACTTATTTCATTAATATTGTCTCCATTACGGCTCACCTTTAATACACTTGTTACTGCCCGACCGCCCGCTCCTTCATCTCCTCTACGAGACAAAGAGATATTATTGCTCCTGACCATTATCAGCTATCAGTTGCTCTCCTTGCCCAAGTCCCCTCATTGCCTGAGGAGGCATTCGTGAGCATGCCGCCAAACCGCAATGCAATGCCTTCTCATCTTCGGCTCTGCAGATTCGTTAACGTTCCTCTTCCAAATTTAATGCATGATGCATCATGAAGAGCGACTTCATATCTCCCAACAGGCGCATGGCTGTACATCGCATGGGCTGACAAGAAAGCCGCTGCATTTTTGTTGATCCATTGAACGCCAAGCGCATCAAAAACCCGTGATATCTATAGCTCTGTCGCTCCCGCTCATCCACATAGGCTATTGAGCCATGTTTACTGTTAGCCTATTCATCAGAACAACGGATAGTTATCCATCCATCTCTTGATATTCTTGGCCTCATCGCCGCCCTTCTCACTCCAGTTCTCCCCTTTTTCATACACCTCCTACACTCGATCTGTCCCTTCCCCTCGAGATCTACAGGCTGTAGATTACCTAACCATCTAGAAGTGGTCTTGGACGCGTGCTCTTCCGCGGAACTGGCGGACGCGCTTGTTTACGTAGGGGCGCACTAGTTTGGTTAAATTGGAAAAGAGCGTGGAGTGCAGGGGCCAAAGTGTGGTCTTTCTATTTGTTTGATCTCGCCAACACAGCAGTATTCGGGAGACTTATGAATTGGCCATATATTGACCCGCTTAGGTTGCCATCAAGTTGATTCGGCGTCAGGCGGTCGACAACACTCCACGGATAAATAAGATCGGCAGAGAAATCGCGGTCTTGCGGGTAAGCCAATGTTGCCATGGAAACATAGAGGCTGTATTGACCATCGAACCCCCTGAGAACTCATTTCAGCCCAACTACACTCTGTCCTTTTATGAACACATAGACAATTCGGCACCCAAACATCATCACTCTGTTTGACGTTATCGAGACGGAGCGGTACATTGGCATCGTGATCGAATATGCATCAGGTAACAAGTCCAAGCCCTCCCTTTGCTTTTTTTTTTTTTTCTTTTTTTTCACGACAATGCATCGGCTGCTTACTATGGGAAAAAGGCTCTTGTATCACTCAACGAGTTACTAATGTGCCTCTGCTTCCCTCATGCTCCTTTTCACTCCTGCATCTCTATGCGTTTTAGGCGGAGAACTATTTGACCACATCCTCGCACATCGATGCTTGAGGGAACGGGAAGCATGTCGACTATTCGCTCAGCTGATGAGCGGTGTGCATTACCTGCACTCGAAGCACATTGTTCATCGCGATCTAAAGCTGGTATGTGCGACTGTCAGCTTCATCACGCGGTACACCGTGATTACGGCCCTCGTATCCTAACCCCACATGCTTGCTTTGTTTATAGGAGAACTTGCTCCTGGACAGGAACAGGAACATCATCATTACCGACTTTGGCTTCGCCAACCAGTTCGACAGCACCTCAAGAGATCTGATGTCGACCTCGTGTGGATCGCCTTGCTATGCTGCGCCTGAATTGGTCATCAGCGATGGCCTCTACGTCGGAACTGGTGTTGATATCTGGAGCTGCGGCGTCATCCTGGTAAGCACCTAATACCGACGTGTCTCATAGATAAACATGTGTAAATGCGCCACTAACCGTGCCATGTATTGTTTACGGCACTACCCTGGGATATCATCATAGTACGCGATGCTAGCAGGATACTTGCCATTTGATGATGATCCAGCCAATCCTGACGGCGAGAACATCAATCAATTGTACAATTACATCCTTGCCACAACGCTTGTCTTCCCCGATCACATCTCAGTCGATGCCCGAAATTTGCTGAAGTTGATGCTCGTACCGGATCCAACCAAGCGCTGCAACATGAGGCGCATTATGGCCCATCGATGGCTTCGCCCTTACGCTCCAATGTTCCAGTACACGATCGAAGACCTCGAGGCATGTACCATCTGCACCCTCATGTTCCAATATCGTGGAGTGTTTCTCTCCGCATTGCATTAACATCGCATTTACTATCTTCGTTATCTGAACACTATAGGCACAGGCTGTGGCGAGGTTGAATGGTACGATATGGGTTCCACCAACACGAACCGTAGCTGCAGATCCCCTCCACCCCCCTTCGCCATCAGAGACCTCACAAACTCGACCTGGCCCACCACTTGCTTCTGCAGATGAGATTATGTCAAGGAGGCACACCATTTGGGTTGAGACGGTGCCCGATACTGCTCCTGTATGGGCCTCCCATCCGATGGTTGGACATGACCAAGATCGTATAGTCCCGGCAGCCGACACATCCATGGAGATTTGTGAGGTGGACATGGACAGAGGTATGGATATTGCTGACAACCACGACCACAACCACGGTCATTACCAGCAAGCATCCTATCATCACCAGCACCAATACGAGCCTCATCAGCACAACTATGCGGAGGCTGGTCCAAGCGAAATGATGTTGGTTGATCCCAAACCGGAGTTGGAACGCATGGAGAACACTCACGAGCAGCAGCAAATGCTGGTACAGGAACAGGATTCCAAACTCGCTGGCTCAATGCTCGAGCATGATGACCCTATGGATACATCGTTGTTAGAACGTAGTGAACCTCAACAAGGGTCGGTGTCCGCCTCGGAGTCCGCTGTATTGGCGACGCCGCCAACTTCCTCCTCAGCTCAAACCCCAGTCCCCAAGGCGAGCCTTGATCTATGCACTGGCCTCGGGGGCGATCCCCTGAAGACCCCAGAGAACCAAACGGTGCCAGCTAATACTGGACATTCCAAGGGGTCAACACCTCAGCCATCCCCTCCTGTTTCACGACGAACTGGATCTCAATACAACAGGGCGCGCCCTACGACCATCCACGGTGAACCCATGCCTCATAGCCAACCTATGCAGACGTCGCCGTTCTATGGACAGACCGCGATGCTCCAGCACCCTTATCAGACGCCATCCACACAGAGCACGAGTCCATCAGTTAGTGGCGCGTCGCAACTTCAACATCAACTTTTGTCGCAACACCAGGAGCGGAAGGAGGAAGAGAGGAAGAAGCACGCACACTCGCAGTCCCATGTCGTACCACAACCGCAGTTTCACCTTCAGTCTCAAGCAGTTCCCCGAACCCACCGCCAGAGCTTCAAAACACCACCAAACTCGCCACCACCAGTCATTCCGGCTCGTAGAGACTCCCTTGCGATCTCGATGCCGTTCCAACTTCCGCCTCAACTGCAGCTCCACCAGCAAGTACAGCATGCACCAGATGCAGAAGACACACATGCACAGACACAAAGACAAGCACAGTCATCGATACCAGCACAATTACAGCAACAGACATCACCAATTTCATCTAATGATAATACTCATGGTACACAACGCAGCAGCGCTCATGTCAAGACGCATCGCAAAGGCCCATCCTCCTCAGGGCGTCTCCTTGGTTTCTTGGGCGGTCTATCGAAGAAACATGGGGACCATGCCAATGGTCACTCAACGCTAATCTCGCCAAAAATGGTACCTGAATCGAGTTTGGCGGATATTGATCAGGAAATACGGTCGGCGCACAGCCACCAACAGCCTACGATCAGTCTGCCCAAAACAGATCCGAGAAAGGAGCCCTCTGTTCAGCATTCGACTCCAACAACGACACTACAAAAGGACATGATAACATCTTATGACGCTTATAATACCAACCAGTCGCAGCGGGGCAAGCGAAGGAAGACACTCAGTTTAGTAGCAGGATCTGCCGATCGGCCACCACACCATAAGCAGCAGCAAATGCTACAGCAGAGTTTGCACCACCCACTCGTCTTGAGACCGCCACAACCCATCACTACAGACGGGTCGCTGTTGACATCGCTGAACGGATATCCAGTTCAGTCAGACCGATCAGCTGGAACCGCACAGAGGATCATGGGTTGGCTGAGACGGAAATCTGTTGGTAAGTTAGAGTGCAGATGGTATTGGCATGAGTTAGGCTCGCGAATTGTCACTCACACTTTATTGTTCTCGAACCATTAGTCAAATCCGCAGCTGAACGACCCTCATTTGATACTACGGATGAAGTTCCCGTCATGAGTTCGTCTCCATCTCCAGGATCAGCCCATGGTAACAGTCCTTCTCCGGTAACTGGACTCAATGGTGGCGCCAGAGGCGATGGCGCCATCTCTCCGGAGGACTCGGAATCCAACCGTGGAGGCAGCATGCATGGCGTGCGTCACACCCCGATGAACGGATACAATGACACCAATGGTCAGAGAACTGGCGCTAGCATTATGACCCCGCAGCAGGCGCTTGTGGAGGGCAGGGATCCTAGCCTGCAGGCGCTCATTCAGGCGTTGCCGCTCAACTGGACGGACGCGAAACTCAAGGTGCACTCGGGAGCAGTGGAGCTGTCGTCGTTATCGTCGCGTCATCCGGCAGAGATTATGTTTGATATCAGAAAGGTCGTTATTGGACTCGGCATGGAGATCAAGTCCGATTCGGATTTCAAGATCAAGTGTGTTCGACGGAAACGAAAAGTTTCTGCGACGAATACGGTATCTAACCCAGGCAACACTGGCGGATCGGTTGCCAATGGTGCTGTAGGTGGAGGTCTCTCTGTGAAGAACATGCTGCAGGGTCATGGCCTGCACCGAAACTTACTCAACTCTGGAGCGGTTGTGGCACCGGACGACACTGCGAGCGTGATGTCAAGTAACCTGTCGATGGACCGCGAGGCTTGGATCTCTACGAAGAGTATATTCGGACCAGGAGCCGTTGCTGGCGGTATGGGAACAGGACCAGCCTCTGTTGTGGGATCGACGACGACGAATGGCAAGAAGAGGAACACCATCAGATCTTTGCTGTGGAGAAACAGCACCACGGTCAGCTTACCTTCACCCCCGCCAACAGCGTCGCTTAATAATATTCCTGGATCAACCGCTATGTCACCAACTCAGACAAGGCAGCTCCCTCAGGTTACGAACGGATCCACGATGGCTCTGGCGTCTCTCCCTCACTTGGGACATGGATCTGGACAGATCAGCACGGCTGCGGGAACTGTGGCGGGACCTGTGACGGACACAGTTACGACGGATGCACCGGTCGATGAGTCTAAGGGCAAGGAAATGATGGAGGGTGCTGTTTCGCGCCAGGAATCCCCGCCAGCGATTGGAATGAGCTCGTCAACGACAGCAACGACGATCGGAGCAGCGACGATGTCGAACTACAATCATCGTCAAGAACCCTCTGACGGCAGTAATGGTACTGTGATCGCCGCCAGTGGCAGTGGCAGTAGCAGTAGCAGCGGCAGCGGCAACGGCAGCTCAGCAGTAGCGCCATCACGGTTCATGATCCCGACGGAACCACTTTATGGCGAGGAGGCGATCGATTCGGGTGAGGAGATCCGGTTCTCGATTGAGTTGTGCCGGATCAAGAATCTGCATGGACTGTATTCGGTCGATATCCGGCGTATGAAGGGCAATTTGTGGGCGTACAAGTTCTTGTACCATGCGGTCTTGAATACGTTGGATCTGCAGGGCAAAGGCGGCTACTTGACGGCCCATTCGATTCAACAACAGCACCAGAGCCAGCACCAGCAACAACAGCAGTTCAACCAGGAACAATTCAACCAGCAACAGTTCAACCAGCAACAGTACCAGCACCAGCAATATCAGGCTATGCCGGTGGTGCAGCAGCATCCGATCGCGATTGCAGCCCAGTAATAATGGTCTTTTTTTTATCTCCTTTCTTCTTAATTATTATTATCTTTTTGTATTTTTTCATGACGATAAAAGAAAATAAAAAAAAATTGAGCGATCCGCGTATGGCGCTATAATATACTTTTATGCACTTTGCCGCTACCTTTGATGAAGGAATAATGTGTTTCACAACCCCTGCAAGAAAATCCACATAAAAAACACTTGGAGCCTAAAGAACAGACCCCCCCCCATCCCCCCACCTCCTCATGAAGCTGCCGCCATGCAAAGACAGAAAAGGTATTAGTTAGGCAATAGACTCGAGTTTCAGGCTAAACGAACTACATGGATTTCCTATGGGAATTGGCTGGCATGCTCAGCACAGCAAATGGATTTCCATCGTCAAAAGAAAAACAAAAGAATGATCTACGCAGGGGTCGAACCTGCAATCTCCTGATTCGTAGTCAGACGCCTTTCCATTGGGCCAGCAGACCTATTTTGTTGAAATAATGGAGAACTTTGATTAATATAAAGCCAAAAATATTGACAATTAGCAAAACTGTGGATTTTAGGGCACCTGGGGCCCCAGTGCCCTCCCAGAATGACCGTATACTGTACAATAGATTACTAAGTATTTTTTGAGCCGCCATAACAAGAGATTGCTCCAGGAACGAGCTGAGAAAACCGATATTTGGGAATTTTATGCTCGTCGACCATGCAAACGGGAGCTGCCCTGGTCCCGTACTCGACCCAGACGCAGCGGGACGCAACGCAGCACCATGATTTGAAATGCCACGCACAGTTTGCAACGCACAGTGCAGACCTGGACTTGAGGAGGATACTGAAGTTGCAGTCCGCGGTACGGCACCATTATCAGTGGACATTGCAGCATCGAACGAGGACCTACATCAAGGATTGGCGGTCGGTAGCATGGGCGCCCACGCTACGGATCTTACACGATAACAACCCGCCAAAGCGCTTATACACCAGCCTGGAAGACTGTCGTTTACGTTCGCACAGGATCAAGAAGCTGCATGGAGATTTGCCGACATTGCAGGCGATGAAGAAACGACATCCAGATACCTACCAAACGGACATATGTCGTAGGTGTGAGAGGGAACCAGAGACGAACGATCATCTTTGGCGTTGTTCAGCTACCTTGTGCGACCAGCGACAAGAGTGGAGGGACGCGGTGGAGGAAGTGGAGTTGAATGGATATCGTGCATGGAGACAGGCAGTGCGAAAATGGGAACAGGAGAGAGAGGAGGCCGAACGGAAGGACAAGCCCTTCACTGCGACTTGTCCCAACTTCTCGGCAACAGGAACGAAGGCTATCTGGGAGTCAATGCAGTGGATTCAGGGGACGGCGGAAAGGCGAGGGACATATCGGGTTGCGGAAGAAGAGGAGCCGGAGAGTGAGGCAGATTGGGAGGTCAAGGACTTATACCGAGGTTTGGTGCCAACGGGACTCATTGAGACCTGGAAGCAGCTATTTACCACCACTAAGTGGATTGCGACGATCATGGTGACAAAGTTCGTGAGCAGGATCGAAGAATTTGGCAGGACCAAGATATGGAACAAACGATGCGAGGACACTGTCGCCTGGGAAAAGTCAGTTGGAATCACCTTCATGAGCAAACGCGCCGGAGGACGCAACGGTGATCGAGGACACCAACGTAGTGTTGGTGATTTCTCTGATTTGAAAGGGAGACGGTTACTTGCAACGGAGATCCAGGAAGGTAGACGGACCGCGGATTATAGGGTGCTACAGCATTGCTTGGGGCGAGGGAAGTTGGACATAATGGAGGGGTTATTCGGTTTAAAAACAACTTTATTAACATTGGATCTGGATTAGGAGACGTGTATCGCGCAACAGGTCACGCAGGAGTTAGGTTAGGCTAGCTATGCGACATGGGTTATGAATTTGACGCCTCAAGCCAACATAGTTGGTAGGGGATGCGGCTCTGCCGTGCATGGAAGGCATCTATGGCTTCAAGGCCTTTGCGGACCATGCGTCTTGTGCTCATGGGGATTTATGTTAATAAAAAAAAAAAAAAAAAAAAAAAAAAAAAAAAAAAAAAAAATCGACCCAGACGCAGCGGATCGGACGCTGTTGGACTGCCTACAAGGGAGGAGGCGATTGACAACTATGGAGGGGATGGGGAAGATACCCTTCTTGTAACAAGTGTTTTCAGCTTTTAACACACTGATGAGATGTGGCAATTGTTGCATAGGCCCTAGGGGCAGGTCCGGGGAATGTGACCTGTCTTTTGGCGACTGTGGATCGGCTCTACTTTGGTGGAAAGGACGACTGTAGTAGATCATTGCTAGTTAGGTCCGATAGATTTGCAGGGTCAACCGACTCGAGAGACAGATTGTTACAGAAAATTGAGTCTTAAAACTTAGACGGAGTAAGGATAGAATGTCAGTGTCAATTGGGCGCAGCAATTCTCAGGGTCTATTTTTTTGCCAAAACATGATGCATCTGTATTTATTTTATTTTATTTTATTTACAGAAACAGTAACAGGAAGCGCATTACGGGGTGAGATGCTCAAGAGAGATATTATGTACAATGATACCTGAGCTGCGGGACACATATGTCTTTTCGTTTTCTTCTAGATACTCTGCAGCCCAGCTTGAAGACTCTGCTGGACCTTTGAATGATGCATCTCCAGCAAAAGTTCCTTGCTCAGCCCCCTCGACTTTGGACTCATCGATCGCCGACCTACCCTCGGCAGCGTATGGATTGCCATCGGTGACGTCGAAGGTGGCGACGGTGGCGGCGTCCCCAATCCCGAAGTCGACAACGACCCTTTCCTCCGTGATTGACCTCCGCCGCCCCCACCGTCCCTGAACCTCGCAGGGACCCTGCTTGAATGTGAATCGTCCTCATCACTCTCCCCTGAAGATGCCGATTTCCTTACAGCCTCCTGGATGATGTTCTCAATATCATTCTCATCTTCCTCCTCAACAATCAAGGTCTCGAGGCTCTTGAGGTGCTGCATCATCTCCTCCTCGAATTTGTCCCGGACAAAGCGCGGTCGGTCCATCACATCCAAGTAGTTGGGGATCGGCCAGCGTAGCTGGCGCTCAGTGACACTGTAGGGTACGGTGCCGACGATAACGGGGACAATTGGGAGTTGGACCAGAGTCGGCCATTTCAGGGTCGAGGTGAGGGTCGGGATCCTGTCTATGTGTAGATTCGCCTTGATGATCTTATCGACAGAGGTCTTGCGTGGTCCTGCGCGCGAGTTCGTATTGTCGTTTTCTGTTGCGTTTCCTGTTTCTGTTCCAGATTCTGCTCCCGTGGATCCTGTTGCGTTGCGAATTAAGGAGATGTCGACTGGAGGAGGGTTCCTCACGCTGGGTGTGAACCAGCTTGCCAAGCCCGAACCACGGCTTGCGATTGGTAAGGAGACTGAGAGGTAGTAGTCAACCTTGTACAGGGGTGTGATGACCTTGTTAGTCGTTGGAATGAGTCCTAGGTTGGAGGGGACTTTGAACTGAACAGATTCTATCCATGTGGAGTCCTTATTGACTGTCTGGGATACGGGCAAGGTCACTGTGTGCACAGTCGTTGGCTCCGCGGTCAAAACAGAGGATGTTGTAGAAGGCGAGGAAGATGAGGCTGGGTAGGAGATAACACGGACCAAGCCGAGATGGATGGAGACCAGGTCAGTCTCGGACGAGTTGGTGATAGTGAGCGACAGCGGTAGAGACTCGCCTGCGGTTGGATACAAGATGCAGATAGGGACGCAAGGATCGCCCATGGGCGGAGGGTGCGTGCGTTAGTCAAATTTGGTTCTCATTGGTCGGAGGATGTACACTGAGCAAATCGATGGACATCGAAGGAACAACAAAAGTCCACAGGGACACAGACACAAAAACCGGCTGGTCTCAATTAAGGTAGATGCGGCGTAAAAAGTAGAAGAAAAATGCGCAAAAGACAATGGACGCACCTGGACAGACTCCGCGCTGAGGACTTTCGAGGGAAGCCTTGACGAGCGGCCGATTGGAGTACGGGTCCATGACCTGGGCCATCTCAATGACTGGAAAGTGAGGGATGGACGTCGGAATCAGCGGGAGGTATTTGAGGTGCACTGCAGGCGAGGAGAGCATGGCCTGGGTCGAAGGATCATCGGGGGTGGTCTGAAAGGAGAGTTCCGCGTGTAGAGAATAAACAACAAAGCGATCTCCGTCCTAATCAAATGCAAGAGCAGCGGCACAAGTAATAAAGCTTGAGCGTCATTTAGGGAAAGTTATTTGATCAAAAAGGGCAAAAAGACAACAAGATAATCATGATGACCTCAAGTAGTATTTTTTTTGTAGAGATGAAATGACAATGTTGATAGGGGTGGATGGAGGAGAGTGTCTGCAACACACAGCATCCTTGCTTATCGGTAGAAAGGAGGCTTACCGTCATGGATGCGGGCAGGTTGACCCTCGGGAACTTTATGTTGAACATGAAGGTGTGCCTCTTGGGATGCAATGGCTCGTCCTCAACAAGCGTGTGTTCGATCTCAAAGAGGCTGTGCTGGTGAGGCCCAGTCCGCGGAGTGTTGTTTCCTTGTCCCTTTGATGAGGAATCTGAACTGACGCGGACTTCAGTTAATGAAGTCGATGAGGATGGCTGTGAAGAAGAATCAAAGTCGCACATGGGTATGGTGTGAAGACAAGAAAAGATGACACGGAGTCGACAGGGTGCCCTGATGGGCTTTGTGAGCTGCAGGTTCAGCTGTCCCTGGAAGACAGTTCCGGGGCCATGGTAGTTGTCGAGACTGCACCTGGTTGGAACCGAGATATAGAAGCCATTGGTGGGTGTGATGAAGGATCGCGCTAGGGCATCCTCAGACGTATTGAAGAACGGAAGTGCCTTTGCGAGTCGCAGCATCTTCGTTCTATGCCTCCTCCTTTACTGCCAGTTCGTGTTGTTTTGTTGGGAGTTAGAAAGACGAAGGAGGGGGAGAGGAGGGTCGAAGCAGTAGACGGAAGTGATGGAATGAGCGAGGGCGATGGAGTGTGAGATGAGCGTAAAAAGGTTAAGTGGTTGAGAGCGAGCAAGAAGGAGAATTTTGTCCTTTTGTGCGACCGACCAAAGAGGAGACAGTTCACCGCCCCCACGTTTAACAAATTGCGCCCACTCCAGATCTAGATCCTCCGCCTTTCCACAACTACAGCCCATATCCACAACACCACCCAGCACCGGCCCCATATTCCTAGACAATACAACCCATGTTTATGGGATCTTAGTCCCTCAATTGCTACGCACATCCCAGTTGGCCACTTGTTTTTCATATCACGCGCTCATGTTTCGCCAAAAATCCTTTTTGCGTTCTAAATATACATGTTGTTATCTATAACTGCATGATGGTCTATTTTTCTTCAACCTGCATGTTTGAAACCTTCCTCTTACTGCAATACAGAAGTTTGTACGTGCAAATAAGCCACGGCGGATCAGGGAGGACTCGAGCGTGGGCAACAGAAAGAAAGGGACGCCGTTCCTGAGTTCCCGACCGACCCCCAGCCTTTTTTATTCTTCTTCCTTCTTTACTTCTTCACCAACACATATCTCCCATTATCTATCGCCATGACTGACACTCAACCCGCCCCCGTTGCTATCGAGGACAGCGGTGTTCCCGAACTCGAGTCCGCCCCCGAGGACGCCACCAAGGTTGTCGAGCACGTCCACGGCCCCAATTGCAGCCACGACCATGAGCACGACCATGAGCACGCCAACGGAGAGGAGCAACAACAGCTCGCTGGACAGAGGAATGACTTCGACCTCCTTGAGGTCAATGGCACCAAGGACAAGACCACAGATCCCTTGGTCAAGGTGCGCATCCTGATCTTTTTCTCATCTCGAATTCTGGTACTTTTCTCATCTGCTTTTTGCAGTTTGCAAATCTGACCAGATTCCCCTTCTTCGTACCCGCTCTCTATACCCATGGAATAGAAATACTTTGAGGCCAAGGAACTGTTTGCCAAAGCCAACGAACGCTTGAACGAGATCCCCGAGGGTGCTGAGACTGAGTTGATCGAGAAGCACAAGGACGATATTGTCGCTGTGACCAAGGACCTCATGCAGGCTTTCTTGCTGGACGAGAAGGCCTGCCAGCTGAACCAGAGGATCCTCAAGCTGGCCGAGCAGTACGAGCTGTATGTCCAGACCTACAACCCCGAGGGCACCTCGACTGCCACCGTCGACTCGGAGGAAGAAGGTGCTGAGCAGCAGACTACCATCTACACCCGGGACTCTGTCATTTTTGGTAAGTGCTTTCCATGCTCTTGTCCTTGTCTTTGATCTGCAGCTCCGCCTCCACCTTGTTCGTTTCCATTTTCCCTTGTCATTGTGTTGGTTGGTTGAGCCATTAGAACATACCTGACTCATGTCAGTGGCCTGCCTGGTTGCAATGATCCCCACGATCTATGAGAACCCAATATATCAACGTTCTGCTCTTTCTTTGTTTGATCACGGTTAATCTGGCGTGGGGCTTGCTTGATGGCGGTGGGATAATGCACTCTTTAGCGCTTGCTGTTGTGTGAGAGCTCCATTGGTCCCTGACGTGCAATCAAGAGACGCCAAATAGATGCGCGGCTCTCATATATTTCCTTCAGTTTGATTTGCACCTATTATTTCTTGAATTCTTTGTTTGGACGCTCACACTTCCCCACCACCCATCATTCACATCATCGGTTGTCCCTGCAAACACTTCAATGTCACACGAGCCTTGTCCCAAACATTCTTCACTTCTTCCATGATTAACCCTGGATTCCATTGTAATGGTTGCTTGGCTACCCGTGCCTTATAGTCATCATGATCCTCTGGAGCGGCGGTCAGTTCGAGCATTGCATCCAGACCTTGACCTTCGCCATCCAGGAGTTCGAGAACATCAAGGGTCGTCTCTTGGAGCTCCGTTCCTCGTGCTACATGGCTCTTCGCAACTTCAAGGTAACAATGTCAAATTCGTGGCGTTGACGTCTGTCTGTCTGTCTGTCTGTTTGTTTGTTGGATGTAATCAAAGAATGAGCACTCCCACTTACTTGACATTTTTCTTTTTGTAACTGTAGGCCTGCAACGATGATCTTGAGACCGCATTGACGGTCGAGCCCATCAACGTCGAGAACCACTCTACCCTCGGTAACGTCTATTATGCCACTCACCAGGCCCAGGACGCCCTTCACCACTTCAAGTCCTTTGTCGAGGTCGCCCACCCCGACTCTCGCACCCTCCCCAACGCCTATTACGCTCTTGCTGTCTTGACTCTCCAGTCCGCACCCAGTGGCACGATCAAGAAGAAGAGCAACCAGGCGCTTAAGCAGGCTGCCGTGCTCAAGGAGGCCCAAGACTACTTCAAAAAGGCTCAGGAGGCCGATCTTCGTTTCAAGGAGCTGTATGGCGTCGTCACTGGCCTCAACGAGATCAAGAGAACCGCCTACGAGGCCTTCCAGATCCGTACTGCCAACCGCAATGGCTTCATCTCGACGGACCCTACTCCCGCTCTGTTGGAGGCCTCTGAGATCTTGAAGAAGTCGTTTAAGAATCCCGGTATTTCTTCATGCGCCAACTGTGGTCGCCCCGACAACGTTGCCAACGACACCCGCTCGCCCGATCAGAAGCCTAAGCCCTTGATCAAGTGCGCCAAGTGCAACAAGGTTGCCTACTGCTCCCGGCCATGCCAGATCACCCACTGGAACGCCTCGCACAAGAACAACTGCAAAAAGTAACTGGACTCTAGCACTTTTAAGGCCGCGTGATCTTTGCTATTCGTTTCTTTTTTTTTCTTGTTTATTTTCAGTATGTCTTTTTTATTTACATATCACGGGAAAAGAAAGGCAGACACTTAGGACGTAGAAAGAAGTGCTCTTGTAATCATGTATAGAGAATATAAAAAGATATTCAAATATTCATGTTGTTCGTTGCTGCGGGGCGCAAAGTACAAACTATAGTATACAATTGCTCTGGCGACATGATATAGCGCTGGCCGTGTTGCATTACAATCCTTTGGCTGCTTGATTTTGAGCCCAGAGCTGTTTGAAGGCCTCGATCTGCTTCTCCTCCTTTTCCTTGTACGCTTGCTTCTTTGCATCGGTGACACTGGAAACAGCACTTGGACCAGAAGGTCTTTGGGAGAACAAATCTCCGTCCGCTCCACCATGTCGCTTCGCTTCTCTGGCCTCCTTCCGCCGCTTCTCAGCCGCCAACATGGATTTAAAATCGTCGCCTGTGCCCAGCAGATCCTGCTCTGGCAACTCAATATCTGGCGACCGCTCTCGTCGACGATACTCATTCTGTACTCGCTTCTTCTCCAACATTGCCTCCCTCCCGGTTGCTTTGGGCACTAATTCCTCAAGGTCGGCCTCTTTGCTCTTACGATGGGCCTTTTGCTCCGCACGCTGCTTTCGACGGTATTGCTGATCTCGTTCCTCCTTTTCGGCAACTACAGGAAGGAGGGGGGGAATATGAATTAGAAACTGTAGTTTCCATCGAATGTCTCAGTCGTAAAGCACGTTCCTAAATGTACCTTCATCCGCTGTCATTGGTTTTCCGTAAGGCCTACTGGGTCCGATTGATGGAGGCATGGTGGGTCCCAAGACTCTGGCAGGGGCAGCAGAGCTTGGCCCGGAGGGCGTTGCTTTTCCAGTGATTCGGTTGACCTCCTGAGCGAAGCGGACATTGGTCATTGTGTCAATCGAGTCTTTGATCGCCTCGACCTTATCCAGATCCGCCTGGTTAATCTTTTTGGTGAACTTCCATTTGTACTTTGTTGTATCTTTGCTGGATAGCTGTGAGGATCGGATGCCCTTGTAGTAGGATTCTATAGTTTATATTATTATCATCACCTTGGGTTAGTACAATGATCATAGCATATTAGAGGCCTTCAGATAAAGGGTTAGTGTGGTGAGTCCGACGTACCATCGAGATCAAAATCGTTCCAGGCGCGGACGAATTTTCTGAAATACCGTCGGGCCTCGTCTGCGGAAAGATCCTCGAAGTACTTCTTCTTGACCTGACGAAGCCATAGCCTGAACTCGGTTGATTTCGAAAAGTAGTCGTCTTCCGAAATGGCTATGATGATACGAGAAGGAAGACAGAGGTATGTCAGAGTATAGAATAGGAGAAAAAGAATGTCACTTCTGGTGACATTGAGGAATAAGCACTCACGCTGAATCATCGACTTTGCTTTCTTGATCAACTCATCCTCCTCGCTCTCGCTATCGGTCTCGCTCCCAGTCTCCAAGACGGATCCCGATCCCGATCTGCTGTCCTGGCTGTCCACAGATGGACTACGTCTTGATGATCGATGGTGGCGACGGTCCTTCTTCCTCTCCTTGTCCTTATCCTTGTCCTTGTCCTTGTCCTTGCTCTTTTCTTTCTCTCTGTTCTTGTCAGTGTCCCGTCTCGAACTCTTCCTAGAGCTCCTGTCACGGTCCTTATCATCGCTATCATAATCATCCTTGTGTCGCGAAGATCGGTGCCGCTTTGGGCTGGAGTCTTCTCTCTTATAAGAGGAGCGATTGTGGTTCGAGGGGGAGGAATGATCATGGCGGCTCCTGTCGTGGTGGTCTCGACCCCTGTCGGACTTGCGGCTGCTGCTAGTATGGGCCGCGTCTGCATCTCTGTTCTCCGGGCTTCTGTCTCGTTTCTTAGCGTTGCTGCTGTTATCGTGGCTAGTATCAGTGCGTCGGTCCTCCGGGTCCCTGTCTCGTCTCTTGCTGCTGCTGCTGCTGCTGCCGTGGTGATAGTCTTTTGAGGAGGACATGATGAGAGCTGCGTGCGTGGTTGAGAGAAAGAGAAACACACGGTCAGCTTAATTTGTTTCTTTTTCTTTACTGGAGCAAGTCACGTGGCGGATCTAGCAGGAAAAAAAGGTTGGGGTCCCTCGCTGGGTTTGTGTCTGACAAAGGGGGGTTAGTTAGACCCGTCTGCGGTATGCTTCCTTTTTTTTTTTTTCCTCCTGGTGCTTGCCCTTGTTCTTGTTGATCCCTTCCCTTCCTTCATCCCTCCGCTTCTCATCCCTCCGCTTTTTTTCCCTTATTCCACCATGGGCGTCGACGCAGAAAGGACCTTCACCTGGTACAGCGAAGCTTTTGTCAATTATATAACATAAATCACAATCCTATTTGTACCTGAAAAAAAAGACTCGGGCAAAGCTGAATCGAATCCTAAACTGTCCCCCCTTGTCCATTCCCATTCCCCTCATCAGGCAAGAGCTCGCGACACACAACACCAAGGGCGATCTGTTTGTGGCTGTTCGTGGCAACGTAAGCTTCTCTTTATTCTACAACTGATTTCTCTTCCTCTGCCCGGGGGTACCAGATACGCATCTCGGCAATTTCTACCTGAGTAAAATGCCCCATCCCGCACTGCGCTCAGGAAACAAAGTTATCTCCCCGATAATGGCCTTGGCTCTCTGCAACAAAGCATACCGAGGTGGCCGCGGTGCTGGGGATACTGTATCTATGCCGGAGGCAGTTGTCAACCTCATTTCTAATGATCAATCGCCTATTTTCTCCTTCCCTCGATGCCATGTTTTCTAGGTCTACGATGTCACCAAGTTCTTGAAGAGACACCCCGGCGGTGATGACACCCTCCTGCTGGGAGCTGGCAGAGATGTCACTCCGGTATGTTTTCGTGTCTGATACGGGAGTACTTGTGCTGTTTTGCCTTTCGTGGAACGCACATGCAACATGTCAATCAATGGGCCGAGATTACATTACCCCTGTGCTAACCGAATCACACCACTCTTTATGCGTTGTCTGCAATAACACTAGGTCTTTGAGATGTACCATGAATTCGGCGTTGTCGATACCATCATGAAGTAAGTCAGCAATATGAGATGAACAGCGTATCTGACATCTCGTCAGACCACGGTTATTAATATCCGCTTCCTTCAAACTGCGTTCTAATAGGAAGTACTATGTCGGCAAGCTGATTACCAACGAGCTGCCGATTTTCCCAGAGCCGACTGACTTCCACAGGGCCGTGAAGACAAGGGTAGAAGGATACTTTAAGAAGCAAGGCAAGGATCCCAAGGTATGTCCTCTGTTTTTGCATGGGGTTTGATTACATTAACTGATGTTCGCGTGAAGACCGTTTTTATTGACATGAGATGTGTATTTTCATCTCCTTTGCTGAGTATAGAACAGACCTGAGATCTGGGGACGCTATTTCCTTATCTTTGGAACATTGTTCGCCTCGTATTATGCACAGTTCTTTGTGCCGTTCGTTGTCGAGCGTACATGGCTCCAAGTCATCTTTGCGATCATCTTGGGCTTCTGCTGCGCCCAGGTTGGACTGAATCCACTCCATGATGCTTCTCACTTTTCAGGTAAGTCCAACCAAAAGAATTATCACTGTCTGCTTTTACGCACAGTGCGTTCAAAGAGCCCCAGAAACTGACAAAGTACAATTGTGATCTATGTTATAGTGACCCACAACCCCACTGTGTGGAAAATATTGGGCGCGACTCACGACTTCTTCAACGGCGCATCGTACCTCGTATGGTTGTACCAGCACATGCTTGGCCACCATCCCTATACCAACATTGCAGGAGCAGACCCAGATGTCGCGACTGCGGAGCGCGATGTTCGCCGCATCAAGCCCCACCAGAAGTGGTTCATCAACCATGTGAACCAGCACCTATTCGTTCCATTCCTCTACGGACTCTTGGCATTCAAGACTCGTTTCCAGGACATCAGCATTTTGTACTTTGTTAAGGCCAACGACGCCATTCGCGTGAACCCACTCTCTCCCTGGCACACTGCCATGTTCTGGGGCGGTAAGGCGTTCTTTTTCTGGTATCGTCTGATCTTGCCATTGCAATACCTCCCCGTACGCAAGGTGTTGTTGTTGTTCACGGTCGCGGACATGATTTCATCGTACTGGCTGGCATTGACCTTCCAGGCCAACCATGTGGTGGAGGAGGTTGAGTGGCCCTTGCCTGATGAGAACGGAGTGATCCAGAAGGATTGGGCAGCCATGCAGGTGGAGACGACGCAGGATTATGCACATGACTCGTATATCTGGACCAGCATCACTGGCAGCTTGAACTACCAAGCTGTGCACCATCTGTTCCCGAACGTGTCCCAACATTATTACCCTGAGATCCTGTTCATCATCCGCCAGGCCTGCATCGAGTACAAGATTCCATATCTTGTCAAGGTAAGAATGAACATCTTATTTCCTTATTTCCATATGACTAAAGGATGCCCGACCTCATTTGATGGTGAGCGCTGTTGAATAACATGATTTGACCTTGTGTTGAAAAATAGGATACCTTCTGGCAGGCATTTTCGTCTCACCTGGAGCATCTGCGTGTCTTGGGTCTTCGCCCGAAAGCAGAGTAGGGTGACCGTCGTTTTGAACCGACTATCCTCCGTACAAGCGCGCGTAGTGTTGAAAAGCCCTTAGATAGGCTCGATTTATTGAAGCATCCTAAAAGACTAACTGTCAAAACCTTGCGTTGTGACCCTTTTCTTATTGTGTGATGATGGTTGGGCGCGTGCGATGTGTTGCTTGCTCAGTCTTGGTTTGTTCAGGGGCGGTAATGAAGCTGCAAAAAATAGGGGTGTATTTGTTGGTGCCCGCCCGCTGTGCGCGTGTGTCCATCCACCTTGCCGTGTGCCCACTTTTTTTTTGTTGTACATGTTCAGTACCTGAAAGACCGGTCGAGAACGACCACAAACAGTTGGACATCACCGTGTTAACAGTGGCAATTGTAACAGCAATCTGGAGAGGAGAAGGGGTTTGTCGTTCCTCTTGCACTCGTAGTAGCCAGCTGACACTGAAGATGCAAATGCGAAGGATAAAAAAGCAAGCTCGTACATGTTTTTAAACTATTGTCTCTTGCCTTTGCTCAGCTCCTCATTGCTCCCTTCTTTAAGGCGTTTGCCGCCTGTGTTCTTTTTTCTCTCGCTCGCTCGCTCGCTTTTTTTTTTTTTTTTTTTTGGTCCTTAAACGACTTCTCTTTGCTCACTCACTTTCACTGACTCTGACGATTCTTCGCGACCTGTGCTTTCCTACCCTTTCCTATTTGACGCTGAAAAGTGATCTGACAGAGAAAAGACTGCAAAGGTTTTGTGCTGGAGACGAGCAGCAAAGGATCGGCTATGGATATCAAAATCGTCTCGTCCATTACTCGCCTGGCAAACTACATGCCTCTCGGGTCCTATGTCATCTACACTGCGCTGTAAGCGGATATCTCTTCCCCCTCCCCCCTCCCCCCAATTATTACTCTTCGCCACAATAGTTATCCATGCCATACACTCATGAATCCTTCTCGTCTCTTTCTTTCCTTCTCACCTGAACGACGGTCCTCAACAGAGAGACATACTCATTCTCGCTCGGTACAGCCCCATCATCAGTAACGACAGTAATTCAGACACCGTCCGCGAACTACACATGCTACTACTATCCAGGAGCAGGCTTCACTTTTACATCCTGCACAAGTGATCAGTCGAATGCGCTGAAGATCTCGCTGGCGATTGGATTCTTCTTGGCGGTGTTCCTGTCGTTCTTGAAGCAGGTCCCTGCGAACGGCACGCCACCACTTGCAGATGATGAGGATGAGCAGCCAAAGTTGACAGCTGGGGGGTCAAAAAGACGGAGGAAATATCGGCGTGGTGTGTGGTAAGTTCTGCAAAGTTCGTCCGTCGTTCTGAAGGGAACGATGGATTTCTGATGCAGCGGAAGGGAATTTTTTTTAACCGACATCGCTACATGGCACTGTATCGTTCTTTTCCTGTTCATGGTTAGTAGCTATGCAGAAGGTACGTTGGTCTCCCTCCTTTCTTTTTTTCTTCGTTAAAGACAGATGAGAGGTGTTCAGGAGATTGACATTTGCCACCAATCTTGGATGGTTAAACTCCCAGGGAACTTTTACTACCTCGACTTTGGCGAGTAAGTCCATCCTCCTATCGCCTATCCCTCGCGTCCTAGAGCCATCCCAAACGCGTCCCCTTACGCCTCTTTCTCGTTCTTGCTACAGCTTCCACGTATGGGGCCATGCTGCATTGTCCTTTGTCGCCTTCGGGACCCTCTCTCTCTTCTCCGCCTCCGTCAGCCAATGTCTCTTCCCAGGCGTCCGCCCCTGGGTCTTTGTCTTCACCCAGATCATCCTCCTAGTAATCTGCTGCTTCATCGCCATGTTCTGGATCGATGACCCCACTCTCTCCATCGGCCTTATGGTGGTCCCCCAAACTGACGTCCACTCAACCCAAACACCCAACGGCAACGTTAACCCCACAACAGGTCCCATTACTACCAGTGCTGCTTTTAGCAGCAGTAATGGTCTAGGAGTAGGCGCAAGCGGGGCTGCGGCGACATATAACGCCAGTACGAGCACCACTGCGCTTCATACAGCTGCGTTCTTGTCACCGAATCTCACCTCCGGAAATAATATGACGCTCGCGTTGTCGCAGGACCATCCCTCTCCCACCTCCATGGGTCTGGCGAACGTGGCCCTCGCGAACACGGTCATGAACTCGGCCATGAGCATGTCCTCGCCCTCTGCAATGTCAAGTACAACTGTTGTGAATAGCGGACCTGGAATTGGAGGAGGAGGAGGAATGGGAGGTGGGGGCGGGCTAAGTCGGATGAGCTCAGTCACGAAAAGCACACCGACCATGTCATCCGTGCACGAGAAACAGCGCTGGGATCATGATCGGGACAATGATAATAACATCGTGGAGGAGGTTTATGAAGAAAAGGACACGGCGATATCAGGGTCGGCGCCGTCCTCAACGGAACGCGTCGTCGAAAAGGAAGAGTCAAATCAACATTTTTCTCTCAAAATGGAGTAGACGCGTAGTTCAAAGAGTCTATAATACCTCTTCTACATGATTAAAATAATGAGGACGATCTCTCCGCACACATACAAAACCGCCGGCTTTATTAGATATTAGCCTGCCTCATGCCTCTGCCTCCATGAGTTTTAAATGTTCTAGTCCACATGCAACTTTCTTGCTCCTTGGGCCGCGGTACTTCCACTGCTGCTCACATTTCGATACTGAGCATCTGCCCTTCGGTGCTGGATACTGCGGCTCCTTGAGTGGTACGACCGGCTCCTCCATGATCTCAATGATCCTGTGCTCTCCTGTCGTTGTCCACGCAATCTCCTTCTCATCCGATACCAGTTTTTCCCCAGAGGCGGGGATAGAGTGTTGCATCCATCCCGGAACATCATTCAATGACTCCTCCGGTATCGACAAAGTCGTCCCATCAGCTCGATAACTGATCCTCAGATAACTCGATGGAGGCCTGAACCGACTCCGTGAAGCCGCCGCACCCTCATTATTATCATTCCTCCTATCCTCGCCACCCTCATCGTCATCCTGGGCTCCCTTCTTGCGCTTGCCGGCCTGCTTCTTGAGTAGACGATTGATCGTTTCCAGTTTGTCCTGTTCTGCGCGCTGTGCAGATTGGTTCTTGCGACGACGCGTGATCTCGCTCCTCTTAAGGGCTAGTTCTTCCTCGGTTTGATGCCGTTTCCGTGATGATGCTACACAAAATAATATATTAAAGATCATCATCATCATCAAATGTTCATGACAAAAGAAGTATATAAGCACTTGAAATACAAAAGACTTACCGACTGGCAACTCAAAGAGCTCGAGCGAGACATCGTGCACATCCAGTTTAGACCGCTGTCGTTTGGTCAACTGGCCACCGAAAGCCATGCCAGGTTGGGGATTCGAAAAGTCGTCGTCGCTGAACTCGTCCTCCTCCTCATCGTCCTGCTGCATCGTAACAGTTTTCTTGCCCTTGGACAACGACGATGATGCCTTATTCGCCGCGCTGCTACTACCGCTAGTCGCGGCCTTTGTCGACAACGGTTTCGTGTTCTCGATATCGTCCTCGTCATCATCTTCTTCCTCTTCTTCCTCCTCCTCTTCATCGTTCTCTTCCTCCATATCCAACTCGTCTTCCACATCCACCTCCTCTTCCTCTTCCTCCTCTTCATCCTGCTCTTCGTCTTCCTCATCAATGCCGTCGTCCTCTTCATCCTCCTCTTGAAGGATCCTGGAATCATTCTCCTCGTCTTCCATATCGACATCCATCTGGTCATCATCCTCATCGTCTTGTCTGCCTCGCCGAGAAGATGTGTCAGAATTAATATCCATGTCAATTTCTCTGGCTCGAGCTCTAGCCCGTCCTGTGGATTGCTTCTTGCGTGGTGATGCCGATCTGGAACGAGTGTCTCTCGAAATGGGTGTGCCCTCATCGTCGTCCTCTTCATCTTCGTCCCGTCCGTTTCCTTCATCATCACTGCTCAGTGGAGTTGACACTATGAGAACACACAGAAAAGATAAAATGTTGGTTAAAATCATACGCGTTTCTCTTTTCCTTGAATGAATTACAACGATGATGACTTACTCCGTCTCTTCTGCCCAGATGTCTTTTGAGAACTTTGTCTGGATCGATTCACATTGGTGGCCGCTACGGCTCCACCCCTCGTAGCAGGCTTCGATCCTTTGTTATTCGCTGCCGCAGTTGCTGATGCTCCGCGTCTTGGTGTTGGTGTTGGAGCCGGTGACTCGTCATCCTCTCCATCCTCCTCATCCTCCTCGCCCTCGCCTTCATCCTCATCTTCATCCCTCAAGCCCTCCGGATCATCCAAATCATCGCCAAACATATCGTCCTCATCCTCATCCTCATCCTCGTCGGGTTCCGCATAATTGACTGCCGGCTTGCGAGATCTAGTAGAAGACGGGACTACAAATGCACTTCGATCTACTGCCGCTGCTGCTTTAGACTGACTCTTGGTCGGCTTGGCTGCCGCCTGTTTCGATGTAGCTGTCCGTGCGGAGGGTCTGGACGATTTTGCGGGGACTGCAGATCCGGGCTTGTTAGATCTGGAGGTAGAGGGTCCTTTGGCGGTAGTGGTGGTGGGTCGACGTCTGGTGCTGGGGCTGCTCTCGCCGTAGACATCATCTTCTGAATCCGCAGGGGTGTCGTCTTCGTCGTCGTCGTCATCAACGTCCTGGTCCTCGCCCTCGCTCGGGGTGAGGATGTCGTCGTCGAATTCGTCGTCGTTGTAGGTGTACTGGGGCTGTTGGGCTGCTCGCCGTGAGGACATGATTACGATGGAAGGTGAATCAGAGACTGAGTGTGATGTGATGCAAGTGATGTCTATCTTTTTTTTTTATTGGACGGAGGATGCATAATAATCCAATCACATCCATCCTTAAAAAAATGCGTTCAAGTTCAATGTGTGATTCGGGCGGAGCTGGCAGGTACGGGCGGCGAGGATATCGCACGCGGATACCGTCGACTGTGCGTGCTACGTGCCTCCCAATGGGAGCCAACTCCAGGCATACGGCCATGGTCACATGTGCTGCGATAATCGTCCAACACCTCGTTCCTCCTTCCTTCTGTATCCTGTCTCTCGTAGGATTCATTTCTCTCCACAAGAAGGTCCTCTAGATACGCGCTCGTGATATCCGCGATCGATTCTGCAGTCGACAATCGATCGTATCCATCATACGGCCGTCCTTGCGTCCTTTTTGGATCATGCAAGCGTAATCCTGTCTCTCGGCCGACTCTTTCTGGCCTGTGCTCTTCTTTCCTAAACACTCGTTTATACTGACGAGACGGTACGCGTTGTTCTCCTGCTGTCGGTGGAAACATGGTTCTTGAGGCCGAGTCGTGCAGATCTGGCAGTATTACTGCTCTTGGCATCCGTGGCCTACGTGGCTCGGCCGCACGAGGTAGGCGCCGAGGCGGAACAGGCAACGAAGGCGGGACTCTAAGGGCTGGAGATGGCGGCATCATCACCCCATTCCTGTGTGCCTTCCCGGGGACCATCGTCCGGTCCTGCACGCGTGGCGCATGCTCTGAGGGAAACGACTTTGGTTCGAATTGTGGGACCCAAGGCACATCGATGCACGGATTCGAGATCTCTTTGATAGGACTACTTCCCTGAATCGAGGAACTGTGGTCGTTGTCGCGAGGTCCTGGTGATAAAGCATCGCACAGCCGTTGGTGTATCCCTGGCCCAGCTTCGGACCGACGGCATTGCTTCCAGACAATGAAGTACGCGGCCGCAAGGATGACTATACCCATGATGACTAATCCGACAATTGCGGCAGCGGGCATTTCAGCAGAGGTAGAGGAGGACGGAGGGATGGTTTCAGATGGGGATAGTCGGTCGGGTGGGAGGGTGAACTCGGGGGAGATGGGGTCCAGACCTGGGAGGAAAACAGGGGTTGGCGGGGCTGGCGAGAGAATGAAGGGTGGGGATTGACTACAGAGCACGGGTTCGATGGGGCTGTTCACGTTGGTACACCATAACTCCAAGTGGACTCTCTATTTGAACGCGTTTTTTTTTTTTTTTTGCAGATATCATTTCAGCAGGAGATCGCCACCGAACAACTGAACATCCAATAAATAATATAATAATAAAATACGGATGGACCTACCAGGACACCTTTGACATTCGGAAAAGTAATCCTTATCTGCTGAACACCTTGGAGGACCTCTGGCCAAGCCTTGAGAAGGACCGGGTTCTTATCGTTTTGCAATAATTTAAGCACAACCGAGTACCAATTAAGATTGGAGGTCATTATCCAACCAATGTCAATGGTTATACCCGAGTTGGCATCATAAGGACGCGACCCAAACAGCGTGAAGTCCAGAAGCATATGTGGTTGAAGAGGTGAAGAAGATGGGTGTGAAGTGTTTTTCATTGCACTATGCGTAATATTCAATGGGGCCATTTGAATCAGGTGAGTTCGGTCCAGAGCTTGGTTCTGAAGATTGATGATCAAGGAAGAAAGTACAGTATAGTAGAGTGAGGTGGAGTATAGAGATGAGATGATGCGCTGTTGTTGACTCGCAACGGACGGACAATGGATACCGCAAATATATTCGCGTCTTTGTGGTCATTTTGTAGAGAAATCAAGATAAAGCCTGCCTTCTCTTTCAAGTTCGCGATCGTCGCTATAAAGCATCCACGACAAAGACGAAGGCTGTATCTCGTATTATTATTTTTATATTAGAAACAACTCTATGTTGTATTACGATAACGACGAACTAAAATAAGGGTATTGTACAAAGACACGGTCAAGGCGCGACCTCCCCCTAGATCAGGTCAAAAGCTATGTAGGCAAGTCCAAGGGTGCTCAAGATATCCACCAACTGCGCGATCGCATACAACGACGTCAACTTCAGTAACAATCTCGCCTCTCTTCTCAGCTCATGGAACTGCAGGCCCAATCCGATGCTAACAAAACTCATCGTCGAGTACCATTCGCCCACCATAAACGAAAAGGAATTCACCAGCTCTCTGTCCTCTGACGGCACCACCGTGTTAAACAACACTGCCGTCAAAACAAACCCCAGCACAAACTTCGGGAATCGGCTCCAGAGCAATGTGCGGTACGGTACCGGCTTGAAATCCGACTTGGAGCGTAACAGGTCGTCCTCGAGCGAGTTGTGCAGCGCTCGCATGCGACGCTCCTCACGCTGTGTCCACACCGCGGCAACACCGACCGAAATAGGACCGATGAGTACGTTCTGGACCATCTTGACCACGGCTGCGGTCTGGACGGCCGCATCGTCGCCATAGATCGTTGCCGCCGCGATGACCGCTCCAGTCGAATCGACACATCCACCAAACCAGGCGCCAGATACCTGGGGACCAACGTTGATCGCCTTTGCGATATAGGGCAGCGCAATAATCGACGGAATCGTGAAGACAGAGATGATCGCAATGGGCAGGTCAGCTTTCTTGCCTGCACCCAAGGAGGCCGCAAGGGCAATGGCGGCAGAGGATCCGCAGATAAAGGTCGCGCCGGACATGATCATCGAGGTCTGGAAGTCGATCTTGAGCCAGCTGGTGCCGATCATAGCGACGACCACGAACAGCGAAGGAGTGTCGATCCATGAGACAAACAGGGCGCGAGGTGCCAGAGGCTTCAGAACCTCAAAGTTAATGCTGCATTTTTGGGGGGGGAGGGAAGGGATGGGTTGTATGTCGACGGATAAGGTTTTTTTTGCGGGTTAGAATAAGTAAATTGAATTGATGACGCCAGATGATGCCACCAGGCCATTGCATACACACACATAAATAAAGAAGCGCCTGTCTTCCTACTCTTCCGTCTCCATTCCCAACGGACCAACCATGAACACGACTGTTTGTGTTCTTTTGAGAAAGTATTATTCCCATCAGTGCGCCGTCGAATCCCAGTCTAAGCTGAATTTATCCAAGTTAACCTACCACAGCAGTACCAAGGACGTGGCGATGTAAAGCTCTGTCTGCTGAGCGACCTTGAGCCAGGGCGGCAAGGGTTTCGACCGTCCGTCCGGTTGCGGAGATCCGGCCATCACGTTCCTAAGGACGGCTCCGAATAGAATCGCCCAGATGGAATCTCCCAGACTCGCGCTCTTGATGCTCTTCTGTGCCGCCAACCACTTGCTCAGGAAACTCAGGAAATAGACCACCAGGTAGCCCTTCCAGAAATCCTTCCAGGCCTTGGCCTTGACGGCCCACAATGCCAGCCAGACCAAGAGCCCTTGAAGAGGGAAGAGGACCAACAGATCCAGACTTTGATTGCCGTGGAGGGAATCGAATGGGTTGGAGTTCCAAATCTCAAAATGTGCTGCGGGGATCCCGTTGTGGACAGCGATGGCGATCATGGCAAAGAGGAACAGACCGATCCAACATGGCCACCAGTCCAGATCATTCCAGCCCATCAGCCAAGGATGTCGGCTCAGGAGGGTTTGGGGTTGAGGTGCGTCTTTGTCTTTCGTACTGGTCATTTTTGATTCGTCTGCGTCCGCTAGTGTGAGCTCATTCTTTTTTCCAGAGAGAGTATGGTTGCTGTTGTTCGAATCTGATGTAGCTGAGGAAATGGACATGGGGTTTCGGGTGGTCAAGGCTGGAGTGGGGACATTGTCATTCGAAGGGGCCACTGCTTCTGGGTCTGGTAATGAATCTGGGGTGTAGTGGGGAGGGGTATCGAGTGAAGACATATCGTCGCCGGAGTGGAATGTGCTGGTGTTGAGGTGGCCGAGTTGATCGGCTGCCGAGGGCCTGTGATGGCGGGTATGTTGTTGTTCTGAGGACATTGGAAAGGGTCTCTCTGTGTGTGTGCTTCAGTTGCTGTTCCTGAAAAAAAGGGAATGAAGGACGTGGTAAGTTGTTTGAAAGGTTCCGGTTGGAGAGAAGTGTAAAGGTCAAAAGGTGAAAAACCAAGAAAAGAGAAAGATAAGGTAGCAAAGGGCGGGTATGTTTCTTGTTGTTTAAATATGGTTTTTCGTACTTTGTTCCCACAGTGGAGCGGAGAGAGTCCGCCGCAGAGGGCGCTTTCCCATCTCACTTGCACTCTGTCCTTCTTGACCTCTTCCTCCTGTCACCAATTGCGCTGCAGGGATCGGATGGATAAACCCCTTCTCATATTATCCCTCTGTTGGCTGTGTGCATAGGCTACTAAAGATGTAGATGCATTCAGCATCGTCCTCCTTTTCATGTGTACGAGAACACTAATGAAATAAAAAAAAACCTCTCCCCTCTCAAGTGGGTTCCGCGCCTCGGCCGAACGGACATCCAAATAAATACTTTGTTGCGCCAATGCCATGTTCTTTCTCTATTGCAGCAGGCCTGCTGTGCCATTGACCATGATCCACTTACTCATCTCTCTGCTAGTCGCCTCTGCCCACTTATTCTGTTCAAAAACATAGAACAGGTGGGGCTAGGAGGGAGACAAAAAAAACTGTCGCTCAGGGCAAAATAGGACCTTTTTTTCCCTTCCCACCCTCATAGCCTCCAGCAAAGGAAAATGAAGCCGCTGCAATTCGAGTCACCATTCATAGTGCCAATTCGTACAAGGTTCAGTTTGCTGCATTGTTTGGAGAGCCACGGACGAGGGAAAATATCGAGGGTCCCCCCACAGTGGTTTACGGGTATGTAGAGGATGCTGCTTTGTTTTTAAGTTGGTTGGTGTAGCATGCATTCCATGGATGCCTGACCTTGAAAGACTCCACCGTAGTTTTCATTATTTATTTTTAAACGCAACAGCTGTCTAACCGGGTTGGCGTCCCTCTTAATGTTTCTAGATAGATGCGTGTTCTTTTTTTAATATTTCTTTAGCTATCGTCGACATGTCAGGATCATCCCGGGGCGCCATGCTGTCATAACTGACGACCGTGTTTATTATGTCCGAGACAGATGACTCAACCTGCATCTTTTGACCGTGGAGGGAGTCCGTTTTTTTTGGGGAGCCTGTCGTCTGGGGGAAGAGGCTTTCCTTTTAGGGACACAACGGACCAAGCAGGGTTGTCTGCCATTGGGTCATGCTTGGGAAAATGAAGGTGCGTAGATATGATTTTATTGTTCTTCGATAGTCAATAGTCAATGGCGATACATAAAACGAAGGTGGTGTTCATAAAAAAAAAAATGCAGAGAGGTAGTTCTGCAGGACACGAAATAACTGAGGCTATCTAGAACCACATGTGGAAGAGGCGTAAATACATCATCTTGGCGAATTGCGTGAGAATAAAGTACGACAGCAAGGCGCCAACCAGGTAGGCGTAGAAAATGCCCGGGAGAGTGACGAAACTTAGTATGTCGCGGAACACTGGGATATAGGGAAGGACCAGGACAATCGTCGCGATGATCACCGTGCCAACCATCACTGGAAGGGCAGCGTTGGTCTGCACAAATGCCAGTTTGGGTGAGCGGATCACGTAGATGACAAGCAGCTGTGACAGAGCCCCCTCCGTGAACCAAGACGTTTGGAAGAGCAGAACCTTCTGTGGGTCGTCTGAAGTCTGGACACCAAAGTAGAACCAACCAAACAGGAAGGTTGTGATATCAAAGATCGAAGACCAGGGACCCATGAAAAGCATGAAGCGCAAGATAGAACGGATGTTCCAGCGGTGCGGAACCATCAAAAATTCCTTATCCATATGGTCCCAAGGGATGGTGACCTGGGAAATGTCATAGAGTAGGTTCTGGGCTAGAATATGGATCGGAAGCATGGGCAGGAAGGGCAGCCAGGAGGACGCGACCAACATCGAGAACACGTTTCCAAAGTTAGAGGAGATGGCCATCATGATGTACTTCATGGTATTACCGTAGGTGGTCCGACCCACGACAACGGAATCCGCAACGACAACAAGCGACTTCTCTAGCAGAATCACATCTGCGGATTCCTTGGCAATATCCGTAGCAGTGTCGACCGAGATGCCAACGTCGGCCTCGGCCAAGGCGGGAGCGTCGTTGATGCCATCGCCGAGGAAGCCCACGACGCGGTTAGAGCGCTTCAGGGCACGGACGACCAAGGACTTTTGCAGAGGTGTCAACTTCGCAAAAATGGTCGCATCGCGCGCAACCTTGGTAATCTGCTCGTCGTCAAGACCGTTCAGGTCTTCGGTCGTGACAACGGACTTGATAGGAAGGTTGATTTGCTGACAAACCTTGCGGCAGACGGCAGCCGAGTCGCCAGTCAAGACCTTGATTTCGACCCCGAGAGTCATGAGTTCCTTTATAGCAGGGCCGGTCGATCCCTTCGGAGGGTCAAGGAAACCAATCAAGCCAGCGAAGACCATGTCGCATTCATCAGATATGCCGTAGTTATCCTTGATCTTGTCCACGTCTCGGTAGGCTACAGCGACAACCCGGACACCATCGATATTCAGATCCTTGTTCATCTCAAGGATGTGAGCGACCATTTCGGGTGTCAAAGTGTGGATCTGGCCACTCTCCAGTTCCTCGAGCGTGTCGAGAGTAGCGGTAGTACCATCAATATCAACCATCTGGATGTCAAAGGCCGGTTTACCATTCCGTGGGATTATAATTTTGGTGCAAACACTCAACATTTCCTCGACGGCGCCCTTGGAGATGAGCATGGTAATGCACGTGGAGGTGTCCTGGAGCACGACCGACATGCGGCGCCGGACGAAATCGAAGGGAATCTCATCTTGCTTAAGATAACGAGCAGCAAAGGCTACAGCAGCAGGCTTCAGGTTCGTTCCTACGTCCTTGCCGTTGCCGGATTCATACATGGGCAGAGCAGAGGCCGTCTTCTCAAAATATTCGACGACAGCGACATCGAGCAAGTTCTTGAGGCCGGTCTGGAAGCGCGAGTTCAGGAAGGCAAGCTGGAGCGAATGCATGGAGGCCTTGCCGTGGTAGTCGAGGTGGCGAACAAGGACGACTTTGTTCTCCGTCAGAGTGCCAGTCTTGTCGGTGCAGAGGATATCCATCGATCCGAGGTTGATAATAGAATCTAAGTTCTTGACGATGCAGTGCTTCTTGGACATCAAGTAGGCGCCTCGAGCCAAGTTCGAGTTGACAATCATGGGAAGCATTTCGGGGGTGAGACCAACGGCAACAGACAGGGCAAAGAGCACAGCATCGGTCCAGTTTTTGTGCACGAAACCGTTGATCAGGAGCACAGGAGGGACCATCACAGCCATGATTCCGAAGAACACCCATGAGATGTTGCGGACGCCCATTTGGAAGGCATTCTCGGGGCGACGCTTCGCCAACTCCTTGGCCATCGAACCGAAGAACGTGTTTATGCCAGTCTTTTCGACCAGGACCGTGGCTGTACCCGAGACGACAGACGTGCCCATGTAGCACATGTCAGGGCAACTGAGGTCGACGTCGTCACCGGTTGCAGCAGTGCTCCTGAGATCGATGCGGCGGATACCGAAGCACGCATAAATACTTCGTATGAGCGAATCCTTGAGAGAGTAGTCATCAGTGGGGGCTGCAACAGGGGGAGGCTGCAAAGTCGAGCGCTGTCCGAGCTCAACCACATTAAAGCGGGTATTCTTGTCAATAAGGATGGCAGACGCGTCCAAGGGAACCACTTTGCTTTCCATGACCTCATACGAACTCTGCTGTCTCGCGTTCAGGGCATCCATGGCTTCTGAATAAGCACTGAACTTCTCGACAGGTATGGCCTCCCCAGTCAGAGCAGCCTGAGACACAAAGAGATCCTTCGAGTCTATGATCTTGACGTCCGCTGGGATCAAGTCACCAGCGGAAAGCTGGACCCAATCGCCAGGAACAATATCCTCGATGGGGACATCCGTTTGAACCGTCGCGTGGTTTAAGATCTTGATCACGTCCTCTGGCGTGGGATCGCGATCTTCAGGACAGGAATACTGGCGGGTAACAGTGATCATGGTCGACACCAGGGACTTGAGGGCCTTGGCAGCTGAAGCAGATTTCCACTCCTGCCAGAAACGGAGTCCAGTCGAGATTGCGACCATGATGAACATGATGCTGCCTCCGTTGTTGTCGCCGGTCAGGATCGTGGAGGTACCAAGGATGCAAAGCAGGATATTGAAGGGATGAACCAGAGCATGGAACAGTAGTTTGTACCAAGCTTGTTCGTTTTCAAAACTGATGATATTATTGCCATGGATCGCCCTGGCTCTCTCAACCTGTTCGTTGTTGAGGGGCAGAAGGTCCGCAACCCCAGGGGAGGCAGGGGAGGTGGCGCTGATAGAGGTAGCAGAGGCGACCCCACCATAGACATTGCCATGGTCGGCCGTGAGGGTGTCGATGAGCTGATCGACGTCCGTAGGGATGTGAGACGACATAGCGATAGCTCAAAGGGGGATGGGTGGGACCAAGGACCTTAGGGTGGTTTATACGAGGACTGATGCGTGCAGAAGAAAGAGACAGCACAGCAGTAGTTAGAACAACTGGATCAATGGATAATACATGACGGAGGAGCATGAAGCTGAGCGACAGAGTGCATTGATAGGGCATACCTGGATCACACAGACGAGGGACTCGCTGTTCTGGGAGGAGATGTGGGTCGCCAGTGCTGTAGACAACCGAGGATGGGACAGAAGGATTAAGCGCCGATTAATAAGATTCCTAGCATCAGTCGAAGGCGCTGATGGCAGTATAGAAATACTTGCGCTTACCAATTGACGAGTGTAGGGAAAGGGGGCAAGTCGACGCCAATTCTTGGATAGGATTCGGGGTAGAGCTGCGGAGAAGGATGTTTGCTAGTGAGTGTTGGCAACAAAGAACCGGAGGTTGGCGTTGTTGTCCGATAAGGGTGTAAGAGGGTGGGCTGGGTGTTTAATGGGAAACGAGGTGGCTCTTTATATACTGAAGGCACATCTCCATGGAGAAGGAAATATACATTTTTACGCGCTGGCGTATCTTCAGCATTCTACGACAAAGGAACAACAAAAGGAGCCTGCGGCACCAACCTTATTCTATGGCAACTGGATGAGACAAAAAAAAAACGCCTACAATAGAGTCGACGACAGAGCCAATATGCGGAACAAGGATTCCCAGCGTTCGTCGTCCCTCTGCCTCCTCGGACCGTGCTTTATCTCTGAGCGGACTTTTCTATGGACTCTATGCGGCTGTTGAGTGGTGCGCACAAAAAGGAACGAGAAACTCCAATGAGGCGTACATGGACGTTTAAGGGAATCAAAATGCCTCATCTGTCCATGTGGACTCGGCGCACGAACATATTTTTTTTTATATACCCTGCGTGTCATTCTGCAGGTAATCAATAACTGTAGAGATGCTGGTGCGTAATTTGGATATTGCTCGGCGCAAACAAAAAAAAAAAAGAAAGAAAGCCTGACCGAGGACCGCGTAGATCGAATAATAAAAAAGCTATGATTAGGTACTTTTTGTTCAAAGACGTCGTTCGAGTTCGATTGTGCGCTCTTTTCTCGATCCAGCAAGCGCTCACAGCTTTTTCTACGTCAAAATATAGGCGGGAATAAAATTTGTTCTGCGCCCAAGTTGTAGGAATGTGAGTGATCTGAATGTACGTGAAGCGTAGAAAACAATGTCGACTCGGGACCGTGCGAGACACTCCTTCTATCTCTGGGACGTACAGACTATACAAAAAAAGAAGAACACATATGCTTTGTACACTTTCCTCTTATTTCGATCGGTACGCCCAAGAAGAAACTACAAGGCTTACGCGGGCGCAGGTTGTTGACGACCGATACACATCCAGAAACACAACCCATGCGCCATGTTACTTAAGGGACTTGGAATAGTCACATTCTGTCGTTCACATTTTTTTTGACTGCACTAATCTCACAGGTGGGGTATGGCCAAAGGCCTAGTAGCAAGGTGCGATTGCGATTTCCAGGATATATTATTTTGTTCTTCATGTTTGACTGCACCGGACCATACTGAATTGCAAAGCACAAATGCGGGTGCGACATTCTATGGTCTAGAGCACCGATATCGTGGATGGACCTGCAGAGATCAAATAATGCGCACCATTTCGCACCATAGATAAGCAAACCAGAAATGGACCGAAATATGGTTGACCTTCACGTCTCCCATAAAGATCAATATCCAAGATCCCGCCGAGCACTCTTGAGCGACAACAGTGTCTCGTTTCTCGTAGTAAAAGATCTTATGGACGTATGATGATCCCTTGTTTCCCTCTGTAATGGCCGCTGCAACTGTTGTTAGATGCAAAAGGGGCCTGAAGAGGATTTAGATTGACTTGCCAAAATTTAGCCAGAGCCATAGGTTTTAGTACAAGAGGGCGCTGCGAGTGCGGTCTATCGGATTGATGTATCGAAGACAGTCGCCATGGAAGTGTAGAAGAGGGGCGACGTCTATGGCGAGGATATACAAGAGAGGTGGTTGGACGGTCTGAGTAATGTCCAGCGGCGTGGTATCCTTCGCATAGACGTACGCTATGAGATATCCAATGTCCTTAGCAGGGAAAGACGCGTTGAAGCATTCCACTGCACTTGTAGTCGTGATAGGCCCTGCACGCACAGACCTTTGCTTCCGAGTGGTGCGCTCGAATTCGCCCACTGCTGGTTATGTCCTCGGCCATGTGGAACATCGGACCCCGAAATGGAAAGAGCACACTCTTCATAAATCCAGCCAACTGCGAATCCATCTTACTCTTCTCTCTCATCATCCTTTTACTGCATCCTCATCACTCATCGCAGAATGTCACGCCAGCAGGTTCTCACCCTTGCCTCCTCACGGTTCAACAGTCTCCCCCTCAGCGTCGGCCATCGGTAAAACACAAAAACGAAACGGCAGCTCGAATAATGATAGGCGGGTGATTCTCTCGCTAGGTGTGCGATTGACCTGGATGTGCCGGTGTCGATAACCCCTATCCTATTCCGTCTTGGCACCCTTTCCCTACCCACCTAACTGCAACTGCTTCGTCTCATAGAGGCGCATCCGAGCAATGGCCTGAAAACTCGATCATCTCCATGGCTCAGGCCGTCAAGGACGGTGCTGACGGTCTCGAAGGGGGTAAGGGCTCAGTTGCCAAACATCTCAAGGACTGGCAGGGCAGTTGAACATACGAACGCAAGAATATTCAGCCGGAACATCATACATGACTACATAGACCTCCACCTTACTTCAGACGGCGAGATCATTGTCATGCATGACCCCTCCCTCGAACGAACAACAAACGGCACAGGACTAGTCAAGGATCGGCCCTGGAATGGATACATTGACGGACTCAAATCCAAGAAGGAACCCCATGTCGGCGTTCCCCGCTGCATTGATGTTCTTGCCTTCCTGGCCCAGGAGGGTAACGAGAAGGTCTGGTGGAACATTGATATCAAGGTGAGCTGTCTTATCCTATGTTTGTTTATCATGAACATTATATCACCGGGGCCTGTCATACTGCAAAGGAGACTCCGGCTTGGCCTTCCTTAGCGCAATTTCTATTTTTGTTTTCTGGGTATCCTTGCTCCCTCGTCTGGATGCCTGGTTGTATACATGATCCTGTAGCGCTTTTGTTCTATGGCAACTATTACGACTATTACGACTAGTTTATGAGAAACGCATCGAATCTTTGTCTGGCTGATAGAACACGCGTTCTTTGCGTACACATTTGCGAGGCTCGCATCCAATCGATCGTACCATGCATCGACATCGATTGCGTGCTCAGTTACTAATCCTTCTCCGCCTACCAATTTTTTTTTTTTTTTTTTTTTTTTTTTTTGCTTATAGATGAATAACTCACCTGCACTACTGTTCTCCAAGTTCGCAAAGCTGATCGAGGAAAACTTCCCCGGCCGGGATTTCTCATCCCAGATTGTCCTGGGCCTTTGGCACCCAAAGTTCCTCCCTGCTGCGGACAAGTACCTTCCAAAATTCAGTCGAATCCACATTGGATTCAGTATCCCAATCGCGCGGCAACACTTCCCACCGAGCGCCGTGGATGGATACAGCATCAACTTTATGGTCCTATCCACGCCCGCAGGACGACAGTTCATCAAGGAGATGCAGGCAGCTGGGAAGTCGATCCTGGCCTGGACGGTTAACGACATGGCGGAGGCGCGGGAGTGTGTCAAGATGGGTGTCGATTATGTTCTCACGGATCGGACAAAGACACTTCACAAGCTTCTTCATGAGTATGAGGCATTGGGCAGGGATGGAGTCGATCAAAAGTATGCTGATGAGGTCTTCGACACCTGGAGCCGATGGTCCAGATACACGTTCTGGAGGGCATTGATCTGGGTATTCCTAACAGCGCGGTTCAATAGTGCGACCAGACGGTTGAATCTGGAGCCAGACTTGGACTTGGATTTGCCGAGGGAAGTCTTCACGAAGTAGAAACAAACAAGGCAAAGCGGTTGAGTGTATGAGAAAGTGGCTATGGATACCAAATAGTTAGGACATTGAGAAATTCAAAGGCCCTAGAGACAATAGAGAGAATGCCAAGGACATGCATGATTAATGCACACTCCACAGAAGGTTGCACATTCCAGTGGTCTCTCCTATTTCCTCCTTGACGATATAAACCAAGGATCATCAAAAAGTTTGCTCTTCTGTGGGGATCCCTTTTGTCCTCCCCCCCCCCTTCTTTTTTTTTTTGATCCCCCTTGAAGACGAGAAAGGCAAGATGCCGAGGGCGACAATGATGATCCTTACCCATTGCAAGGAGATAATGGCCTTGTCCCCAGTGCGAGTGATGCACACGGCAGAGCTAGGGGGAAGCATCATGAAGAGTGCGGTTTTCGGACATGGGTAATGCTTCTTGGCACCTCTCCTTCTCAACAGGCACGCTCTTCACTTTCCTCATTCCGACATTCATCGGCATTCTTGAATCTTCCTTCGATCTGAAATCACTTCAGGGCCTGGACGAACTTTATTATTATTATGGCCATATTGTACACACCCGTTTCCCAGCGCTCCTCGAGCCCAGACCATTCTCGAAGCATCGGGGATCTGGAGAGCCACGGAGACCGGGACCATGCCAAAAAACCGCTCCAGCTGACGTTGCCCCAGCGACAACTTGTCGGCGTGCTCGTCTTTGTCTGGCTGCTGTGTCTCTGGGTTTGGCTGAAAGTCCTGGTATGGCCATTGAAGAACAACGCACGACCCAATGGCACGCACTGGCCAATTGCGCACGTTCCTGAACACAATTCTCTCTTTGAATAGGAAGCGAATGCCGCCCAACGTAGCCCATTGCTCTTGTCAACGAACGTACTTTTGAACACTACCGACCTCTACCACACATTAACTCTCCCACTATTGCGCCTCACCAACCGTACGAAGCTGATCAGCACTCGATGTGGATCCACCACGCTGGCTCCACATCTGCTCACATTCCTCAGCAATGATCTGTACGACCTGTCACAACAAACACCACCGCCACCACCAGCCGACGGAGAATCACCCATCATAACCCAGGCCCACAGAAGGCCATCACGGTACCTGATTGCGGTCGTCCTACAAGATTCAGAGACGGTCCTGCCAGACCTATTAAGCCGGATCCTGGAGGTCATTGCGGTGCTGGGTCCAAATAACTGCCATTTATCGATTGTGGACCGCGCCTCGACAGATAAAACCAGGGAAACCTTGCGATTCCTGAGCCGCTTTTTGGACGATTATAATGAAGAGAATACACAATCTTTGGATGGGTATACACTGGGGCGCAGTAAGGAAAGAGAGACTATCAAACAGACAGGAGACAAATTAGCAGGTGCGGAAAGTAGGCGAAGGCATTTATCTTATACGATCACGACCCTAGTACCAAGGGATAATTCCTTGAAGCAGACGACGGGAACCAGGAATATGGCGCTGCGCGCACTGTTGGATAGGGGTTCGGAAGAGTTGTTCGATGAAGAGGTTGTTCGAAACAAGGCAGTGGCAGAGGAGCAAACTGAGCATGGTGAGGTGAAGGAATCCTTTGACGAGGTGATCCTGTTGGATCCGGTGGTGACATGTGCGGAGGATATTCTAGAGTTGATTTTTCAGAGTCGGCTTCAGAACGCAGATTTGACATGCGGAATGGATATTGGGCACACGGTGCGCCTTCAAGAGTCGGATTCCGTAGAAACAGAAAAGACGTTGGAGCAAGGAGGTAAGACTGCGGTATGACAAGGTCGGCTTATATTTCAAGCATCATTAATTCTGCTAACATTTTATTCATATCATTGTCACTCTACACGCTTGTGCTAGTCTACGACAGCGTAAGTATTCACTACACGTTCACATCAATCCATACACACAGCTCGCTCAACTACAAAGAAGGTGCTGCTCAGAGCACTGACTAGGTCCTTTCGTCTTTCACAAAGTCGCTCACTAGGGACATATTCGGTCAAAAGCTGCAGCAAGACCCCACGGACCTATCCATCTTCTCCACCGACACCGAGACTCAAACTCGTTTTCTGAAACGTCTCCCCTTCCAAGTCGAGTCCTGCTGGAGCGGCGCCATTATCTTACGAGCCTCCAACTTATCCTCCATCCCTTTCTCTGATCCTTTTAACCCGCAAGACTACCAATCAGTCGGCCAATGCAACCAAACCGACGATCGTGTGAAGCTCATCCAATATCTAAGGCAGTCTTCATCTGCATTTGAATCCTACAGTCCACGAGTAATCGTTGTCCCGAGCATCCCATTCCCATATTCCTCTAAAGACTATGTCAACCAAGGCCGGTTCAATGGCTGGGGACTCTGGCCAAAGACCGAGAAGCAGTACCGGGACCAACTCGAAAGCAAGCTGGAGGCCGAGAGCCGGCATCCACTGTATGGGTACAGGCCCTCGACAGCGAGTTATGGGTATATTCTGCGAGTCAAAAAAGACGGAGACCAGGACCCGTTTGTGGAAGGCATGGAGAAGGATGAGAAGAGCAGCGAGGCAGATGTAGAGAAGTGGGGAGCCGAGTCGCTGGTGGTCTCGGAAGAGGTTACGGTGGCGTTAAAGACGAAGCTGGAGGAGATCGGTGCGGCGTTTGGGGTGCAGGATATTCAGAATGCGGTGATATTGAAGACGGAGGGGGAGATGATCGGTAAATGGCGCGAGCGCTCTGCTTCCAGCGCCTGGGAGTGTTGAGCCCGTCGTGTCTCAAGAGCTTGTTTAATTGCCATAGTACGACCAACCATACTTAAGAAACCCCAGCCCCTCCCCCCATAACAAAAAAGTAACGGCAGTTTGTTCTGCAGACTTTTCTAAAAAACCTTACAACCAATTTAGAGGGCTAATGTTTCTTAGAAACACACCTTTTCTAAAGCCAGTTTCAACCGTATTTACATGTATACTCCTCAATGTCATCCCTCATGGAATTTGCAACTTTGTCCTAACCGCTCTTTCGTACTTTCGTTTGATGAAATGGGAGGAAAAAAAAAAAAAAAAAACCTGAGAAGATCGACCAACGAGCGCGTTGGCAACAGGAACGAGAGCTGCTTATGAGGAGAGGGGAAGGAGCACCAGTTTGAGTGCCTGGGAACAAGTAGTGGGAGCCATGAGCAAGATAATCATGGAAGGAAATACATAAGAAAAGCACAGCGTAAAGTAGGCTCCAGCTGAGAAGCGTGCAACAGATGAAGGACAAGAGAGTGATAAAGAACTATATGCTTATAAAACTGTTTGTCCATGGACTTATCCTGATTAGAGACCCTGCATAGCACTTTTCAGGATGGTGCGGCGCCTGTAGGAGGCACAGTGCTTTTAGGACAGCATGGGACGTAGGGATACTGTTATACGGCGCCCATGGAGGGCATGGTGGTTCCTGGTGTGGAACAAACCTTATCTTAACGTGCTCAGCCTTCGATTCCACCGCGTATAAAGCGCTCTCCCTCTACATACGTCTCTCTCCCACTTGTTCCCTTCGCCGTCTTGTTCTGCCCAAATTCATCCCAAGATGCCCATCCGGCCACTCGACCTCCCGGAGATTAGGGAACACATCGGCCTCTTCCTGAGCAAGCAAGATCTTCTCTGCTGCATCCTCGTCTGCCAAAAATGGCACCAGTCCTTTAAGCATCTACTGTATCGAGATATTGATTTCCTTAAATGCAGATGGTGGATGGGGCCACCATTGGATCACCTATACAGTCCCTTATCCGGCGACCATCAACACCCACGCCATATCAGCTACTCCAGCCATGTCCGACGCCTCAATTATGTATGCGAGCGGCGCTTTGATTACCTTAAACCGACATACACAAACCTAGAAAGCCTCTCTCTTGTCTGGGACTTCAACGACGACGGTGGAGTACAGCAGCATCATCATGGCCAGCTGGTCGATTTTATACAGCGACACCATTCAACCCTCAAAGAAATCGCCGTCTCTGAAACTACTCTTGGCTTGCCGGTGTACCTGTGGGAGCTTCTCGCAGAAGAGACCCTGTTTCCCAAGCTGATGACCCTTACTGTCACGGAAGACCGGCGCTCTGATCAAGGCAGGTCCCCTGCCTTCTGGAGAGCCTGCGCAAGAGTCCAGGCGCTCGAACTCGACGGCTTTCGATATGATGTCCCTGACAGTCCGCAGGTATGGCCCGAGTTCAACTGCCTGGAGAGCCTTATCTTGCACAAATCTGAATCACATTACATCTCTAAGCAAGTCGAGCTACTGCCATTACTGACAAAGTGCCCTCGACTAAAGTCTCTCCAATGGGTGCTTCATCGTCGGTACTACAGTTGCAGCTGCTGCAGCGACATCGAAGATGACGCAGACGATCCTGATGTCACTACCTGTAGTGTCCAGATTATCGATGGGCTTGCCGATCTGATCACATCGGCCAGACTATTGCATCTCACAAGCTTGGAGCTGACCATGCATCCTTACGATGGACCTATTCAGTCCACCCGAGACGCACTGTTGGCTGCCTTCGCCAAGCTTCTGAACAACCTTACCTTGCCCTTGACTCGTTTTGGCCTATACGACTTTGATATCGACTCCCATTTAACCTTCCCTGCAATGCAGCGGCACTTTGCAACAATCCGGTTCCTGGACATTAGCATGATCCCCTCGGACTCAAGCTGGATGGTGCAGACAATCATGACCTCGTGCCCATTGTTGGAGGACTTTTCAGGGGACGTAATTCGGGTGCTGGACATGATGGAGGGGGCGCCGTGGGTCTGTTTTGGACTACAGATACTCCGTCTCGTTTTTGAAGTTGACCCGGAGAACCGCACTCCTGGAAGGACCAAGAAGGATCAATGCCTATTTGCGTACAGGCAGTTATCCAGGTTGAGTCGGCTCCGAGAACTGGATTACCATGGTAGGAACAGTACCCTAGAAGACTGGCACAATGAAGAACGGCTTTCGTCTATCCTTATACAGTCATCAAGGCACAACCGAGACCTGTGCTTTGAGCCGCATATTCAAGGTGTCCACGTCTATTCCCATCATTACTGGCATTCGGACTATCCACGGCCAGAGGACTTTGAGCAAAAGTAGCACACGTCTTGATATAAAATGCGCGATGTACTGTATTCACCCGAATCCGGTCCACTTGCGCAGTACTCTGTTGTCTGTCATATTGATCCTCGTTGGTGATCGACCGCAGGAACTTGGTAGCTCTGACACCCCCCCCCCCCCCTCCTCCTCCTCCTCCTCTCTCTCTCTCCCATAATCCACCTTGGTTCTTGTAACAGCACCAGCCGGTTGACCATGGCCAGTCAGGGTCTTCATCAACGTCAGAACTCAACGACCGGGTGCTCAGGAGGAGGAAGATTACTACTGCATCTATGATGAAGTGGACAAGTTGAACCGAACGCTGAACTTCAAATAGACATTGAGAATCCATCAACCTGCCAGTTGTATTCCTGTGATCTGTCTGTGCTGTTACAATTAGCAAAAAGATCTGAGCACCGAAGAAGCAGCCAAGTGTTTATAGCGATATTGATTTTTGTTCCTTCGATGGTGGGAAAAGCATCTTTCGATCCAGAACAGGCTGTGAGAGTGATCAACATGCTTGACAGCGAAATCACAGGAAATGATGTTATTTATGACATGCAGGTTCCTCTCAAGATTGGCGGTAAAGGAAGGCGCAGGGAGAAGCGAATCAGGAGCAGCATTGGTCCGAAAAAGAGGGAATGGTAGCACAAACTGAACACTGAAGGCAAGATAGAAAAAGATCCTATGAAAGCTCAGGAGAGTAGGAATGCACAATGAAGGAAGGCGACAACAGGTGGTAGAAAATCATAGAGCAGTAATGATTCTTAACAGAAACACTGAAAGAGACGCGTCAGACGACATGCACAGGCGCACCGATGGATTGACAGACAAGCAAGCTGTGCCAGCTGTGCTATAAGCAGTGATAGACGCGTGCTAGAGGATATCTGCCGCGTAAAAGTGGAAGTTATATGGGCACAAATGCTGCAGCTAAGCAGTGACGTACCGGTCGACAAGCACTAGTTGACGAATTAACTGCCGGAGATTATTTGCAAATAGAAAATAGACTGATCGACTTCCTTTTTTTTTTTTAATTTCTTTTGTTACAATTGCTATATGTTTCAAAATGCTATCTTGATATCAAATGGGAGGGGGGAAGGTTTTTACGCCTTAACGGTCTCGACATCAATGTTCTTCAACGCATGCGAGAATGGGCAGATCTGGTGCGCGACCTCGACCGCACGATCAAAGTCCTGACCCTCCAATCCAGACTTGGCAACCTGCAACTTGACAGCCAATTGGAATCCCTTGGGCTGCTTAGGACCAATGCTGACAAAGGAGGTGATCGTAGTCTCGGGATCGAGCTTCAACTTCAGCTCCTTGGCCGCGGCCGCGAGCGCACCTCCGAAGCAGGCAGAATAGCCGCCTCCGAGCAGCTCTTCAGGGTTGGTGCCTGGACCACCTACAGTTTTTTTTAAAATAAAAATAAGAGAAAGAAAGAGCGGTGGTGAATAACTGCGTGCAGGAGGGTGAGGGAGTGCGAGGGATGAGGCGCAATAAGATGTCCAGGTTGCGCAGTGCAACAACGACAGACGGGGCGCCGTTGAAATCAACGCTATTTGCGTCCTTTTTCATCTCGATAAGCGCATAATCGAAATTGTATTTTCTGCATACGTCAAGGTGATCAGGTCCCCTCTTCCAGTCGTCGTTGCTCAGATACTCTATCCTCTCTGATGAATAATGTACCTTTGGTGCCAAACTCCTTGGGGGTATCCAGATGCAGATCGAGGTTACCAGTCTTGGTCGTGAGATGGCCGTTTCTGATCATTGCACACGCGCGTATTTAAAAAGTAGAATAGGGGTCAGTTGCGACTCATCAAGATAAAAATTGTAATTGGCATTTCGTGAGAAAATCGTTACAACCCACTAAAGGGATCGCGCACGCGAAGTAGACAAGCGAATCGATAACAACGATGCAGACCCCCCGTTCACGCTCTCTTCATTCTAGGCAATGCAGTGCAGCGTAGTGCCAATTCCTCAATTCGGCGGTGTCTTACCTGGCGCCCTTGACAGTGGACTCGGCGGTGTAGATGGGCTTGAAGGAGAGCTGGCGGGCAGCGATTGTGAGAGGAGCAGCGGCCAAGTGCAGACGCGTAGCAGGACGAACGGCAGTGCGGAGGAGAGACATGGTTGGTTATGAGAAGGGATACTTGTTGAGAGTGGAGAGGGGTTGGGTTGAGAATGGAGAGTGTGAGAAATGAGGTTGAAGAAGAGGAATGGAAGTGAGTGACCCCCAAAAGACGAAAAGACGTGACGCACTTTTGTTCCCACATACACTTGTCTCGAGCCATCCTTTCCTCAATCTCCACTATGCCCAAAAGAAATCACTGGTTACACAGCTCCGGTCCCTCAAACTGTCGAACGCTCTGACCCTGACACTTCAGCTTCCAAATCATACAAAATCCCAAACGAAGTATACGCTTCACAATATGCAATTCATCTCAAAATCCACGCTAAGCGAGAACACAATCCATCTCTCTCTCATGTCGCTCTCTCAAAAATGTTGAATAGGCATCCTAGAACAGCCGCTGATACACTTAAAAAGGAAGACAAGATCCGTCAAGCAGTGGCGACACTGTGGCCTGTGGCAACAAGAACGATTGTACGCATCAGGCCAAGACCAATGGCGGTTGTGGAAGAGGCCGTTTATACCTGGTATAAACAACAAGGATCTTTAGGTACGGAAGCTCATGCAGTTGCTCGTTTCTGAAAGCACATTCCTTAGTCCATATACTTTGATAGGCATTAACATATCTGACTGTCGCCTGAAAGGAACTGCTGTGATGATGTGGATCCTCATGAAAGATTTCTTTCGTCCTGAACATAAGCCAGAGCTGATCGCCTTTTCAAATGGTTGGCTCCAAAAGCTCAAGAGATAGAGAGCACTCGAGAGCTACATCGACCATAGTGAAAGCGAATCGGTCAATTTGGATCAGATCTCTATCGTTCTCAAATTGCACAACACCAGTTTCGGCTGTACGACTCGGTTGTTCACACAAAAGTGTTTCGCCCTTTATTAAGAGTAAAAGACTAATGACGCAGGACCCATGGGAGAGGTACCGAGAGTCTCATCGAAAACACGGTTTGCTGATGAAGAGTACAGCCACTCACCATCGCTATCCTCGTCCTCATTCTCCTCCCTCGAATACGCCTCGCACATCTCCACCGTCTTCATGACACAACCCTACGACAAAGACAAAAGTGAACACCGAAACCACTGTGTAACAACAATGCATAGGAACAAGACATGAAACTGCCTATTGATTCATCTTACCCTGACTTGCAATAGGTGGACGAGTCCCTGGGCCTGGGGCTTCCATGTTGTGGTAGTGGAGGGTAGCAGGCACGAGTCGTACAAGTGCAATAACATAATGTAAGCACTGAAGGGGCACGCCTTCATCTCCATCGTCTTGAAACCTCGACCTAAAGAAAGTGTTAGCAGACTCTAGCTGCAACCTTTTAAACAGACCAATGGCGTTGAATGGCTTACCTCCAGAGTATATTGCAAAGAAGCGCGCCTGGCTGCGAAAGTGGATACTGGGCTGTTCCCGTAGCCGGTGGGATGCGATGAGGTGGAGGTCTTTGAACAGCGTCACATCAACTTCGCGCAAGAACTTGGTCGACATCTCATCCCACTCCTTGAGATTCTCTACTACAAACCAGTCGCGCTTGTTGGTTGTGTCTCTGGCTACCAGATCCAGCGTCCGTCCACTCTGTTCACGCGGTGTGGGGGTCTCCACGTCGACCTTGCGCACTATGTCCCTCCTCTTCCCCGACTCCAGGCCCGCCTTTTCTCCATCAATCATTGTCAGCCCGTCCACATCCGACAACATGCCCTTCATGATCGGCCATGCTTCCCTGCACTAAAACGACTCTGACAGATCTTTGTTGCCAAATGAACACGGCTTTGTGATGTACAGCTGTGTCCTAAATCCGTAGAGCACTCTGTTAGTTTAGCCTACCTTTCCATGGGGTAATAGTGAGAACAATCGACTTACCATGACAGAAAAGATCTCAGCACCAGCTCACACGAATACCGGTCTTCCTTCGGGACAGGCGCTGACGCGACATGCTCTCCTTTGACAAGAGCCTTCCTGGCGTCACGCAGATACCTCTCGGTCGTCTCTGGTAATCTGGGAAGTTGGAAGTCATCTAGCTCCTTCATCTCCTTCCACTCATCCTTGGTAAAGAGCGCCTTCGTCCTCTCACAGCCAAAGCCAATCGTATATGAACGCATTCTATAACACGTGTAAAATGCATGAAGACAGTGTACGGTGTTAATACACTGCGCAAAATACAAAAGTACGTGTTATAGAGTAAAAGACGTACTTGAAATTGGCCTTTCGCTTCAGGTTTGCATTGTGGAGGATCTCTTCAACAGTTCTGCCGCTTCTGAGCTTCCAGAATTGTGACCGATTCATCGCGGCAATGGGCTATCGTAGGAGTAAGCACAGAGCACCTGTTAGTCTCTATCTCCAGGAATTATGTATTCATACTATCTAGTTTCCTTTAAGATACTCTGGAGTGTTGACTCGGCGTGCATACCTCTTTTTGGTTGCTCAGATCGGGCTCTGTGCTGGTCGTGGTCGTGGTCGACGTCAAGTCTCCATCCGTGGTCGATCGCTTCCGCTTCTTGAAGCTTGGTGCTGATGATGACGATGACGATGACGATGAGGGCGCTGAGGACATCCTGGCGGCAGCTCGACTAGATGATTCGCTATCTGTATATCATATTACGGTAAGAGTACAGGGGGTTTACCATCGACCACTCACACTTCAAACGCGCTTGTGCTGCAAGGGAGATCACTATCTTGAATCAAAAAGCAACGCAATATAGCCTGAGAAACAGGGCCATTGAACGTATCTAGATGGTCAATGGCGTTCTTCTCTGCCGAATGCATGACTCTCGCTGTGGTGCGGTTCACCGTGATAATAGTCCGGACTCTGGCCTCTTTCTCTGACCTCTCTGCCTCCTGTTCAAGTCTGCGATTGCTCCAATATCGCTTCAAGGCTCCGTTTTTCTTGTCGGCATAATACCTCTCCTTCAACAGGATAAGCGATGCTTCCGTTTTTGGGTCAGAGTCCTTCGCCAATTCCGTCAGACCACCAATCCAAACACTGCATGCGTTTATTTCTGAGAGCTCAGGAACGCTGTCGAAGAAGTCGAAGTGGCCGCAGGCTGGTAGATTTGGGTGTTTTGTGAAGTATTCTTCGAGCTTGTGGTGAACCATTCTTGGTTTTGAGGACGGGAAAAGTGGTTGAAAGGATAAGAGAGGTGACAAAGAACAGCACTCATCAGCAATCTAAACAGTTCGGCAGCATCTTTTTTTTGGGTGGAGGGGAAAAGGGAAGGCAGCGCAGGCTGCTCGTAAAGCAAGAAGCCAGATGTCTGCACTTCCAGGTCGAATATCTGCCTCCTGCGATTAGCGACGAGCTTTTAGATATCCTCCTGGAGCTCATGCACCAACTCCCAGACTCCCATGTCGTATGGTAACCACTGCTCTCTACAAGGGTTACGTGGACCGCATGGTCTCATCCAAGGTGGCTGATAAATGAACTACCTGCGCTAGAAGATGCTGGTCTTGACAGCACTTCCAGGTTGAACACCACCCTTTTGTAGCTAAGGAAGTATCCTCCTGGAGCTCATGCACCAACTCCAGACTCCCATGGTAACCACTGCTCTCTACAAGAGTTGCGTGGACCGCATGGTCTCATACAGGGCGGTTGTCAAGACAATCAGCACCACAAACGAAACAGTCTTCAAAGCACGGTGTACTTACCTTTCAAATGTAGAAGAGGGAGGATTGGTGAGCAAGCGAGTTGATGGAATGACCAAGAAGAGTCTAACACGCCTGTGACTTTTACAATTCAAAAAATGATGGGCAGCACCAAGATGGGCGAAGCCAACCACCAACCCGATCCCCATGCCATTCAAGTCAGAACGCCAACAGCTACTATCCGACCTGGAGCAGCTCATCATTCTCACGATCCTTAACGATGACAATGAAGGAACAGAGGATGCAATCGCGCTGTACCACCCTGTTGATGAGTCGCGCTAGGGAAGGAGAAGAAGGTGAAGATTCGTCGTGTGATGGTTGTTCCATGTTGAGTTGTAGATGGATGAGGCGATGCAATCGCAAAGCTGGAAAATCAGACGCGGTTACTAGCTGTGAGCAAACGCGCCGTAGAGGCAAACGAAATCCACCATAGTGACGAAGTTTGAAAGGGCGCGTTCTATGGCGCGTTTGTGTGTGCAGCATGTTTCGGACTAATGAGTACGCGTGCGAATGTTATTATTTGTTTCTGTGACGCGACTCAAATGTCTATTGCGAACAGCATGCTTGGAATCCTTTGCCGCTCGCTTCATTCTAAGGGAGCCTCTGAACCACTCTATTCATGCTTCTATATTGTCAGAATACACCAATGACACTCTCTTACGGAGCGCGTTCATAGTACATGTTGAACATAATTGGGTCCTTTTTGTCTTTGCATCGACGTGTCACACCTCTCTTTCTGTATGTCTGATATAAAAAAAAAATGTTCAGCTATGATTAGAAATAGATGCTAGATGGAAACATGTGTTATTGCGACAAGGAGTGGCATAGCTATGCGGAGTGCATCAGCCCGCACTGGCGGTCGGTGCGTGTTTGGTGCGTCTCAGGACAGCAGTGAGAAGAAAGGAAGATATAAAAGTCGAAAACGGTATTAATGCGATTTCTTCTTGGAAATGTGCATTTAGTCAGGAGAGACACACGGAGGATGTTTCTCTCGGGCGCAGTGCGCATGTAGACTATGTGTAGGATCGGTTTCTTGGCAAAACAAGAACGTATAAGTTTAGTCCGCAGGGGCTGAGTGTTATGCCGCGCTGTACGTACGCTTATTGAAAGAATGAAAATAGACGGGAACAGGAAATAGAAGGGTTCTATTTTGTGAGTATGCCCAATGTACCAAAAGCGCACATTTTTGTCGTGCTCTGTTGCACCCCACCGTACTGATGATTGGGTCAAGAAAGAAGATGCTCCTCAAGACGACCTTCAAGTGCGGGTGGTTTCCATCCGCTTATCCCATCCGTCGGCATTGACGTGAGCAGAAAAGAGCTTGTTCAAATTGCGGGAAGAGTGTTCATATCAGAGGGAACATCTCTGCATATGGCGAGTATGATAAAGATGGATGTTGTCCCATGCGCGTTCTTAGAAGTACACTTTCTCCCCTAAAAATAGGTCGCGCCTCACAACATACTCTTGCAGGCCCAATCGTCCCTGTCCCTCTATGCCTTCCACAGCCCTTTAAATACATACAGCCACCTGCCCTGCATACGACTTCCTCTCTCACTCTCTCTCACACCCCTCATCTCTTTCTCGCCCTCATTCCATCCTCCTCATCCCTTTCCTTCTCCATTCCCCCTCCTTAACTACTACACATAAAAACAAACAACATGTCGCAGGACAAGGGATACTACGCTTCTCAACCCCCTCAATACCCTCAACAGGCCGTCTATGGACAGCCTGCCTACGGTCAGCCTGGCTATCCTCCCCAGCCCTATGGTGCTCCTCAGCCCTACGGTGCCCCCCAGCCCGCCTACGGCCAGCAGCCCTACCCAGCCTCCCCCGGCGGATACTACCAACGTGAGTCCTCTTCTCCTACTAGCCTTTTGCAGTTGAAGCACAGCAGCTGGTGCCGAAAATCTAATATTATTCTTTACCTCTCGTTCTATCTCATGGGATCTGCATAGCCGCACCACAGCCCCAGGTCATCATCCAGCAAACGGCACCCCCACCACAAAACAACAAGAGCGACGACTTGTGCTTTGGATGGTAAGGGATCTCTCTCTCTCTCTCCTTTTTTTTTTTTTCTCTCCTCCCTGTATGGACCAACGAAAAAAAAAAAAACCAAGGCTCTATCATACATCTTCACTATCTTGTATGTCCATTCATTTCATCGGCTCACTTTTTGGGAAAGAGCTTGGGGTGTGTATGTGTGTGTTGTGGACGAGAGCCCTATAGCGTGCTTTTGAAAATCTCGGGAATGAACTCCTCTGCTCGCCACTTGACTACCGCCAAACGCGGCACGACCAGCAACTGGGTACAGGGAATAGCGATATTGGTGCCGACCTTTTTTTTTTTCTTTCTCTCGCCACAGCCACACTCCATTTCGAAAGGATGGTTGCGGGGGATAATGTTGGAAAACGGATATTATTTTAACGATCACAATGGTTTGAGGGATTAATTTCTAAATGGCCAATTTACCGACCCGAAAAATGTACCACTCGCCGCGGTATCCTCTTTCCCTCTGTGCAACAGCAATAGCATCAACAAAAGATCCTTTGGAACTTGACTGACTAACCGTAAACCAAACAAAACAATCCTTTTTATTCTACTTTAATAGTGCTCTTGGTGCCTGCTTGTGCTGCTGTCTAGAGGTAAGCAACCAACTACACCCTTGTTCGAAAAAAAGAAAAAAAAAACTCTACGAACTATACATGCAATGAAGAACCGATATCTAACAAGTTTTTCAATTAACCGTAATTTAGGGTTGCTGCTAAGTCCTTATATCCCCTCTCTCCCCAGTCTCCCGCTCCCGGTTTCTTCTACCTATGCGCTGTGCTCCAGGATACAACTTCAGACTCGTGCGCGGAGTATAACGAAATCGATGCAAAACCGCGTTTTTTTTTTGTTACAACGACCATCACCCCGTTTACCTCTTTAGTCTTGTAGTCTTGTATGTATCTTAAAGTCTTGGAATAATAAACTCCCCTCCCTGTATTTTAATGCACCCAACTCACGAACACACCATGAAGACCGGTCTCCTCTCTACTATTTATTCTTTTATCCGGCTGCCTCTTATTGCCCTGATATCAGAGCTTTGGTGAATATGATAATGCGCGTGTTTTTTATTCATTGATACAAGATGATAGAATCGAGTGTTGAATTTGCTGTGCAAGTATGTATGATTGAAACAAAACAAGAACGAAAAAAAGTGAGTGAAGAGAGAGTATGGTGTCTGCGCCTAAACACGAAAAGGCGGGTATATCTATGGTCCTATTATCAGTCCTATAAACCACATATGCGAATGCGGAAAAAAAAAGTATATTCTCGTACGATACGGACGAGTTCATGAAAAAGAGAGTAGGGAGGGTTGAATGTTCGTTTGAAGGATTGTTCCTGTTCTTGCCGTTCTCCCCAACCATCGTACCGACCAGTGACCGGGTGACCAATGACCAAGGCGGTTCCGAATGCGTTATCGATCCTTCCTTTTTGATGATCGCTCTCCATATTACTGTCGTTACTGCTTGCCTGCCTGCCTGCCTGTCTGTCTGTCTGTCTGTCTGTCTGTCTGTCTGTCTGTCGTCATTCGTCAGTAATCGCCAGCTTCGAGCTGATCCTGCTCACTCCACTCGGGTTGTCTCCAAGGCGCGATCTTCTCGACCTTAGCCGCAGCCGAGTCCAACTGTCCCGCCTTCTTGCCCTTGGGTTTCGAACGGATCGATTTGTAATACATCCGTTTTTCGAGCTTCGCCTGGGTCTTGGCTTCGCGTGACAGCGGTTTGTCCTTGTCGTTCTCGTCATTGTCGTCATTGATGGAGCCGTTTCGGTACTCGCGGAAATGTTCCTCGGGTAGAGGTTCGTTCAGGACAATGGTCTGGAACTTTGAGGGGCGCTTCGAGGAACTAGAAAAGGTTTTTTATATAAGAAAAAGAGAAAGAGGGAAAAAAGAGAGAGGGAGGTTTGTTAGATATCGATTGATGGTCGTGCTTGGATGGATCCTGTGCATTCCTCAGCTTTGACCCTCCCCTATGTTAAGCACAAAACAAGGTACCACACTAAGGCATAGACCATGCCTGAAGAACAACCAAAAAAAAAAGGGTCTATCCCTTTCCGATCCTTGGGCTCCATGTAAAAGACACAAGATTTTTTTTTTTGCTCCAAAGTATCCAATCTGCTCCATTCATAAAAACTTACCCAGGCACGACCTTACTCAAGGCCTCCATAGGATCTTCGCTGTTACCGCGGAGGATAGCATCCACATAGATCTTGCACCAATTCTTCTTCCTATCCGAACGCTTCATGGGCTTGACCGTCATCCCCCCTGAAGACTTGCCCGCAGCCTCCTGTTTCTTGTACAACAGCCGCTGCGCATGTTTCGACATGATGGGCTCATCCGTCGACATGTTCGAGCAGGTGGACGAGCTCGAGAACGACCGTCCCATGGCGACTCCACCCCCTCCGAAGGTCAGGGTATTTCCGGTACTACGGAGTTCCTGCTCAAGTTTCTTCTGTCTGTACCAATCCAGGCGCTTCTTTTCTTCGGTCTCTTCGAATTTCATCAGTCGGAACCAGACCTCGTTCATCTCTTGGCTGTGGACAACGAGGTTGTAGAACTTGCGGGAAAGTTCGGAGATGGTGAGCATTTGGAAGGGAGGCAGACGGGAGAGGATTTGTTGGAGGATAGGGGCTGGGAGGGTGGAGAAGATGTCTCGCCGACGATACTTCTTATTCTTGGAGAGGCGGTGCTGGGGTGAGGTTGGAGAGGAGAGCGAGGTGTCGGTGTCAGTATCGCTAAGGTCAGAGTCAGAGTAACTTGAGTAGTCAGAGGAGTAGTCGGAGGAGTCCAATCGGTCCGTGGTGAGTAGGGAGAGGTGCTGCTTGTTGGATGTTGTTGAGGCTGCGGTAGTCGAGGTGGCGGAAGGTGTTCCTATCCCGGCGGTAGCGGGGCCAGTAGTTGAGGGTCTTGTCTTGATGAGGTGTGGCATGGTGTTTGATCGATCGATTGAGAGTGTGGGTGTGGGTGTTGTGGTCAATGTGGAAGAGTGCAGTGAAGGAATGGAATGAAAGGAATGAAAGGAATGAAGAATCAATGGATGTGAGATAAATATAAAGGTGTGAAAAAACAAATAAAGTTGAGTGTGTTGTGGAGGTCACTTTCTTTTTCAATCGCCGAGGCGCAGTGCGCAAATGCTCATGCAGCATCATTTTATTTGGCTTCATAAGCACTTTCCGATCATGTCCCCCCTCCTCTCCTCTCTCCGAACCCACAGCACTGGTAAAATAAAATAATAAAATAACCAGATATGAAAGACAAGCAGATCCAGACTACACCGTAAAAGGAGTTTCCTCCAAAACGAGGAGAAACTATGACGACAATGACGATTTAATATTTACGAGAACCGAGACACCCGTGTGCTCCGTGTTGAACCTGAACTGCACGGACTCTCTTCTGCTGCATCTGCCCCAATATTGTTCTTCTTTGTCGGCTCATCCTGTTGTTGTCCCTGCTGTTTCTGTTTCCTCAGATACGGCTCCACCTCCTCGATGGTCAATGGCAATTCCGGGATCGGCAGTGTCCTGTAATAAAGTGACTTGATATGTCCCGCAATATTCTCGATATCTTCTAGTCTCGAGTCCAGAACCTCCCACCATGCTGGATATGTCGGTAAGGGTACGCCTGCTTCCCGTGCTGCCAGCCAGATGACACTGCATGCGATCGTCGGTGGTTGGTAGCAAATGTATATACTTGTCCTCAATCTAATCGCAGAATGAAGAACACCGTCATTATATATATCTGATGCAAAATGTACCAAAAAGTCTTGTAAAAGAATACGCAAAGGTTACCCGTCATTTAAAAACCCCCAGGCACGTTGTGGGATAGTAGGATGCTCTGTCAGCTCCAGGACCTTGAGGTAGTTGACCATGATCGCGTAGGGCAGCTGCACATGGACATTGAAGCCAAGTTTCTTGAGAATCTGCATTTCTGCGATCACTACCGCGTTCTTCAGCTCGTAAAACTCCTAATTACGAAAGAAATGTCGATAGTCCTCGTCAATCCATGTATTCCCTTTGCAGAACCCAATGGTCTCACTATACAACTGGAAAGAAACCGTGAACTGCACACACATTTCCAAAGAGAACAAGAGGATCCAAGGGCTTGCGTCGAAACCGTTTGCAGAGGTGATCCACCACATTGACCAAGTCCGTTAGGCGACAGGGACATTCTTCTACTTTTGCAGCCAAGAATATTGATCCCATCGCAATATCCTAGTCAAGGGCACATCAACAAAACAGAGATATGAAGAGAGTTGAGTATTCGTCCGCACAATGTTGGATCCAATGACTGAAAAATCCAGTAAAGGTTGTTGAATTGCGATGGGTTATTGTATTCCTGCGAGAAAAACTCTTACTCGAACGGCGAATTTGTGGAGAGATGCTTGGTAAAAGAACCGTTGGAAGAGGATCTGAGCGGTCGCCATCGCCACCTGTGGCCTAAACAAGAAGGAAATGCCCGCCCACTACGAATCAGACACAGGGTCTCGAAACAAAGGCGTTTTTTTTTCTTCACAATGTTGCGTTGTTCGCTTCCTGCATCTTCTGCTTCTTCGATCTTTTGTTTCCTCGGCTCCATTGTTGGTTCTCCTGTGCGATGGTATCCATGCTACTTGACAGCAGTTCTGATTTTATACATCTCCCTACGCCATAATAGTCATCCTCAGATTGCGTTGCTGCTTTTGCTGTTTGATCTGCAGTTTGTGCTGGCGGTGGTCCTGGAGGGTGATTGACTTACAGCTTCATGAGGATGCCAGCAGTTTGAATGAGATGACAGCCGAGCTGACGCAGGTTGTCCTCCTGTTCTTCCGAGACGCCGTCCTCGCGTGAAGGTGTCCGCTGCAGTTGTTCGAGTGTCAGGAGCGCATTCTGGAGCGAAAGCTTCTGAGACATGACTTGAGGCCGAGGGGGGTCTTTGAAGGGCGATTCGTGCGGAGCGCGCTGATCGCTTTCTTCAGGGCAGAAGGAGGTCCCTTATGTAGGCCGGAAATATTTGAGGAAAATGTCTTATACGTCATAATAATCCTGAATAAACATATCCTTCACTCTTATCCCCCAACCACCGCGACGATACACCGCTTGCAATCGACAACACGTTATGATACGCCCCGGACGTGAGCCAGTCAATCTCATCTCAGAGCCAGGTCGATGAGAACATGGATCAGACATTGGTAGCCCTCGCAGACGCTCTAGTAAGATATGCAAGGTCTGCTCGTTTAATGGAGGGTGGCGACAGCCAGCGACAACCAACGACTCTCCAGGGACGACTTCATCACCTACGACGACGTCTATAACATTCTGTATGCGTTGACTTCCAAACAAATGAGAAAGAATGACGACCCACTCATTTATGCTCGGCTTTGGATGGAGGGTCTTGAGAACTAAAAGTACTTCACCTATTACGACCGGGAACACGGCCTCTATCATGGATTTTGATCGCCATGGCAGCTGAATGAGCTGCGAAAGTGGGGGAGTGGGGGGATGTATTTTGCTTTGATGGCACACATCAAGCCTTGGAGGGATGGCTCGGTCAGCTAAAAGCAAGGATGGATACGATGTGCAGCAGCGAGTTTCAGCCGATGGTTGTTATCGCCGATCAGGGCCAAAACGAGATTAACGCCATCCGGACCGTCTACCCATGCAGAGTCCGCATCTTTTCGCATCTTTTACTGTGCTTGGCATGTGCTGCAGGCATGCGAGCGAAAATTCACTCTTTAAAACCTTGGTGTGGTTCATTTCTCTACAGAAGAGAGGAAGCAAAGGAAGGACAAGGCAAGTGCAGCTGCTTCAGGCAATATTGAGCCTTGATTGCGCAGACATACAGTTGTTATCTTTACTAACCAACTCTTTATTTATCATCAGATACGAGCAGAGCTTCGAGAGATTCTCCATGCAAGAACCGTGGAACGGGCAGACGCATTAGTTGCCGCCTTCAGGGATACATGGCAAGAGCGTGCACCAGGGTTATTGCAATACCTCGACAAGAACTATCTCGATTCTGATGCGGATAGGCGGCACTGGATGTTTTGTTATCGCCAGGACGTTTCCTATGCATGGATAAACACAAACAACTACATAGAGCCCTGGCACAACACTTTGAAGAAACATTTTTTTCAAAGACAAACAGCAGCAACGGATCGACGCCGTTGTTTATATCCTTGTTCAAAGGGCAGTTCCTCGCTACCAACAGATGTGCATCCGATCCGGCACACAGTTCAGGTTGGGAGAATGTCTCCAGCACGGAGGAAGGCACTACAGGCTAGAATTCAGGCCATCAATTACATTGACCGTAGGCGGACTCAAGGACCTGAAGCGGTCCTTTTACTCCAGACTGCCGACGATACAGTACTGAGAGTCGGATCCTTCACGAACCCCAGCGACTTTTATGAAGTGAAAGTTGACTGGACTAAAGGTGCGGTCGGTCAATTCAGCAGTTGCACCACCTGTCCCGACTTTTCCAACACTAAACTGTGTTGCAAGCACATAGCACTGGTAACAATAGAACTGCCCTACACCGAGTTCTATTACGATGGGCATTGGGAGGTCAGGGGCCAGTCTCTTTTGATGGATCCATCGTTGGATCAGGCCGGTTTTTCAGCATCAACTGCACCTGCGACGCCGACGGCTACACAGCTTGCCATTCACTATATTCAAGGTCTCTCTAACATGCTAAATATCATGGACAACAAGCACCCTCTCTCCAACCACGAAGAGGTTCTGGACGCTTTGAGAAAGACTTGCGAAGTGTGCGACAAGCATATTCCTGTTCTGGCAACTCACGAGCTTAGTCACAAGCGTGCAAGACAACGTTGAATAAAGATCATTGGCAACCATTTCATATCTTCAGTTAACCCATCTACAATGTTCCTCAATTGCTTTTGATCCGGTTTACAGTTGCTCACTTGGGATGACGAGAAATCAGTCAATCAACAACAAGAATTTATGGGGTGCTCCTCTTCACCATCCAAGAAACCCGCGAACAACACACATGGTACAAGAGCGACGATAACCACCGCCATAGTGCACGTAGAAGTAAACTCTGTTACATGAGCCCCTTGATGTATATATACATAATGCAGGTAGTTTTGTTGAAATCCATGAGGCAGTTCCTGAGTTCTTGGCTGCTATATCCTGGAAGAGTCATATTTTTCCAACCAAGACTACTTTCGAGCCAGAGAACTCATGTTTTGGTCTATGTACATGGTTGTATTTCTGCGCTCATTGGATTCTGCACTGAAAACTAAATATACTGGCGAACCTTTGTTGGTTTTTGAAGATTTTCTATCGTGCTTCATCGTTTTTATTGTTTTGGTGCAGAACAATAACTGAAATGGATATCAAGTCTAGCACTTGGACGCGTCTTTTTACATCCTGCAACAACTACGGATATTAAAATTCCTCAGAAACGATTGAAACCAGCTGGAGACATGTCTTTAGGGATTCTCTATCGACCTCAAAAGGAACAACCTCAATCGGTTATGTTTTGGGGGACTTTACTCATACCACTCTACCATGACGCCTAGACTGTAGGTCTGCACCTCCTATACGAATAGACCCCCCTACCATAATGCCACGTTGTGTCACGTTTAACCTACTTGACCTCTAGGGCTTTCTTCTTTCCGCGAGGAAGAAGATTTGCATTCATGTGTGCTTGAGTTACACAAAAATGAGCGAAGGCGAAGCTTTTCAAGCATGGCGTACACGCAAGGATCGTTCCCACACTCTCTCTTTTTGTTTCTTTTTTATCCCCTCTCTCACCACGCCATTCCCTTCTGTCCACCCATACACCCACGTCCTCTATCCATCCTCCATCCTCCCATCAAGCGTCCTTCGAAGCGTGGATTTATTCCCTTTCATCAGACTCTGCTTGCCATATCTCTATCTTCACTTTTTTCCTACCGGGCTCGTTCTCAGCACCCAGACGTCCAACCAAAGGTAACAATCAAGAATGGCCCTCAGGCGCGCCAATAGGACACTGTTCTTACAGTGGAAAGAGAGAAAACAGATGCAGCTCCACAGTTTCCTGACTCCACAGATTGTCCAGGATAGGCGATTCTCTGGTGTCCGAATAGATCATCTGACGAGTGGATAACTCGCCTTCCTTCCTCCGGATCATCTGAATCCCTTGCCAAAGAGCATGGATTATCGATCGAGTAGGTGTGGGTGCGAGCTTTGATTGTGAGTGGGCGTGTGGTTGTCAGCGTTAGTGAAAAATGGCTACCCTACAGACTGCTGGCGGATTGACCACTATTGACTGTCAGTGAATCGAGCACCACCAAAATCAAAAAGCGCCCTTCGCAAATACGCTAAAACGACGCGTGAATTCGACATCCACAATCACGCCTTCAACGACGCCTGTTAGCCTGCGTCGACTTAGACATCATCCCTGGGCCATCTCAGACCGACTGATTCACATGCCGTCTAAGGCGCACATTATCTCTTTCGCCTTACTCCATGTAAGGCACATCAATATACTCATATTACTGTAGTTCAGCCAATGACTTTTGTGCAGCTGCTAATTGATCAATGGTTCCTTCTTTCTATGTACCTTAGCGCTGCCATCTTTGATTCCTCCTTTGGCCTTCCATATTATCAGCGCGATAGCCTTGATACTGCAAAAGGCGAGAGCAATGAGTAACCCTGCTTGACTTTTTGCTTCATTTCCTCACAGCAGGCACTTATTGCATCTTTTCTATCTCGTTGGATACAACAGTAGAAAAACTACCATGACTAACCCATCGAACACCCCACCATCTGGCATTGGGAGATCTGCCAAGAACGCATTAGTGCCGTCATCGACTACCCAGGGTCGATCTATCAGCCATATGGAATCGCAGCTGTATCATCTGAGCAAACCAATCTGAGCCCCGATGGCGATGACAAGTCGATCTCGTCTCAGCGCATTAGAATGCGAGACAGAATTCGCCATTTTTTCCAGCCAGATAAATCGGAAGTAAAAAACGTCAAGACTCAAGCTGCTAGACCCGAGAGAAAGATCCACCATGCCCGAGCTTCCAGCATCGGGGCTCGAGATGACATTGACTATATGGGCTCCAGCATCAAAGTCAGCAGCCCTGAAATTGGGACAGACCTCACGAACGTAATGACAGCGGCTCGCTTGCATGTTTTCTCCGAGAATATAAGCCTAACACCCACCAGCGTTGCGGTACCAAAGCTTGGTGCACGCATCGACACTACATCCCAACTTGCCTTTTGCATCAGCCTTCTCTCCAGGAACCTGGCTTTGTCCCCGCACAGCGAAGGTTTCGAGGGAGCTTCCGATCAAACAAAGGAAGCCTGGCAGTATATGTCTACCGATAGTGCACATCGCGTGTGGGTCGATGCCATTGAGCAGAATCCAGTCGAACAGGACCATATCCGCTGGCTCGCTACCCGAAGGATAGGGGAATTCGCCAAGGCCACCCTTTAGGCTTCAGGCAAAGATACTTTACCGCTCATGGAGGAGGTCAAGGAGTTCCTGGACAGTGACCGACAGGTTTTCTTGGTGCTGGGCGATTCAGGATCAGGAAAATCGACATTCAAAAGACATCTTAAGCCCAAGCTATCGAAGAAGTACAAGCAGGGGCGAGGGACTCGGAGGAGGCGCAGAGGCATTGGCTTCGTTGCTAGAACATAGTAGCGGCACGATCAGATCGGACTATATAAGGGGGCCTTGGCATTGGCTTATTGCATTGCGAACTCGTTTGTGTCCAACGCACTTGCTAATCGTTCGACAGAGTGTGGATATCGTTTGTACTGTTTATTTAGGATCTTTCGTGTTATCCAGAACAAGTCAAGGCACGGACTTTTAGCAGGTGAGGGAGAGGGACGAAATCTGGCGCCAGCTCAGGCCCTCGGATGGCTTCGAACAACGGATGGGCTCACACTGCATGGTTTGCTTGCCGTTGGCCCAGACCGCACCACGCATGACGCTGTTCTGGGGTCCTTCATAGAAACCGTTGATCCAAGAGCCGGCGTTGATATAGCTGACACCGCCTGACTTGTCGTCACAGAGGCCAAGAAAGTTCGTATGGGTCACAATGTCCCTGATGAATCCCTCCTGATCCTTAGCCGAGGTATCTGCAGTATGGCATTGGCAGAGAGTCATTTTGGCGTTGCCCAGGTATGAGCAGTAGACTTGGCCGGCCTTGAGAGTTTGAGTGGGGGCGGTGTATGCGGTTGTCAAGGCGCATCTGGTGCCCTTAACGGTGTGCATGCCGTTAGAGCGTCCAGAGCTGAGAATGAAGGCGGCCTGGGCGGCGCTGATGGCAGTAGCAAGGACGAGGGCAGCGGCAGAGATGATCTTGACCATTTTGGAGGATGATGTTTTGGAGAGTTGGTTGATTGGAGAGGGTTGTGTGAGTGTGAGGAATACTTCTTTTTACGCGCCGAGGGAAGCGTTTTTTATGCCTTTTCCAAGGTTCTTCTGGATGGGTCTGATCTGATCAAAAGCGCACAATGCCACATCATTTTTCTTTACGAGAGTCGGGTCTTCAATCGTCTTCGCCCTTACCCTTACCCTCGCCCTCACTCTCGCCCGCTGTCAGAGGACTGTAACAAAATACAGCCCATGGGTTGTTCACACCCATTAATTACTACGGAGACGTGGAAAGGTCACTGTATATGCTCTTTCTCACGACATTACAATTTGTCGATAGCCTTCGGCAAAAATAATTTTATTCTCCTCTCCTAGCAAGAAGGAAGGAATAAAGTGGCTTCGAAGTGGAACCCGGCTCCTGGCGCTTCACCCTTAACCCTGGCTTTCGCAGCAAAAAAGAGAGCATATTCAATTCACGCATATATCGCTCACAAAAGGGCGGTCGATTCAGTCCGTCAGTAAGTTGGCGTGAGAGTTAACAGTGAACGGCCTCTGTAAGCACTTGCTTGAGTTGGGGTGTAGGCGCGCGACCTCGCTCTATCCACACAGACAGGCTCCTTGTTCTTGGTCGACCCAAACGACGCCGTGTCTCTGACTCCTCGCCTTGCTCAAACACCCTTATAAAAACAGTGCTAGTGTCCCAGTCACCCAGGTACGAAGGGGTGCTACAAGGAGTTAGCCCGTTGGCGACTAAGTAGACGATTTCCTCGCCGATATTCCAACAGCCATCCGTTCCTCTCTTGTAACGCGAGTAGAAAAAAAGATAGCACTGCCCAAGTAACGCTGCCGCCCAAATACCAAGTAAGTACATACATGCAACTCATGCATTGGATGAATTCAAACACGCTATAACAACATTACTCTAACCGACACCATGTACACATGGATATCTTGCCGGAACAGGTCCAGTCTGTCTATTCCGTCCACTGCGCAAGCAGAACACCGTCAATTTCGCGTCCAGATAGGTAATGCGCGTTATTGTATTTTATATGTGCATCTGTGCAGCCAATTGAGTACTCTACACCCCGTTATTGAGCTATCTATTGCTCGCTATTGCTATAGCTACCTTCGTTCGCATCCTTCACCTCGCCCATCCACCAGCCGTCAGAACGCCTTGTGCCTTCGTTCGAAAATCTTCACCATCCAGTCAAGGGTACGACGAACGAACGATCCATGTCGTCAATTTGTTCCGCCTCATCAAGCAAGCACAGTCGCTCATATCATCTTCTTATCACAATCAATATTTTTAGGATCTCCACCACGACCAACAAATCTCAGCACCTCTCATCGCCCCATAGCCCTCAGCCGACCGCTCGCTCTGCCCCCCACAAATCCCAACAGAAACAGGACGACCAGGACGACGACAGCGAGTCGATATCGTCTCAGCACCTCAGAAAACGGGACAAGGTTCGCAATTTTCGATTTAGCGATTCCAAGGACAAGGACAAGGACAAGCACCGGGCTATTGGGGTGTTGCCAAAGACCAGCAGTCGACCTGTCAGCATTGCTCCCAGAGTCGATGTCGACAATGCGGTGGCCAGTCTCAAAGTCAACACTCCCGATTCGACAACCCAATTCTCAACCGCGTCGACTACGGCTCGTATGGATGTGTTTCCTCAGAACGTGAGCGCACTTGCAATCAAGATCACTTTGCCCAAGCCGAACGAGAGGATCGATAATACTTCTCAATTAGCATTATGCTGCAGCATTCTCCTGGAATACCTGGCATCCTCTTTGCCAAGCAGCGATAATATACGCAGGATTCAGGATTTCGCCACCGATGATGGTTTATGGCTGAGTGCCCTTATGTGCCCCGAAAATCATTTTCCTGGAGGTCAAGTAGGTTAAACGTGACACAACGTGGCATTATGGTAGGGGGGTCTATTCGTATAGGAGGTGCAGACCTACAGTCTAGGCGTCATGGTAGAGTGGTATGAGTAAAGTCCCCCAAAACATAACCGATTGAGGTTGTTCCTTTTGAGGTCGATAGAGAATCCCTAAAGACATGTCTCCAGCTGGTTTCAATCGTTTCTGAGGAATTTTAATATCCGTAGTTGTTGCAGGATGTAAAAAGACGCGTCCAAGTGCTAGACTTGATATCCATTTCAGTTATTGTTCTGCACCAAAACAATAAAAACGATGAAGCACGATAGAAAATCTTCAAAAACCAACAAAGGTTCGCCAGTATATTTAGTTTTCAGTGCAGAATCCAATGAGCGCAGAAATACAACCATGTACATAGACCAAAACATGAGTTCTCTGGCTCGAAAGTAGTCTTGGTTGGAAAAATATGACTCTTCCAGGATATAGCAGCCAAGAACTCAGGAACTGCCTCATGGATTTCAACAAAACTACCTGCATTATGTATATATACATCAAGGGGCTCATGTAACAGAGTTTACTTCTACGTGCACTATGGCGGTGGTTATCGTCGCTCTTGTACCATGTGTGTTGTTCGCGGGTTTCTTGGATGGTGAAGAGGAGCACCCCATAAATTCTTGTTGTTGATTGACTGATTTCTCGTCATCCCAAGTGAGCAACTGTAAACCGGATCAAAAGCAATTGAGGAACATTGTAGATGGGTTAACTGAAGATATGAAATGGTTGCCAATGATCTTTATTCAACGTTGTCTTGCACGCTTGTGACTAAGCTCGTGAGTTGCCAGAACAGGAATATGCTTGTCGCACACTTCGCAAGTCTTTCTCAAAGCGTCCAGAACCTCTTCGTGGTTGGAGAGAGGGTGCTTGTTGTCCATGATATTTAGCATGTTAGAGAGACCTTGAATATAGTGAATGGCAAGCTGTGTAGCCGTCGGCGTCGCAGGTGCAGTTGATGCTGAAAAACCGGCCTGATCCAACGATGGATCCATCAAAAGAGACTGGCCCCTGACCTCCCAATGCCCATCGTAATAGAACTCGGTGTAGGGCAGTTCTATTGTTACCAGTGCTATGTGCTTGCAACACAGTTTAGTGTTGGAAAAGTCGGGACAGGTGGTGCAACTGCTGAATTGACCGACCGCACCTTTAGTCCAGTCAACTTTCACTTCATAAAAGTCGCTGGGGTTCGTGAAGGATCCGACTCTCAGTACTGTATCGTCGGCAGTCTGGAGTAAAAGGACCGCTTCAGGTCCTTGAGTCCGCCTACGGTCAATGTAATTGATGGCCTGAATTCTAGCCTGTAGTGCCTTCCTCCGTGCTGGAGACATTCTCCCAACCTGAACTGTGTGCCGGATCGGATGCACATCTGTTGGTAGCGAGGAACTGCCCTTTGAACAAGGATATAAACAACGGCGTCGATCCGTTGCTGCTGTTTGTCTTTGAAAAAAATGTTTCTTCAAAGTGTTGTGCCAGGGCTCTATGTAGTTGTTTGTGTTTATCCATGCATAGGAAACGTCCTGGCGATAACAAAACATCCAGTGCCGCCTATCCGCATCAGAATCGAGATAGTTCTTGTCGAGGTATTGCAATAACCCTGGTGCACGCTCTTGCCATGTATCCCTGAAGGCGGCAACTAATGCGTCTGCCCGTTCCACGGTTCTTGCATGGAGAATCTCTCGAAGCTCTGCTCGTATCTGATGATAAATAAAGAGTTGGTTAGTAAAGATAACAACTGTATGTCTGCGCAATCAAGGCTCAATATTGCCTGAAGCAGCTGCACTTGCCTTGTCCTTCCTTTGCTTCCTCTCTTCTGTAGAGAAATGAACCACACCAAGGTTTTAAAGAGTGAATTTTCGCTCGCATGCCTGCAGCACATGCCAAGCACAGTAAAAGATGCGAAAAGATGCGGACTCTGCATGGGTAGACGGTCCGGATGGCGTTAATCTCGTTTTGGCCCTGATCGGCGATAACAACCATCGGCTGAAACTCGCTGCTGCACATCGTATCCATCCTTGCTTTTAGCTGACCGAGCCATCCCTCCAAGGCTTGATGTGTGCCATCAAAGCAAAATACATCCCCCCACTCCCCCACTTTCGCAGCTCATTCAGCTGCCATGGCGATCAAAATCCATGATAGAGGCCGTGTTCCCGGTCGTAATAGGTGAAGTACTTTTAGTTCTCAAGACCCTCCATCCAAAGCCGAGCATAAATGAGTGGGTCGTCATTCTTTCTCATTTGTTTGGAAGTCAACGCATACAGAATGTTATAGACGTCGTCGTAGGTGATGAAGTCGTCCCTGGAGAGTCGTTGGTTGTCGCTGGCTGTCGCCACCCTCCATTAAACGAGCAGACCTTGCATATCTTACTAGAGCGTCTGCGAGGGCTACCAATGTCTGATCCATGTTCTCATCGACCTGGCTCTGAGATGAGATTGACTGGCTCACGTCCGGGGCGTATCATAACGTGTTGTCGATTGCAAGCGGTGTATCGTCGCGGTGGTTGGGGGATAAGAGTGAAGGATATGTTTATTCAGGATTATTATGACGTATAAGAAATTTTGTAGCATTTTCCTCAAATATTTCCGAGGGGAGATGTATCACGTGCAACTATTCCAGACTAGGGGGGAGGGGAAAGGAAAGGTGAAATGATAAAAAAGGGAGAACTGTAAGGATGCCGTCATTTCGGTAAGCCCGGATTCATGCGCGAGAACGAGAAAGAGACGTTTTAGACTCGCGCGCTGGTTCGAAGAAGAAGACAAAAGATACCAAGGACCCTGTCATTACCTCTTTTTATTGCTTTTGTTGGTATGGTTCCAGCTCATCATCACATCACCTATGACAACCAACCAGCCAACCAACGAACCAACGGACCAACGGGCCAGTCCACCAGGCGGCCTGAGTTGCATGGTAGAAATGCAACCGAGAGATAGAGACAGGCGAGAGAGAGAGGCAGAGGGAGAGAGGGAAGAGAAGGCAGAAGTAAGAGCGGTAATGAGAGTGAGATTGAGAGACCGCGCGCAACACATCAGGAAACGATGTAATATAACACGTCGTTGACGCAAGGATACGCGCGATCGGATGGGTGCTGAGCTCACTCCAGGCTAGAGGGTGGCATCGGTGTATATAAGAGGCCCCTCTGCTCCCAGCGACAGCTCCACTTTCTTTTCTTCACATTCCTTTTTTTCTTCTTCTTCTTCCCTTTTGTATAAATAAAAGCTGTTTCTTTTCTTTCTCACACCCCCACATTTGCATCCCTTTCTTCACTCCCTTGTACATATTCTCTCCCTTTTCTCATCTCATCGACATTACTCATTCCGCTTTCACTCGAACAGAAAGCAATGTCGTCTGCAAAGCAACGACGCGCAGGGTCTAGGACCAATAGCGTAAGTATCTCCCCTTCTCCTCTCCCTCTCTGTAGCCTACCTTGTCACACCACATTCCTCGCCTTCTTATCCTTCTTCTCGTGCGCGTACATGCGTATGTATGTGAATACGTGCAAATGGGGCGTCGCTATTCTCCGCTGCGTGGATGGGCTTGTTGCACGAGCCATCCAAATGCTCAGCAAATTTCACTCTTGTGTATCATTTCACTGTATATGACGAAAGAAGTGTGGTGGTATGTGCATCATAGTGGCAATGACATCGCTAACAATCGATTCATCACCCGTTTTTTGGTCTATAGCAGATCTCCCCATCATCTAGCCCACCATTGCCTCCGGCGCCGATTTTGGCCCAGAACCGGGGCTCAGCATCTCCTCGTCACCAAAAGGACGACGGCGACCTCGTCGTACCCACGCCTGTCCCCATCATCCGCTCGCGTTCCTCCCAAAAGAACGTTACCATCACACAAGCACCAGGTCGTCCACAGGTCCAAGCGCCGCCCGAACCAGCCACACGCACCGATCTCGCTCGTGCCGCGGTTCCCGTCCCTAGCGGCAGTGTCAAAAAGGGTTCTCTCCGTCGCTTCATGACCCGTGTGCTCCTCGTCTATCTGGGTTACACCCTCTTCTTTGTTTGCCCACAAACCAAGGATCCGAGCTCAAACGCGGTTTGCGATGGCATCGTCCGTTTCCAGAACTGGCTCCGTCCTTACTCTGAACCCATCACCAAGCAATTCGAACCCTATGTTGACCAGTACGGTCGTCCGATCTACAACAAGGGTCAGAAGTATTATTCCAATGTTGCCCAGCCCGTAATCAAGTCTGCACAGGACAAGGCCTGGACTTCTTATAGCCAGTATGCTCAACCTCATATCAACAGGGCCTTCGATACAATCTACGACGATAATGTCAAGGCCCACGTCAACCGATACCAGAAGCAGGCACAGCACCATGTTGGGCGCGTTCGCGACCACGCCTGGCGCCTCCATGCGACCCATGTCCAGCCCGTTGTCAACAAGGTCTCGCCACATACTCAATCTGTTTGGGACCGTGCTTCGACTGGAGTGGCTCGAGTCTATGGTACCGCCTTGGCTTTGTACATGAACCACGTCAACCCGTACGCAGAGCATACCTTTGCTGTTGTGTATGATGCGGCCGAAAACGCCAAGGAGTCCTTTGCGAAGCACACGGACGAGATCTTCCACACCCGTTTCAGTAAGCAGAACCAGTCCAAGCCAGGCCGTGCCGCGACCCGTGCGGCCGAGAAGGCCAGACTCGCACAGAAGAAGGCCCATGAGGCTGCCAAGGTCGCGGAGAAGAAGGCCAAGCAGGCCAAGGCTGATGCGGATGCTCAGGCAGGCAGTGCCAAGGATACGCTTTTGAAGAAGGCCGCGAACGCGCAGAAGGCTGCAGAGGAGGCCACGGCACACGCTCAGAAGCTCGCGAACGAGTACTCGGCTTTGCTCAAGGCTACCGTGCTCGAAAAGGTCGACACTATCAAAGAGGCAACTACACATACCAAGAAACAACATCAGAAGGGCGGTATGCCTAGCGCTAATGACATCAAGGAGGCCATCAACGAGAAGGCCTCTGGCGCCCAAAAGGTTGTTAACGAGTACTCGGATTCCATCAAGGCTGCGGTTATCGGAAAGGCTGGCGATGCCAAGAAGGCTGCCGTGGACAGCAAGCAGGCCGCGGTGTCGAATGCTGAAGAGGTCAGGGCCACTGCCGCAGAGAAGGGACATAATGCTCAGAAGATGGCGGAGCAGTTTGTCGGAACCGTGTCTGAGACCGTCGCCAAGAAGGCACAGGACGCGCAGAAGGCCGCTTCGGACGAGGCCGAGTACCTGCGCAACCTGGCGGATGAGACCATGCAGGACGCTAGCAAGATGTCGGATGGTATCAAGAAGACTCTGCTCGAAAAGGCACGTGAGGCCAAGGAGCGCGTCCAGGGAGCCGGTGCCTATATCGTCGATAGCGTCGTCGGTTCCACGCATAATGCCAAGGAAGTTATTGAAGACGAGGCTGAGCGCGTTGCAGACTATGCTGGCGAGAAGAAGGCTGCCTTGGAGAAGTTTGCAGTGGAAGAGGCCGCCGCGTTGAAGCTTGCAAAGATGCAGAAGGAGAAGGAAGCAAAGAAGATGGCTGATGACGCATCGATTAAGGCTCAACAGGCGTATGACTCTGCAAGCAAGCAAGCTGATGACCTCAAGAAGAATGCTCAGGACCGTGTCAAAAACGCACAAGATACTGCCCAGGTCCAGACCGAAAGCATCAAGAAGGCTGCACACAGCCACGCCAAGAATGCCCAGGTCCAGACCGAAAGCATCAAGGACGCCGCACATAGCCATGTCAAGGGTGCACAGGAGACTGTCCAGGGCCAGGCCGAAAGCCTCAAGAAGGCTGCTCAGGACCAGGTTAAGAATGCACAAGTTCAGACCGAGAGCATCAAGAAGGCCGCTCATAGCCATGCCAAGAATGCTCAAGTCCAGACCGAAAGTATCAAGGACGCCGCACATAGCCACGTCAAGGGTGTACATGAGACTGTCCAGGACCAGGCTGAAAGCCTCAAGAAGACTGCTCAGGGTCGTGCTAAGAATGCTCAGGAGGTTGCTCAGGATCAGGCACAATGGATCAAGTCTTCAGCAGACCAGATCGTGATGGGTGGCAAGGAGAATACCGACAAGGCCAAGGACTATGTTTCCCAGCAGGTTAAGGGTGCCGGCGAGAAGGTCGAGCAGACCAAGGAGACTGTGAAGCACAAGGCTCATGATGCGCACGCTGCATCGAAGGCATCATTGGCGGCTATGCTCGCTGGCATCGAGGCCTCGTTCGGCAAGTTCCACAACTACGAGGACACGGAGAGCAAAAACCTATGGACGAAGCTGCAGGACGCGATCGATGAGCACATTACCGGCGCCAAGAAGTCAGCCCAGGATCTCGAGAAGGCCAACCGCGAGACATACGCGACTTTTGAGTCCTATGTTAAAGACTGGCGCAACCGAGGCGGCGATCTTGAGAGTCGTCTATCGGAGCTGCAGCAGCAATCTGTGGATTCGATCAAGAAGATTGGAAACAAGGCCGAGGAGGACCGTACAAAGGCCAGATCCAAGGCCGAGATCCTAGCCAACAACGTCGAGGTACACCTGTCTGGTCTGAAGGACTTTTTGGCGGACCGTCTGAAGGCTTCAAAGGAGACTGCGATGTCGGATCTGCACGTGTTCAAGAATACGAACAGCAAGGACGATGAAAAGACGGTAGCAGACAAGTTGGTGGAGTTGGAGCAGGCAGCCAAGAACCGCTTGGAGAGTGCTGGTGCGGATGCACGGACGAAGGCATATGAGTTGTTGAAGCAGGTAGAGGAGATCTGGACAGATTCAGAGGTGCAGTCGCGAGACTACGTGAAGCGGACAAGGGAGCTGGCGAACAAGGCTCGTGAGGATGCGAAGGCCTCCGTGGGGGGATCGACTGAGAAGATCAAATCTGCAAAAGAGGGTGCTGGCGAGTACTTGAAGGAGAAGAAGAACGAGATCCAGGGCAAGATGATGGGTGAGGAGCCCCGTGTCCGAGTTGCGGAGGAGGAGCCAGGCTCAGGTCATCGTCATCATCGTCATTAGTTCACAGTAGCTTCTTTTCTGTACGTTTTCAATGTCATTTGATGAATGGTTTGAAATATATAAATATGAAAGCCTTTTATGCACACTTTGTTCTCTCTGAGGTTCTTGGTAGACTCGTACTAATGTTAAATGCTATGGATTGGAATGATAGACTAGTAATAGACTATGATAAAGAGAAAGAGAGACTTTTGAGAGCTATGGATTGTTGGGAAAGAGAAAGAGCGAAGGAGAGAGCTGGTGCGACCACGGAGCAAACGGATGCGCTCCCGAAAATGAGGATGCACACAAACAAATAGAGTTGCCTATTACCTGGCTGGGATTAGACCGTTAGTTCTCACGGCGGAGAGACCTTCTTCCTCTTGAGAAATGAGTGTGTACATGTACTGTACACACACAAAATGAGGGAGCAGGAGCCTCGAAGAGGCGAGCGAGAGGCGAGCGAGATTAAGGTTGCTGTGTGCGAGAGAGCAAAAGAGGACACTCCTCGCTGCTAGGATTGGTCAATGGAAAATAAGGGTGTGACAAGAACGAGGTGTGCATGGAGTGGATTCGATTGGATTGCGTGCGTGGCAAAGAAAGAGCAGCCCAACCCACCAAGGAAACGCGACCCAAGTCCAACCGTTTTGTTGTTGACAACTACACCCGTGTTTAATCCTTTTTTTTCTCATTCTCATCTCATCTCACCTCATCTCTTCTTTTTCGTTTTTCTTCCTTCCTTCTTTTTTCTTTTTTCTTTTTTCTTGGTCTTCATCCTATCCACTTGGACCAGCCAGCACCTGTTTTAGAACCAGCTTTGCCCCTCGGACCAAAAACAATCATCTCACACCTCAAAGCGGATTCAGGAACAACTCCAGAAACATAATAAGGAAAAACAAAAAAAGATGCCATCAACCTCACTGCTCGTCCTGAGCGCACTCACGGCCTTGGTCGGCGTCGCTGTCTACCTCCCCAGTAAGTTTGCTTTTGCAGTGCTCCCTAGAAGAAAAAAAATGAATGATGAAGGAATGAACCTTGCCTTTGACCGATTACTAACAACCTACTTTGTCTGATCTCCCATTCTCTTTGCATACGTTTTTATTTTCATATATATATTTTTTTCCCCTTACCTTCAGTGCAAAGAACGACAACGCTTTTGGAGGGCCCATCAGTTGTGGAGAACTTTGGCATGGAACGGTGCAAGCGCGTTTCCGGTGAGTTCTTTTTTTTTTTGCTAATGCGTGGGAATAAGATGTCGCCATTATGAGATAGAGTCTCGCTCATCCTCGGACCCAAAGCACTAAACAGAAACTAAACTACTTCCTGCCTTTCAATGTTGTATGTCTGCTTTGTGTATTTGGTGGATATTTGCTTTCAGGACCTGCATACTGTGATGATGTCCGTATCCAGCGCAACCTCAACCTCGGATTCTTGGCCTGCGATCCCTCATTGCCTCACCGCAACTTTGCAGCCAGCGTCTTTGATGAGGCCAAGATGACTGAAGATGGTGCACTCTGGGTCTATGACCTCAACAAGGTAATCATGTCGCCAATCTTTTTTTTTTTATACTTGTCATTGCTTGGAAGCAAGAAGAACAAGAAGAGTTTGTCGGTTAAAGATCTGCGTGAATAACAAATGAATTTATTTATTTTTGTTGTCCAGCCTGGATCACCTGCAGAAAAGCTGACGATCAAGGGCTTTGAGGGCCCGTTCCACCCAAGTGGCATCTCGTTCGCACCGACCTCTGAGGATGGTACTCCCGCACGCGTCGTCGTCCTGGTCGTGAACCACGTCCCATTGGAAGTTCCCCGGGTCGAGGTCCTGTACTACTACCCTGCCCGTAAATCCCTGGTCTACAAGAAGACGATTTCGAGCGAACACTTCTTTGCGGCCAACAAGATCGCGGCGTCGGCCTCGCCGATGGTCCACCAACACGATGACACACCCTCGTTCCATGTCGTTAATGACCACGGCTACAATCTCACGGACTGGAAGCGTGAATATGAGGAGAAGTACAATTTGCCCGCAGCTTCGTTGGTGTATTATAACGCGCGCGCGGATATAGCACAGGAGGTCGGATGGCGGTTCCAAATGCCTACAGGCGTAGCGTCCTCACATGAGCCGGATTCATTGTGGATCGCTCAGGCCAAGGGTGGTACGGTCGATTTGTACAAGTCCCATATTCTATCGGCGGAGCATCAGGAGCAGAAGGTGTTGAGTGCGGACACGCGCGAGAGGCTGACGATTGCGTGGCCAGGGATGATGAATGAGGAAATCATGCACACCAAGGCCGTGAATGTCGGAGTCGATTATGAGCCCGAGTTCAAGACGTTGGTGACGGTATCGCATCCAAAGTGGAACGACTATGTGCAGGTCGCAAAGGAGAAGTTGCAGGATCGCGAGGCGGTCCCGTCCAAGAAGGCGGGATTCGTAGTCTCGAAGGGAAACCTGTACCCGGTCAGAGTGGGCGAGACGCGCCCGAAGCCGAGAAAGGACGCGGTGTTTGATCCGGAGGAGACACCGAGGAAGTATAGGTACCAGTTGTTCGTGGAGCCGGTGATTAGCAATGATGGAAGTGAGTTTGGATCGCCCTCCGCGATCGCGGTCTCGGGACAGAGGGTGTTGGTCTCGAGCCATTATGAACAGGGATTCCTCGACTGCGACATTTCGCCTTAAGAAACAATAAGGCAGAGGTACCTGTATTTTATCCATACCACGCCCCATGTCACGCTTGACCTTGGGAGTAGTACCAATTTCCAATTGCTTTACCCCGTAGCTACATAATAAACAGCCTGTTTTTTTTCTCTATCTATAATGGCAACAACGGCTACAGACAGCGACTGAGAACAACAAAAGCACAGGAATTTATGTATGTGAAGGATGTAATGCAAATGCGATGCAATATGCAATGCAGTCGTAAGCTCTGTTATTCGACTTGCAGCAGCATCTTTCATATGTAGACTACGTCATAAAAAAGCCCTTTGCTTTCCCATGGACACCTTGGAAGGCACATATGCGGATACTGGACCATGTGTCCCATGGTATACATGGTGTAATAGCACAGGGACGGGGATGGGGCATGATGTGTGCAACACCGGGTTGTGTTTGTTCTCTTTACCGCGCTCTTTTTTCTCTCCTTTCTCTCCAAATGAGAGCTTCGTGCGACCATGGCAACTGGTTCATCGGTTGGGGGCAATGGGACAAATGGGACTATACACAGCTACTATACTGGGTGACAGTGCCTTTTTCTTTCCGCCTCTTTCTTCTCCTTCCTTATTCTTCCATTATCTCATTTTTCTTCAATCTTTATCTCTTCCTACTCCCTTCTTTTCTTTTCTCCGCCTTTCTTTGCCGCTACTCTCCACCTTCCACCTTCCGCTTCCTCATCCACCCCACCCTCCTTCTTCTTTTGCATCGAGAACAGGAAAAAGATGGCTCAGTTTACTGTTCCGTTGGAAGAAACCCCGCCTGGAAGTCCACGGTCACCAACCACTCCCTCGACCTCGTCCAGGTACGCACAGGACGGTGCCCAACACCACGAGCAACTGATGTTCAGGGGAAGCAGGATATGAAGCGAAAAGAAAGAGGACAGATAACCAAGGAGGTGTCCATTACCTGGGATCTTAATCCTCCGTGGAGAATGAACCCTCGACAGCAGATTGATGCCTTGATATTCTTTCGGACTCTTTCTTCGCTTCTTTTATCATCGTTCTTTTTCGAGCCAAATCAACTCCTTCCTTTTTTTTAATACTTCACACTCACTAATCGAATCCTTCTTTATCGCCACCTCCATCGCTTTCAAGGTCCAGAGTCCAGTCCCCGCCGCTCTCAGCAACTAGGAGATCGCCCTCAACAGGACGAACGAACAACACCAGTGCTTCAATTGACCAGTATCAGCAGCAGGATTACCCCCCACCATACCTTTCACGCGCGTCATCACGCCACCCCCCACAACAGCAGCAGACAGTATCGTCCTCTTATCGTCCTCCATCGTCTTCCTTTCAAGCAGGAACAGCAGCCGGGGCAGCAGGAGCAGCAGGAGCACCAGCAGGCGCCGACACGAGTAGCACAAGCATTGGCAGTTCACATAGCTTTAGTAGCCTCAACGGCACCGCCCGCGAGGGAGCGATTATCAGCAACAGCATCCTCAACAACGCCGTCAGTCAGAGCATCCTTGCCAACAGTGGTGGGACCGGCGGAGGTCAAAACAGCAATAACAGCTTTTTCACGGTCAAGCACAGTCGAGGTCTTTCCACAGGTACAATGTCAACAACTATCAGTCCTATAACACAGCAGCAGCAGCAACAGCAACAGGCCCAGCAGCAGCAGCAGCAACAACAACAGGTCCAGCAACAACAGGTTCAGCAACAACAACAACAACAACAACAACAACAACAATACGGACAGAGCGCCAACTCCTCTCCAGGATCGTCCGGATCGATCAGTCGTCCACCAATGAGCACTCATAGGCAGCATCTGCCATCATCACCATCATCGCCTTCGTCTGGAAGTAATGTCAACAGTCAGTCGATTCCTGCACACATGAACTCCTCGTTCTCATCTGTCGGATCAGGCGAAGCTATTGTCGCACACCCAGGGGCAGCAGCAGCAGCAGCAGTACAGAATATTTCGACGACGACACAGGAGAATGCGGGCTATGCCGAGGGTCAAACCGTATCGGCCGATTCTGTCCCGACCCTGGGCCCTTCACCCTCGGTCCCAAAAGCCGTAGCCGCACACTCGGATTCGGCTCACGAGAGAGGAGTGTCCAGCCCTGGTGCGACGTCGTCGGCCCATATTGCCGGAACACCGACCTCGTCCCCTTCGCGCCAGCATATCCATCCTGGACATCCGCACCCCCACAGCCATCACCATCAGCGCGCGCAGAGTGCAGGTAGTCATCATCATCATCACGCGGGGTCGAGATCAGGCTCAGGTTCAGGGGCAGGAGCAGGAAGTCACTCATCATCGTCGAGAAGGCATAGGGGCAGGGGCGAGAGTCAGACGACGACGATCACGACAGCGGCTGCAGCGGCGGCTGCAAGGCCGAGCACGACGGTTTCACCCGCACCGACTCCAGCGATGCATTGGTCCAGAGCAAAGGTCCATGGACAGATACCGCCAAAGGAACTGAGGGCACAAACGGTGAACTTGGTCGGAGAGTCTGTGTATATCTTTGGAGGATGCGATTCAAAGAATTGTTTTAATACGTTGTACATCTTTGATGCTGGTAAGTACATGACAGTAGAGCTATGCAAATGCTTTCAATTGCTTTCAATTACTTCCAATTGCTGTTTTCAGCTCACAACCACGTTTTGGCTCGCACTTGGATAGATACGATGCATTGGTCGCAGCCAAAGACATATGGATCTATCCCGCCACCATGTCGTGCTCATTCCTCAACATTAGTCGATAATAAGCGGCTCTATGTCTTTGGAGGTGGTGATGGTCCACATTATTTCAATGAGCTCTATATGCTCGACACAGGTACGGGATTGCGCCTTGTATGTTTCAAAAAAGCCCTTTTATTGTTTATCACAAGCGCATGGAGAGAAAAAAAACAACAACAACGTGTTTGCGTTTAACGAACGGATTTGGTGTTGTTTTTTATTTAGACACGTTAACATGGACAAATCCACAAACAACTGGAGATAAACCCTGTCGCCGCCGCGCGCATACGACTTGTGTGTATAACAACTGCATCTACGTGTTCGGAGGAGGCGATGGGGTGCAGGCTCTGAACGACACATTTAAGCTGGATCTGACAGAGATGAGGTGGAGTGAAATCAGGACGACGGGTCAGGTTCCGATCGCCCGGGGTTATCACACCAGCAACCTGATAAAGTCGCAGTTTATTGTCTACGGAGGAAGCGATGGACACGAGTGCTTCCCGGACGTGCACGTCTTGGATCTCGGTACGTGGGAGCGACGTTCAAGGATAGGGATGCCAAACGTGGGCTGTTTGAACAAAGTGGAGGTTGACTGATTGATTGATTGACTGACTGACTGGTTGAATGGGCTTTCGATTAATAGACACGCAAGAATGGGTGAAGATTGACATTAATAGGGCATTACCAAGGCTGTCACATACGGCCACACAGGTAGGCTCGTATCTGTTTGTGATCGGTGGACACGATGGCAGCCGGTACTCTTGCGATGTTGTAATGCTGAACTTGGGTAAGGATAAAAAAAAAAGGGCTTTAAGGGGTTCTTTTCTATGCATTTGCGGCAAGCAAAACCTGGACAAACATTGTATTGATTTTCTAATGGATGTTTGTATGCCCTTGGTACGATGGATGTAGTGACATGGTCTTGGGAAACCAGAAAGATTTATGGGATTCCACCTGCAGGACGGGGATACCATGCATCATTGCTGTACGACTCGCGGCTCTTTGTGTTTGGCGGATACGACGGACAGACGGTTTTTGACGACATTTACATCCTGGACCTGAGTACTTGTGCGTATCTACCGCAGATCACGGATTTCCAGGTAATAAATAAATAAATAAATAAAAAAGTGAAAACGAGAGAAAGAAAGAACTCGAAATGTCATGGAGTGTAAAGGCATGACATGTAGTGGTCCAATGTGTTTGTCGATATTAACGCGTTGGGTGTCGTCGTCGTCGTTTCTTTAGATTTTACTCCGTCGCGTTGATCAGGACGAGGAGGACGGAAATTACGGCGGGCGCGCGGCCCAACAGCTGCTGCAACAGTGAGTGGAGCACGGCACAGGTCTACGAGACTCCAATGGATTGAACTTGGAACGAGGGTGAAGAAAAAAAAAATAGAGTACATTAACAGCCCAATCGAGTGATAAAGGTCAAGAGGTACTGTTGTTGTCTATAGAGAGGAAGAAGGACGAGAGCAAAGGGATGGTTCTCGATCTAATTGTCCAACAATAAAACAAAATAAAAAAAGAATGCACCTATCTTACCCATGACCAGAAGACGACCTGTCCATCGATTGAACAACACTTCAGGGGTTGTTATTTTCGAAAAGTATTATAAAAAAAAACAAGGGTCAAGGCGAATGTTGATGGACGCTCAGAGCGAACTAGCCCAAGTAAGCCAGGGAAGGGGGGGAGGGGGGTGGTTGGGTTCATACATAAGAACCGTGTACAACGTGAACGTCAACAAAATGCGAAGCGAACAAATAGCAGCTCAATCCGATCGATCATTTATGAAGAAGCTCTTTATTTTTATTTTTTTCCAACCGAGCCCTTGAGATTGAACTGTAGACGGCGAATAGGCCTTGGGGGGGAGGGGACACATGGATATAGACTAAATGTGCAGGGCCGTAAACGTAAACAGTATTAACGTTCAGCACCAATAATACGACCACGGAGGAGGGATATGTTGTGATAAAGAGAGAAGAAAAAACGCGGCGGAGGCTATGTGCGTACCCTAGGAAGGGGTTGTTCTAAATTGCCCCGGGGTATGATGCAGATAAGTTTCCCCCCCATTTTCTAGTGTCATTTGTTTATGGTTGCATAAAAGAATTTTACATATTTTAGCCGTGACTCCGCCCCATGCGGGCTAGTAGGAATCGATATCAAATACAATCGCGGATTTCTTTTAGTGTTTGTACATGTAGGAAAGGCTGCGGAGAAAAAAGAAAGAAAGAAAGAAAGAGATAAAGAGAAATAGAAAGAGTGAGTGAGCGAGTGAGAGTGGGAGAGAGACGAATTGCTGGTTTGTTGTTGAGAGCATAAGACAAGCATGCAAGCGAGCGAGCAAGTAAAAGGAAGAGAGCGTAATTTGTATGAAGGGCACTGTGCTACTGTGTACAGTACAAAGACAGGGAGGGCACTGCAGGGATAGTCTGTCGTAGATTTTGTGAGTCCGAGTTTTGGTTTATGTAATATGGGCAGCACAAGAACTAACTAGGTTTTGACCGGAGTGGATTTCATCCGATCCAGATTCAGATTTCAATCGCTTATTCGAATTCCTTGCCACGTTGTTGTTGTTTTTTTTCTTTCCTTTAAACCAGATGGCAAGAGTGGGTCAGGGTCATTCAAAGCTTTTTCGTTATCCATCATGTTTAGTCTAATAGACTGCATGTGAACTTATGCCCTATGAATGCGGTTGTGAATCCTGCAGAAAAGTTTTTTCTCTTCTTGGGATCCGTGGATTGATTCACTTCGATGGTTACATGAGAGCTAAACAACACATGCACACGCGTCTTGACGCCTGCTATGAGGATGAGACATTGTGCTCTTTATCAAAGGCAGAACAAATATTATGCTGCCTAACCCGATTGCACTACTGCACTACGAAAAAAAACCCCCTCTTTAACGATGAAAACAAGTTAGACGATGGGTTCAGGAGAGGCGGTCTAACCAGAGAGCAAGGCGCTCTGAGAGATAGGCTGTAGTGCAGATACCTCTTTTGTCTTTGCATGTGAGAATTGTATGCGGACAAAAAGATAGGACCAAAGAGAGAGAGGGAAGGCGAGAGAGATAGAGAGCAAAGGACGTGGTTGCGCATGTCTTGCTTCCAACTGCAGTTGTTGTTCTTGTTCCTAGTCCTATCCTTATTAGAACTGCTGTTGACGTTGCTGATGTTTGCAAAACGAAAGGTACTCGAACATGCGTTCCACTTGAACGAATAGGATCGAGACCGATATTTGCGGATGATATCCAAGTAGAGGATCGCCTGCTGCTTTTTTTATTTTTTTTTATTCTTTTTATTCATTGCACACAGACGTGCTGTCCAATAGATTTATGAATGAAGCGCGGAAAAAGAATGAAAGAAAAGGAAGGTACACACGCTTACGGTGCCTATGATGGTTCAGGTACACATGTTTAGGTGCGCTGTTGTTTGTTGATGTTGCACTGGCAAGGGTCTTTTTTAGTTCCTTATTTCGTTCGATGGCTCAATCGGACTCTTTTCAATTGATTCAAAAATGGCGTTTTCTAAGGAAAATCATATTAACAAAAATAGGACTAGCTTCGTATTTTCTGCCTCGTCATTAGTCGGCTCCTCTCCCTTTGTCATCCGCCGCCCTTTCTCTCCGATCTGTCCTTCCTTCTCCACGTCTCTCCCACCTCTCTCTCCCTTCTCATCTCTCTTTCTCCTTCCTCTCGCTCTCTCTCACATTTCTTTTTCTTTTCTCTCGCACTTCTTTCTGTTGTCGCTCTCACTCTCGAATCTCATTCCCCTTTCCGTAGCTCTCTCAATTGCTCTTCCAAGACAGTTCCTGAGATCGACGCCGCTTTCTTTTTCTTTTTTTTTCTTCATTCCCTCGCCCTCGCTCTCGCCCTCTCTCATTAACCTCCTCTACACATTATTGATACTGAGCAATCATCAGACACACACGCACACACGCACACACGCACACACGCATACACAGCCACCTACTTTCCATCCTCCATCCTTACTTCCTTCCACACGCCAAAACTGCTATTCCTTCGATTCTTCTCACTCACGCAGTAACAATTGCACCACAACAATAACGGCGACATGGGAAACGGCTCCAGTAGAGATTACGAAGATGCTTTTGAAAATGAAGGCATGTCCCTTTAGCGCAACCGAACTATTAATATCAAGAATTTGTTAGCCTACCAACCTACAGTAGCAAACAATCACACTCAACTGACCACCTCAATTGACTCTTTTCTTTAATAACTTGCAGTCAATCTCCTTAACTTCAAGCTGCTGAAGAGCATCGGCCGCGGGTCTTTTGGCAAGGTAAAGGAAATCACAGCAACCTGACTTGCTCATTCAATTTTAGCAATGACCCATGGACATGACTCATGAGGGAGGGGACAGCAGTAGCACACTCGGCACACGCTGAGACGCTATGCAGGACAGGAACACGGCGAAGTAAAATATAATATACATACGTATATGCGATACATTATTCCCATGAAACCTATTACATTCACAAATGGCATTCACCACATTCAGCAACCGATTCCACATTGCGATCTACCACCTGGGATCTAGGACAGGGCTCATCGTGCGTGATCCCCCCTTTTATGCTTGTCCGATCAGTTCATCATCTTTAGTCCCAGTCGACAGGCGCGGCTCTCTTAGTTTGTTGTAAACCTTCACACCACACCATAACATACACACGCACACAAAATAACTCTAAATTCCGAAGCCCAGAAGACATAACGGCTAAAATCCCATGCTTCCGATTATTAAAGTCAGAGAAAGAGAGAGTGGAGTTACGGGACCGGATTAGGACTTTTCTGAGGTTAGGCGACACCAATGAATGTATCCTTCTGCGGACACATGAAAAAAAAATTTAGGTGCAATTGTGAGCTTGCACGAGGATCAGAACCAAAGAGAGACAAGGGAAAAAAAGAGAGCGGGGAACCATAGTAATTCTTTTTGGTAGATCTGCCCCATACTGCCCCATCTGTTTGTTTCCCTTGAGCAAACTTCACACGCGATCGATCTCGAATAACAAACGATTCAGGGGGGAGTGGACAAGCGGCTCAAATCAATAGATCGGAAATTGTTGTTCTCAAGGAACTGCAGCGCTAAGCTAACCCTTTTTATTACCTGGGATTTTATTTTATTTTTTGCTGTATGTTTACCAGGTCCGGATGGTCGAGAGGCGCGATACTGGAAAGGTATATGCCCTAAAGTATATCTCCAAGGCACAGGTCATCAAGATGGACGCGGTACGGAACGTACTACGGGAACGTCAGATCCTCGAAACACTCGACCACCCCTTTGTGGTCAACATGCGTTTCGCATTTCAAGACGACGAATACATGTACATGTGCATGGATCTCATGTAAGCGAATCTTTTTTTTTTTTTTTTTTTTTACTATTTTGCAGGCATGTTGCTCTAATATCTCACTCTAATTTTATTTTATTTTCACAACTGTAAAAACTACAGGATGGGTGGCGATCTGCGGTTCCATCTGAACAGGCGGCAGTTTGGAGAGGACGTCGTGCGGTTCTGGGTCGCTGAGCTGAGCTCTGCCATAATACACTTGCATTCTCAAGGCATCGTACACCGGGACATCAAGCCCGATAATGTGCTCCTGGACGAGAAGGGACATGCACATCTCACAGACTTCAACATTGGATGCAAACTCACGCCACAGAAGCCAATGCTGACCTCACAATCAGGAACGGTCGCATACATGGCGCCAGAGGTCTTTGTCGGATCAGGGTACGGCACCAGTGTGGACTGGTGGGCCCTGGGCGTGATGTTCTACGAGGCGATCTATAACCGGCGGCCGTTCCAGACCGATAGCGTCAGCGATCTCAAAAAAGCGATCCCTACTCAGACGATAGAGTATCCGGAGAAGGAGGGTCTCTCACGCGAGTGCATTTCGGCCATGCGCGGGGTATGTCGACATCTCTTTTTATCATGGCATCAAAAACGGGGGGCTCATTTCATATGATATTTCGATTCCTCATGAGAAATCTTATTTTTAATACATGGGTTGTATGTAATGAAAAAATAGTTCCTGACAAGAGACCCAAAGGAAAGATTGGGGATCAAGGGCGGTATGGAGGGAATCCGAAGACATCCATTCTTCCAGGCGGGCGCGTACCAGGGCAATCTCGATAACTGGTGGTATATGCTCGAGACCAAGCAGCTCACGCCGAAATTCCAGCCGTCGACAGAGCAAAACAATTTTGACGCGACATTTGATCTGGAGGAACTCTTGCTAGACGACGAGCCGCTTACGTACCGATCCACACGGAAGCGAGCGCAGAGGATGATCAAAGAGAAGGACAAGGCCTTGAAGGAAGAGAATGCGCGGTTGAAGGCCGAGCAGGAGGCAGCGTTGGCAGCGACAGAGTTGGCGATGCAGGCCATGGCCGTCTCCGCGGAGGAATACAACGCGAGCAATACATGGGATCAACAGCAGAATCGGTCCGAGAAGAATAAGCTGATGAAAAAGAGGTCCAAGCTCTATTTAGGGGGAGGAAAGGACAGCGATAACAGTAACTCGAGCAGCACCAACAGCAGCCATATACATCTTTCCCAGCCGCTGCCCATGCCCCAAAACTACCTGCAGCAGCAACAACAGCCATCACAGCATGCGGGGTCTCCGCAGCCAAGGCAACCGCAGTACCAGTCCATAGGGGATTCTACTACAGGAGGACGTGGGATGCCTATACCACCGAATGTACAGTTCCCAACGCCTCCGCCTCCGTCTGCGTCTCGTCACTCAGGTCAAGCGGTTCGGAGCCAGCCAGGCGCGTACGGTCGTCATCCCACCGCTTCTTTGCCACCGCCTCCGACTCAGAATCCTCCGCTGAACCCACCGCAGCAGCCCCAGCAAAAGCCCGGGGTACCGGTAAGTGCCACTGGAGCAGGGGTGATGCACAGTGGAAGCACATCAAGTGGATACACATACTCGACCTCGGGGCCCCAAGGTCATGGAGTCACGGCGATCTATCTGTCCAAGCCAGCGGTACCGTCAAAGGCAAACGGTTACTCGTCATCATATAATCCTCCAGCCCAGGCTCCGCATCATAAAAGCAGAAAGAATTACTGTGATGAGGACGATCTGACGGGACGGTCGTATCCTGGCTCGTCGCAGCAGCAGCAGCAGCAGCAGCAGCAACAACAGCAACAGCAACAGCAACAGCACCAATATCAGCAGCAGTATCAGCAGCAGGTACAACAACAACAACAGCAGCAGCAGACATCAACGTCAACGTCGTCATCCTCTTCTCTCGGCGGGGGAGCACCCTTGCCCCATCCTCTGCCCATGCGTAGTGCGATGCAGCCCAACCCTCTCCAAAAGCAACAACAGCAACAACAGCAACAGCAGGCACAGCAGCAGTACATCTCCCAACCACCGTACTCGAACCAACAACAACAGTACCAAGGCCCGGTCCATCGACAGACATCCCCAATGCCTGCCACGACCACGAACGCGAACGCGAACGCAAAGACGTCGGCGGCGGATCCGACGATGGCTTCGGCCAACATGTCACGGAAGGAGAAGTTTGCGTACCAGATGGCGTTAATCGACCGAGAGTTCACGACGTTTGATTATACGGTATATGAGAACTATAATGGACTCATCGACCCCGTCACCATGTCTGTGGGCGATCCGCCAGAGTGGGTGCGAAATCGCGATCAGTGAACGTGAACGTGGGCGTGAGCGTCTAGAATGTTTCCCCACAGCTACTGGTGAGGGGAATTGCATGAGAGATGGGAGGTGATGGGGAATGAGGGTCGGGATACGATAGATCCCTGGACTCTGAAACGGCCACTGCAATGCCGTGGTCTCCTTCCTTCATTCCTACCTCTGTTGGTTGATCTCATTTTGGTCTTTGGGCCTCACCTATTAACTAAATCGATCCTATAGACGGCTTGCTTTACTATTAATTAATATAATAATCATGTACAGTACAATACAATCGCGATACATTGTGGGCGAAACAAACTCTGGTTCTGTCTTGAAACGCATTGTGTTCGTGTCGGTAATGAAATGTTTGTAAAAAAAAAGGTACATATAAAAAAAAAATATGTGGATGGTGCATAGTTGGATGGAATGAACGTTGTGAAAAATCACTCCCTGTTGCGTCTGAGCGCTCCGCTTCGCGCTTTCGGATCCAGATTCAACCCTACCTCAAAAAAACCGAATGCCACATGTAACGGTCGAGCATCGAACGAATCAGCAGCGGCACTCGCACGCGTTTAACGGGTCCAGTCCAACGAGCAACCGATGATCGGAGACCAGCGGCGTCTAGAATCGGTCCAAGATTGCAGGAAGGAAAAATAAAATAAAATAAAATGCTTCAGAGTGCGGTGTAATAGATGGGGTAATGGTAATAGTGGTATGGGATAAGAAGGACATGACGTCCCTGCATCCAGGTAGGGGTCCCACCGGTGGTGTATATGTTTCGGGTAATAGTAATAATAAAAAGTAATCGTCTCAGTGGGAAAATGCACTTTTGCTGTGAGACAAAGTCGCGGCCAAACGTCGTGTTCGTGGGAAGAAGGCGGTTTTGGATACTGACCAATAACATAATATGGTTGGGGCAGCACAGCGTCCACGGAGGAAAACGCGTTCATCGCAAGGAAACTGAACGCGATTTCGCCGGACTGAGACACCATTCGTTGTGGAACAGCAAAGTTGGTGACACAGGAATGGAGCTCGCGGAGGCCGTTCTGGCGGTGAAAAAAGGGCTTCCGCCTATCCTCTCAAACCCCATGGAGTATAGGGACTTTTGCTCATCATTACTGATTTACTGACCTTGTTTGATTGAATTGCACCACCTCCGGCGATCCCTTTTTTTCCATTTACACTTCCTCTCTTTTTTTCTTTCGCGTCATATGGAACGTAGACGACTGGGTGGATTGAATGCGATCGCTTATAGTAGTGTAAAAAAATTGTCTTCTATCCTGCATCTCCTTTGTAGTCGAGAACCCAGTTCCAACTTCCATACCTTCCTGACCACAAAAAAACAACACGGCGCAACCCAACTGCCTCCTTGGTTCCTGCCCGACTTTTATCGCACATTCAAACGCTCGTTCATATTTTTTCTCCCCCGTCCTTACATTTTTTTTCTTTTTTTTCTTTTCCTTTCTCTTTCTCCCAGCAAAGGATACCCCCCTTCTTTTTAATACCTCCCTCACACAGCACTTTCTCTTCTCCACACAGTACTTTCTTTCACGGAAGTTTTTCTCTGCCTCCCTTTTTTTTTTTTTTTCGAATCTTCTCGGAGATCTGTAGATCGGATGGAGACCGCCACAGCCCCACCGGGCGCACTCCCGTCCAATCTTTTCAGCAAAGTGACTTTTAGCAAGTTTATCCGTGGAGGCAAGTTCATGCGCTCTGTCGAAGCTCTCCGCCGAGGATCGGCATCGACGCTCGCCTCAGCCGAGACCATGGTTGAGACTAACCCAGCCGCCATTCCGACCAAGGATGATGGTAAAGAGGACGGCTCAACAACGACAGATAAGGATGAGGAATTCGAAGTTGGAGATGGGGCCTCGGGGTTGAGCTTGCGCGGTGAACGATCTGAGGGTGTCAGGACCTATAAAGTGGTCGCGAGTCTTGTGTAAGCTAGTTCTATCGTGTGCTCTAAGTGTGGTCTTTGAGAATTTTTTTGGTTTCAAAATGTTCGTTGAAGTCAACTAATGTGATACTCTTGCTTTCCTTCATCTGTGTTACTGCTGCTACTGTTTTTTCTCTTTTCTTTTCTTTTCTTTTCTTTTTTTTGGACGTGAATGGATTTGCATAGGTGTGTGATTGCAGGAACGGGGACGTTGGGGATGCCGCATGCGGTCGCGCAGTCAGGATGGCTGGGTACATTGGTCGTTGCCCTGGCGCTGTTCATGTCTACGACTACGGGAAACATGCTCATCAAGTGTCTTTACTTGAAGTCGTGAGTTCTCTCTCTTCCACTCCTCCTTTCTCTCACTACCTCTCTCTCCCTCTCTCTCCCCCTTCCTCTTCCTCTTTTTTTCCCCTCTGCTCCTCTCTTGCATTCGCTGACAAGTGCTCGAGAAATAACACTTCTCTATTGTTTTTCGATCTGTTGACCGCACCCTTCGTTGTGTGTAGTAACACTCGCAGGAATTCATACCAAGAGATCGCACGAGACGCCTACGGTCCCATAGGCTGCTACTTCGCTGTCGGAACCGTGGGTCTAAATCTTTTCGGGTGCGCGATCCTCTACATCATCCTCGCTGGAACTCTGATTCAGACCATGGTGAACACAGGGCACGAGGATGATAGCAGTGCGCCAATGCCCATTTATGTCTATGTAATCGCTTGCTCGGCTTTCGTCTGGGCCTGTTTGATCTGTACAAAGTCAATGAAAGAAATTGCCCTGCTTAGGTAAACGAAAATGAAAAGACTTCGTTGTCACTAGAAGGACTGAGCAAACGTTCATACTAATTGCCACGTGGGATTTTGACGTTTAATAGTATCGTAGGAGCGGGCGCAACCCTCGGTGTGGTCCTGATTACCGTCGGAATGTCGATCGAGCTGCTTCAGGAGCGTGCTGCTGTGACCCTATCCGCAGCACACAAGCTCGTTGACTGGTCCAAGATCCCGATGTCGTTTGCGACCATTGCGTTCGCGTATGGTGGAAATGTGGTCTACCCGCATTTGGAGCAGAGTATGCGATACCCGCGCAGCTGGTCCAAGGCCCTGTGGCTGGCACTGTCGCTTTGCTTTGTGATGTATATCATGATCGCCGTGGCCGGGTACATGGCCTTTGGAAGCGATACCCGGAATCCTATTTTGGACAATTTGCCTCATGGTATGTTTTGTGGTATGCTGTCTAGAATGCTTTTCTTTTTTTTTTTCCTACGGCTACTAACCGTATTTAATATACTCTATTTTTGTGGAAAACCCCCCCCCCCTTCCCAGGAGCATGGTCGATTGTGGCGCATTCGCTGATCACCCTACACGTGCTTCTCGCCGCCCCGATCCTGCTAACCTCGTTGGCCATGATGATCGAATCCGCGCTCGAGATGCGGTCGCCGTCATTCGCCCAGGGAACCAAAATCCAACAGTTCCTAAAACGTGCGATTCCTCGGACGATCATCATTGTTTTGGTCGCACTGATTGCGTCTGTGATCCCGTTCTTCGGGGACGTGATGGACCTGCTGGGGGCCCTGACGACCTGCTTGCTGGTCTTTATCATGCCGATCTTGTTCTATTACCGATTGGGGGGCATGAGCAATGCGTCGATAGCTGGTCGATTATGGGCGTGGTTTATTTTTTTGGTCGGAGTGGTGGCTATGGTACTGGGGACGTATGATGCGACGAAGCATTTAGTACGGGATATTAAAAGCAAGTAGACTAGCGCCGGGGTACCATGAAGGCATGTAAGCATGCCATGGCTATGTAATTGGCAGATCTATTCTTTGTATTCTGCAGGAACGCAAGCAGAAACGTGTATTGTAATAAAAATGTATATCTTTTTATTCTTCTTCGATCAAGGGTCGCATGCATTATCGCCCCATGTATGGATAGCTCGCTGCACATGATGGCATGTAGCAATAGCTCAAAGAGACATGTACATGTACGGGATTCCTGGATGAACCTGGCTGTTTAAGCCGGTGCATACTTCTGTATGGATCGGAGACTTGAGATAAGAGAGCATGGGTATTTTCGATGGGCTAAGATCAGGGGAACCGAGATGATGGTACATGTCCTCCTCCCCCTTCCCCCACGCTATTGAAGCTCTTTAGGCAGGGTTACATCATTTTTCTAAATTGGAAAACTCTCCAACAATTTTATTTTTTGTTTGTGTCGGCCTGCTTCCCCTACAGTCGAAACTCGTTTTTAGGCCGGGGTTTCTTAACAAAACGCGGCCAACAAATTTAATTTGAAAATTAAACTGAACCTCTCTGAGCGGGTTATTCTAAAGGCTGAGTGCCTTACCAAAATGTATCACAGTAAACAAAAATATATATTTTTCAATTCATTCGAGGCGTGGCTCTCACGTGAGCCTATGTAACTGTAAAAATGATCCTCTTTAATTGTTCAGTAATCGATCGAGCCACCATCCACCTCCAGCACCTTTCGGACTCTAGTGTTCATGGTAGTGACCAAGGCTCGTATCTCTTCTGGCGCGATGGAGTCCCATATTTCCTTGATCACCTCCATCGTCTCTTGATTGCTAGTGGGCTTTTTGAGTAGCTTGTTAAGGTGCTTCTTGATGATCCACCAAATGATTTCAATGGGATTCAAATCAGGAGAGTTGGGTGGTCATGCTATCTTTTTGATCCCATTCTCCTCTCGCCATTTTCGTTGCGTTTTGCTTGTGTGAATATGAGCGTTATCTTCCATCAATTTCACGTCCCCCATTTCGGCCATGAACCTCTTGAGTTCGGCTTCCTAAACGGTATCTATAAAGCCTTGACCTTTGTTGTAATCACCGTCGATGAAAACAAGCTTTGATTTTCGGTCTCCACAAATCGCGCCCCATATAATAACCTTGGATCTTCCACTTCTCAGCAAAGGGATGATGTTCTCAGGCAAATATTTCTCCTCTGCCGTACGCCAGCTGACCGGGTGGGGGGATCGGTCGACTCTTGGCAACGCGTATGGAGACAAATGAGAAATATATATATATTCCATAGCTCTGTACCTATTTGTTCCTTATCTAGCAACTTGAATATGCTCCTAAGCTTTCCCTGACTTTGCCTCCTGAAACTATTATTATCCTACTTTGCCTTGCCTCGCTTAGAAAAGGTCATCTTGACTCTGTATAAGCATAGGTTCGCGACACGGGCTGATATTTGCGTCAAGGGCAGAGGCTTTGAGATGTGTTCTGGTGAGGTCGTTGGACTCCAGCGAGAAAATAATGTGGCGGAAGCGAGATGGGACTTATTCCGGTTAACTCGGTTCGGAAAGGCCGTGCTGGATACGGGTAGCCTGTTCCCCCCCCCCCCCTGTTCCACATTGCGTACAGGAAGGACCAGTACCTTCGCCTCATTGACAAGGTCCGCGACTTGTACCTGTTGCAGAAGGTTGACCAATTTGCCATACCAACACAGACGAATGAAGTCGCGTCACTGGTTGCAGGCCTTCCAACACTTACCCAGGTCAAGGTGTGCTATCTGGCTGCTCAAGAATATCTATATTGAGTCAATGTACAGACAGCCAACAGTCGTTGCTCTTTACTCTTATAGATTAATATCGAAGCGATGTCCAAGTCAGATATGAGTTCCCTCAAACGAAACTGGAACTTTGGCGACTCCCCAAAGAACTTAAAGAAACGGCTACATTAGGGACCTATATCATGCTATGCAATCAGGAAACAGAATAAACAAATCGTTGGTGGATGCAGGAGTGGGCAGTGCGTATGTTTATACTAGATGCAGCCCGTGGTTCCGGCACGGCATGTCGTGTGTGGATTCGAGTGCCAGTGCATAAATCCTCTTCTGTCAACGTAAAAGCTCTACTCTTAGCCCAGGACCACCATACTGCTAGTCTCAATGTGGGCGGTTGCCAAGGGGCGTCGTATATTCAAGTTCCCTCCCCCCCCCCCCCCCCCCCCCCCCCCTCTTCTTTTTTTTTTTTTTTTTATCAGCGGAGAAACCTTGGCAGGAACATAAAAAAATAAAGAATCAGAATCAGAACCAGAATCATTTATTGATAAAACATTGCACGATCAAGTCAGGACTTGGCAGGAACACATGCCCTACAGGGAGGCTTGCGTTGTTCCTGGGACCTGGGCCGAGGCCTTGGTTCGCGGCATCAATGTAGAGAAAAGTGCATTGCAGACTGAGGTTCTGTGATAATAAAGCTGGGTCAATTTATATGTCTTCGGGCAGGATCTGGAGCTTGAACTTGCTGCTTGATGAACTTGGACTTGGTGCTTGGTGGACGCGGCCATGATGCTGAAGCAAGACAGACGTCGACTCGGCTCGCTTGACTAGAAACTCGCTGTCGCTGTCGTGACCTGGAACTCGTGGCCTTTATGTTTGCATTCATACTTGCATTTGCCATGAAGGCTGCCATGAGCAGCTCATTCCAGTCAGAAGTACATGCTGCGTCGTGAAGGAGAGAGAGGATAGAGTTGCTAGGCGACGCGTCAAAGTGACAGCGCTCAGCTGGGCGAAGCTCTATTATTTACGGTCTCGCAGCCACAACCTACTCTCTGGAGCACAGCTTGCGGTCTGCCTCTTTTTTTTTTTTTTTTTTTTTTTTGGCTACCCATCGACATCTCTCCACTTTATTCCCTTACTAACAATGATAACGAACAAAAGATCCAAAGTACTCAAGGCAACTTCGGCATCACTATCGCCAGCAAAGAATGTGCAATCGTGAACACACAAGATGGCATTCTCGGCAACGCGAAAAAAAAAAAACTTGCAAAGCGTTAACACTTTCATGCAGATCCAACAACCAAGAAGTCGCCCTCGAAAGAATGTAACAATCATTATAAATGCATCGCTATCACCATTCAACACGCGGCATACACTCGAAGCATATACCACCAGTGTAGAGCGATTAACGAGTCAGGGGATGTAACAAAGCTGAAACAAGGAGGAGCTACGACTGTGGGATACGTTTTGGCGACATAAGCATCGTTAAGGGATGGCTTTACCCTTCCCAATGAGACATTATGATTAAGAGGCTACAGCTGTAGAAAGACATTGACTCCGGTAGTAAGCTCCAGAGTCAATAGCCATGGCTGCTTCAACACAAATTTCGCGCCGCTAGACTACTAATAAGGATCCTGTTCCTGTTCCTGGCCCATAAAAAAAATCGTCATATCCACTGAAACTTCACAGCCTTGAGCTGTGGACGCACGTATTCAACGAAGGCTGCTGTCCCTAGATATTAGTGGCGTTATTGAATTGGTGGCAGCATTTCCGTTTCAACGTACTTCCTTGAAATTTGCCCTGTCTATTCAGAAAAGATTGCTACAGGTTTGCTCCACAAGTATTTAGGTTGCGAAAGATGTCTAATGTTTGTTATGTGAGTACGTACACATGTTTGCGCAGAGTAAACAAATGTGCACAGCCAGTTCACGGCACGATCCAATCTCAGGACGTACGAATAAACAAGACGTCCATTTGACTAGAGAGACTCGGGCATTTTGTCGCGCGACAGAACTTTCATCCCCTGTACTGGTGAAGAAAGTCAGCGTAGCTATCATAATGTATGCAGCACACATACTTTTACGAGGGGGAAGTGGAGAGAGGGGGAAAGTGAAAAATGGCACATCACATGTACTCCCAAGTGAACTATCCAATGAGTATCCAATGGACTGGGTTACCTGCGAGCATGACATGGTACTCTTTTCTTTCTCCACCCATTTTTCGACCCATAAGAGGCATTAATTATCATACCATAGGCACTGAAAAGTCTCATTTCGTCATGACAAAGTGAGATGAAAGAGAGGACCGGGTATAGGAAATTGGGAGGAGTTCTTGCAGATTGGCCGTTTTGTCCTTTTTTTCTTTTGACGCTCTGTTGTGATAGGGCAGTCGACCATTGGAACTGACTCCTCCCTAGCGACTCAAGGCCGCGTCGCGGTTTGAATCTAGCGACTTGTCCACTAATAATTTTTTTGTTACTATTTTATTCAATCGATTTATTTTTTCTCCTTTCTAGAAACATTGGGCTGACTTTTTGTCCGCAGATACATCGATAGTGTCTGGGCTGAGAAGACACTTCACATGTATGTAGGCGATTGCTTGCTGGGACGGTGAGAGATCAAATATATCTGTGGCATCGCAAGGGCTTTATATAATGACAATCCACACGCCCTAAGGTACCCCTGGGATCGAGGGGTTAGGAGAAGAAAGGTGCGTTGTAGTCATCGTGAAAGTAATGGTCGTCTTCTCCCTTTTTTTTCCGTGCCGACCATAGGCGGCAAAAAAAGGGCCATTAGGCCGAACTGAAGCCATCCAATATCTTGGCCCTTTGGGCCTTGGACTAGTTTCCCACATGCGTCTCTAATTGAAATGACACTAACCATAACGATGTACGAAGTAGCTCAGCAAAATGTATTTACTTCATAGCATTCGCGATATCGTATTTTTTTTTAAGGATCGTCGTCATCTTTTAATTAGAAGAATTTATTGCTCAAACAAATCCCAGACGGGATCCGTGGCACCTCCTGGTGACTGGATGGAGACTGGGAACCATTTTCAAACCCCTTTGCAACGAAGAGACAGGTTGGACACATACAATGACTGGAAATAGACCGTGGGATAGTTGGGATCCGGAGAAAAAAGAATAGACAAGTAAAGCTTACCCGAGGATCCAGAACTTGCTTTTTTAAACAGCAAAAGGGCCGTATGCGATCGATGGATGTAGTTGTGAGAAGGGTCTTGTACCTGTCCCTTGTACATTATGGGGCCCGAAAAGGCATGGAGGTTCCCATAGACAGCTAACCGATCTAAGGCACACGTATTATCAGTGGCAGGAACATGTACAGCCATCACAGCCAGTGTAAGGGAACCCTCTTTTTTTCGCCCTTTTTTGATTTCTCTTATGAACTCTGTTTCTCCTTATCATCGTCGTCTTCTGGTGGTCCTTCAAATATAAAACCGGCCGCCGGCCACCCTCTTCAGCCTGTTTTTTTTCTTCTTTTTTTCTCTTCAAGCATCCCTAACCGAACTTCATTGTCCTTTTCCGAGCCTCAACGCCCACACCTCTTACCTTCCTTCATTCCTTCCTTCCCTCCCTCCTCCTCTCCTCCACCACATCACTTACTTTCCCACGATTACCTTATTTCCATCCCTGCTTCATTCCTTATCAATCATCTTCATATATCTTTCTTTCTTAAGGTATCAACACCATGAATGCCCCTGATCAGCACGATGACACCCATGTCAATGTTGCTGGTGACCCACCACAGCGCGGCCGTAGTTCTCTTTTGAATACCACCTCCACGAACGCAAATAACCACGGCACCACACTCTCACCGATGCGATCCAATCCTGGTTCCAGGGCTAACTCCCGTACCCGGCAATCATCGTCCCGGCCTGGATCTCGTCCAGCTTCCCGTCCAGTTTCATGGATCGTCCAGACCAATTCAGAATACGCCAACATGTTTGAGAACTATGGTGGTCACGGATCTCACACCGTATCCGATGCTGAGGAGGACAGTGCCTCGATGGCCGAGAAGGGTGCTGGTTCCTCGGGCTCATCCACCAAGCGTCCACATAGTTCAAGAACTCCGTCCTATATCATACCATCGAACGAAAAGATGGTCATCCCCGGTTCGACTCGTCCTAGCAAGGGCCAAACGCCAGCCCAGGCTGGTACGCTGATCTGCGAGGATATGGAGACGGATAGTTCTCATGACGGCCAATTGCGAGGTCAGCCCCCGCGTGGCACCGTTACGCCATTAAAGGCCAGTCTCTTACTCGGAAAGGCCTTCGTGGGTACCGGAGTCTTGTTCTTGCCTAAGGCATTTATGAACGGAGGTAAGGTTTCAAGACGTTCATCCATTCCGATTTTTGTGTTCGGAGGTTTATTGTTTATCTTGATTTCCATTATGTAGTCTCAGATCTCTGACCACAGCTATTCTTGTTGCTCTTGTCGTTTAGGTATTCTGTTCTCCTGTCTGACATTAGCGTTCGTGGCCATTATCTGCTGCATCGCCTTCCTAATGCTGGTCAAGGTCCGACTGGTAGTACGCGAGTCCTTCCAGGACATTGGTCTGGTCCTTTTTGGCAAATACATGCGCTTCGCCGTGCTACTCTCCGTAGCACTCTCGCAAGTCGGATTCTGCTGTGCGTACCTGATCTTTGTCTCCCAGAACATTGATGCCGTCGTTCAGACGTTCACGAAGTGCACGTTCCATGGAATCGAGCAGAAATACTATATCCTGATCACTCTCGTGATCCTGATCCCCCTGGTCCTGATCCGTCGAATGTCGATCCTCTCGCTGCCCAGTATGCTGGCCAATCTCTTCATCATTTTTGGCATCGTCTACCTCTGGTACTTCAGCATCCATAACTTGGCTGAGAACGGTGTCGGCCCCAACATTACGTTGTTCAACCGGGATGACTTTGCCCTATTTATCGGAACTGCCGTCTTTTCGTTTGAGGGCATTGGTCTTGGTAAGTTTGACCGGAGATCGACCGAACTAGTGCAAAAGAAAGGAAAAGAAAAAACATTGAATCTGACCGCTCATTCCCGTTGTTTATTCTAGTTATCCCCATTACCGAATCTATGGCCGAGCCTGAAAAGTTCCCTCGCGTCCTCGCCATAACTATCTCTGTCGTAGCTATGATTTTCATGAGCGTCGGTGCGCTTTGCTACTCTAGTTTCGGTAGCAACGTCCAGACAATCGTCGTGCTGAACCTGCCCATCAAGGACGGATGGACCATCACCGTCGAGATCCTGTACTCGCTTGCCATCATCCTCTCGGTTCCTCTGATGTTGTCCCCAGCTTCCAAGATTCTCGAGCACGGTATCTTTGGGGCCAAATCCGGTGCTTTGAGTACCAAGGTCAAGATGCAGAAGAACGTTCTCCGTATCGCCCTGATCTGCGTCTGTGCCCTCGTCAGTTTCGGGGTCGGTGGACCCAACCTGGACAAGTTTGTCTCGTTCGTCGGTTCCGTGGCCTGCATGCCTCTGTGCTTTATCTTCCCAGCCATGTTCCATTACAAGGCCTGCGCCAAGACTCTCAAGGCGAAGATTGGAGATTGGATCATGGGCGTTGTTGGTATCATAGCCATGGTCTTTACCCTTTACATCACTATCCGGAGCTGGGTTGTCGTCTCCGCTCCCGACGCCGCGATCGACCGCTGCGCGGCCTTTGCTTAGAATTCTTTACCCCTTCCGCCTGTACTATATATCCACTTAAAAAATAATAAATGATAAATGAATCTGGGATTGCCAGTCCCCTCACCTGACTATTGCCCTGTGTAAACAAACCTTTTTCTTTCTTTTTTTTTTTTTTTTTTTTGTGCTGGACGAAGGAATCATCCCCCCTCTGTACACCTCCGCCGTCTCCACACCATTCATCTTGCTCGTTCCTCTCTCCATTCCTGCTACTCCATTTAACACCACACATACACATATATATACATATATAATGGGAAAGGACCAGTTCTCACGATCGGGCAACAAGGCGCCTCGCCATGATCCCCTCCACGTTCAGCTTATGGGTGCCTCCGAGAACGACCCTCTGCCTCAGGGCAAGCAGCCCAGAGCCAAGGCTGCCAGAAACGAGCGCAAGAACAAGCCCGATGCAGTATGTTGAAAAGAAAAAAAAAAGAAGCTCCCCCTCACTCCCTGTCCGTTAAATCGGGTTACCGAAAGGTCAATTGAATATACATATCGAATCAAGGGAATGCCTAACACCGTCTCTTAACCCCCCTCGTTTTTTTTTTTATTTTATTTTTTTTATTTTTTACTTGGACAACATAGAACTTTGTCGACGCCAAGCTGTCGAGAAAGATTCTGTCGATTGCACAGGAGCAGCAGGACGAGATCAGACGGGAACAGCGTGGAGGTCTTTCCTCAGACGACGAGGACGAGGAGGAGAACACATTCGGCAAGAAGGCCACATCAGGAGGACCCAACAAGAGTTTCATCCCCACGATCGGCGACAGCGACGAGGAGGATTCCGATGTGGAGGACGCTGATGACTTTGGAACGTTTGACGAGATCGAGATTGACCAGCGCGATGCCGAGCTCTTGGCCAAGTTCATGCCTGCAGCACCTAGGGAGAAGAAGACACTTGCGGATTTGATCATGGAAAAAATCAACGCCCAGAATGCAGCCAACGCCGCCGCGGCTGCTGCTGCATCTGGCGCGGGCGATGTGGTCGTTCCAGGATCGGAAAAGAAGAAGGGACCCCTGGATTCAGCTATGGATTATGCGGACGATGATGAAACGGGAGCGGACCGACCGATGCCCATGGGATTGAGCCCCAAGGTCGTGGAGGTCTATTCCAAGGTCGGGTTGTTGTTATCCCGTTACAAGTCTGGAAAGTTGCCCAAGGCCTTCAAGATCATCCCGTCACTGCAGAACTGGGAGGAGATTCTTTATATTACCGCACCGGAGAACTGGACGGTTCATGCGACATATCAGGCAACGAGGATCTTCACCTCGAACTTGAAGGAGAAACAGGCCCACAAGTTTTTCAGCCTGGTGTTGCTGGACAAAATCCGGGATGATATCGCCGAGAGCAAGAAGTTGAACTATCATCTGTATATGGCGCTTAAGAAGTCGTTGTACAAGAGCAAGGCCTTTTTCAAGGGCATCTTGTTCCCGCTCTGCGAGTCCGGTACCTGCACACTGAAGGAGGCCGCGATCGTCGGATCTGTCATCACCAAAGTTAGTATACCTGTCTTGCACTCTGCTGCCGCCCTCTTGCGGCTGGCTGACATGGAGTACACTGGTAAGTTACCATCATCCGTTTACAAATTCCGGTCATACCCTCTCAAAACCTGACGTTCTAACATACCTATTTGATTTTGTCCGCTTTCCCCTCCCTTCCTCTCTCTCTCTCTCTCTCTCTTTTAGGACCCAACTCTCTCTTCATCCGCGTATTACTCGACAAGAAGTACGCTCTGCCCTACAAGGTCATTGACGCACTAGTCGATCACTTTTTGCGGTTCAAGATGGATCCACGGCCAATGCCTGTGCTCTGGCACCAGGCTTTCTTGATCTTTGCTCAACGCTACAAGTCCGATATCACACCCGACCAGAAGCAGGCCCTGATCGACCTCTTGCGCTTCAAGTCCCACGAAGGCATCTCACCCGAGATCAGGAGGGAACTCGTTAACAGCGTCGCCCGTGGAGAAATGTTGCCAGAGCCCACGGACGATGATATGTTGATGGACATCTAAAGAACGTCTTTCTTTTTTTTTGTCAGTCATATTATCGCGCGCGCACACATCCCTACATTCCTTCTTCATCATCTTCATCTAAATCGGCATTTTTTTCAGTTCTTTTTTTTTTCATTTATCGAAGCACTCATAAAAAAAAACAAGTAATAACATAACATAGCATCGTTGCAATTTTTGTATTCTATTGATGAATACTTTTATTGCCGCTTCATTTGAAATTCGCGAACAATCGATCAATAAGTTCCTGGTTCGTGCTCCTTTTACATGACTCGTCGCAACTCGTTGATGGACATGTATCTCGAAAAGATCACGTAGAGCTTTCGAAACCACACCATCTGGGACTCATGCTTCTCCATTGCGCGCTTGGCCTGGAAGATCGCCTTGGGAGAGCTCACGAACAAAAGTTCCAAGGGCCTGCTCAGGCTCCGGTTGTTCACACGGTTGGAGCCGCCGGCCAGGGGGGCTGCACCTCCGAGGCTCATCCATCCGGACATCAGAGGCATGAGGGACTCGGTCATGAGCATGGTCATAGGCAGATCCAGTAGGGAGATGTACTTGCGGAGGAGCGACACGGATTTGAGGACGTAGCAGGTCTTCACGGGAGTACGTTCCTTGAAGGTCTGGATAAAGTAGCTGTGTAGAAAGTTATGAAAAAAAAAGAGGACAAAGGTGAAGATGGTTGGTGAGTGAAGTTCTTCTTGTCCAATGTGTGATATATCGCTTTCAAAAGCCCATTTGAATGCTCCTGTTGGTTGTTTTTTTTTTTTTTTTTTTTTTTTTTTTTTTTGCTCCTGAAGAGTCTTACGTTAATCCGACATAGCAGGCGATATGGTTAGTGTGTGCCGAGACGCCCTTCTCGTCAAACGTAATGAGCTTGTAGAGAAAGAGAGTGAGAGAGAGAGAGAGCGAAGAGAGGCAAAGATATAGTTGAGTATCGGGCTTGTAGCACAAATCAATCATTACAATAAAAAAAAAAAACGCCCAGATTCTCCAGATCACTTACAGTCTCGATATTGTGCTTCTTGGCAAAGAGATTCATCTGATCGCCCACCAACGACGGGTCCCAGAGTTCATTAGGGCCATCCTTGAGTTCCCTAGAGTCATCCGCCCCACCCAAAAATAAATAACGTCCGATAAGTCTACCGTTTTCTGCTTTTTCTGTTCAGTTGACACGTCAAAATTGGAGGATCGGGACACAAGTCCTACTAAAACGTACTCTCGTTCCAAGATCGTAACATGTGTCTCGCGGATCCCAAAGGACTTGCAACTCGCGACCAGCTCCTTCTTCCTAGTCTCCCCCAATCCATCATGGTTTCCTATCAACAACAATATAGAAAAAAAAAACAAGCACAATACAAACGTATTCACATAACAGGGTTATCTTCTCCATTTTCTATGCCTCATCGTACTCAGTTTGAAATCGGTATATCTACATTCTGGCAACCATACCACTGGACATGCACAAGACTCTGACGATGTTTCCGTGCTCAGGTCGGGTCAGTTCTGCCAGGGTCGGGCCAAAGAACATGACTTCATCATCCGGATGGGCGATCACAAGTGCGATGCTGGTCCTGGTCATGGGAGTCATGAGAAACCGGCCGTTAAAGAAACCGTAGCCGCATACTGCCGTGAACAGCAGAGCATAAAAGGCATATTCCATCATTTTTGGAAAGAGTGCAAGCAAAAAAAAAAAAAAAGAAAAGAGAGTGAGTGAAGGAGAGAGTACGTGAGAAGGTAGTTCGTTTCGCGCTTGCATTCATATATTCAAACAGCATGGATCGCAGTCCAGCAGCACGGTAGATCTTCAAGCCACTTCTGCACGAAGTTCCATTGTTGAGGTCGTCCATTACAGGCTGGACGGAAATGCACCCGGATCTATGCCCCGCGTTCGATTGGATCGCGCGCGACGTCCATACCGATTACCATTAAGTTTTATTTGTGTACCGTGGTTTGATTGATCGTATCGCCTAACGTTTTCCTATGAAGAACACTTTTCTTCTGAATGCCTCATATCCCGTTATCTCCTCGTCTAGCTCCATGCCATTCCAAGGTATTGCTCTCGCTGCATTCAATTGTCAAAGGGGTTGTTGTTTAAAATTCCTTTATTGTTCGTTCAAAAAATAATCGAGCGGTTGGCTATCCTAATTTTTTTTTTTTTGTTTTTGTTATTTTTGTTGTTGGTTGTCTTGCTGTTGAGTGAACTCGTCTCCTTTGCTTATCAATTACCTCCGCTGCTTTGTGCTCCCTCCTTCTCCCAAATTGCTGACAAAAGAGTTAAAAAAACGGATATAGCGGAGACTCATTTAAGCGTAGATAAGACGGAAGATGTCGTTACTGACGTAGTAGTTGCCACCCTCGGCCTTCAGGACAAAAGTTTGGGTGTAGAACTGAGGGTTGGTCTCATCGTCAATCTAGAAGAGAACAGAACAAAAGAAAGTTCTACGTTAGCCGATACTCACTGTGCCTCCGCAATTACTGCTCCATGTCACCATTTTTTTTTCTTTTCTCTTATGGATAAGAAAAAACAACAAAGACTCGTACCAAGAGCTGACCGGTGACACTAATGACGATGCCATCCGTACCGAGAGGCTGAGCATCCAAAGTAGCGACCTTATGGCTGACCTTCTGGAAGGGAAGGGACTAGTTGTGCCGGAATCATGTGGGTGAATACCCCCAAAAAAAAAAAAAAAAAAGCGTCAATACGAATCCATTGCGCCCAATTTTCGCTGTCAAGGTGCCCTGAAAAGCTGAAGGTCGTCTTTGCACTTACGACCAACTTGGAGACAATGTTGACTGCACCCTGAGTCTCCTGGCTCTCCCAAGACATCATCGAAAGATCCCTCTATGGTTTTTTATAAAAATAAGCAATATTCGTTTATAGGTTAGTGGCGAGGCGACTTGGGTTAACGACAACGCGCTGAGGGGTTGAGAGATTGCAGGAATGCGTAGTTTAAGACATACGTAGAGAGGGACCAAAGCGTTACGATTGGTATCGAAGGTCTGGTAGTAAAAGGTGACGAAGGATTCGGCAACGGTCTTGAATTCAGCCATGGTAGTTTATGTGCCAGAATGGAGGGGGGAGAGGAGGGAAGATGATCGATGGTTGATGGCAAGGAAAAGAAAAACACTAAAGCGCGCGTGTCATCATGCTAATTAAGGGTTGAAATATCTAAGTATTTCATCCTGGAAATAATGTGTCATTATTGCCATGCACCAAAAATAGAGCTCAGGAATCTGGGATGCAATAGGGATCTGGCCCCTGGAAGGAGTAAACTTTGAGAGATAACGGAAGCCTGGTCTTCCTTTTATACTCTGTGTTCGGAGCGTTTTTTTTTTTTTAAGAGGGAAGGGAGAGGGAAGAAGGTCTCGCCGCGTTGGTCTAGACAAGGGCCAATGCAGGGTATAACTCGCCCGCCCATCCGTCTGTGGAACTATGGTTCAGACGCGCGCGCACTGAGCATAGAAAACGTAACTGAAGGTGATTTTTTTTTCTTGTCACCGTGCCATTCCACCGTGCCAGGTTGTGCAATATAGAAAAAAAAAAAAAATTAAAAAAAGCTTAATTATAGAGAGACCGACTGCATTCAAAACGTTCGAAGTGGAGAGCGGAGGGTGGAGACTGCAGTCGGACCACTTGGACATCTCGGAAATTCACTCTGCTCCAGCTTCTTTCTAATGGATCCCACTCTTTTCTCCGTCCACGGACTATGAAAACGAATTCAACTTCCGTTGGGGGGCGCCAAAAGAGAGAAACAAAGAAAGAACGAGGACATCGTCGGTGTGAATGTGGCCGAGTCCTTTCTGTTTTCTACCCTCCTCCTTTCGTTCTTTCGTCCTTCTTTCTTTCTTTCCTCCTTACTGCATCTCCTTCTCCCTATCGCCACACAGCTGTTTTCTCCTTCTTTCATCCCCAATCGTCCTTATCCTTGGTTCCATTCTTCATCCTCTCCACTCTTTCAGGCCGTTGAACACTTCTTTTCCCCCCTTATACCCACCCAATTCTAACCTTTCCCCTCCTCCTTTTCTGCCCTTGCTCCTAAACACCACTCCCCAAAGCCTCAACCTTCCCTTCGCTCGCACTTCCCCTCTTTTGCTCATTTCGCCACGAAACTGCAATGTCGACATTGTCCCGAACCCGCTCTCTCATTCCACGTCAGGCACACCTTAACCTGCCTCGTCTCACTGGCCAGGCACGTCTTTATACCAATACCACATCCAGGGCAGCACCGGTCAGAGCGGTAGCAGCCACCGTCCCAAGATCCCTCTTTACCACTGCATCTCCTCTGTCCTACCATCGAGCCCGTCCTGCAGGCACAGCATCAGGAACACCGCTGTTGACGCTCTCAAAAGCGATCCAGGGCTCGTTTTTCTCGACCTCTGCACGCTGTGCGGACCCCTCGATCACAACGCCGGTGCCGACACCTGTAGCTCCTGAACAGATTTTGAGCCAGAACCAACCAGAGGATGAGACCAAACATGCGGTGGTCTCAACATTCGATCTCTTTTCCATCGGTATTGGACCCAGTTCAAGGTAAAAAAAAAAAAAAAAAAAAGATATTTATATGTTATGATAGGAACTTGATGATATGTCAAACACATGGTGGTGGGTTTTATTTTATTTTTGTTTGTCGAAACACATGGTCGCATGGCTCTTTTTTACTGCTTCATTGTTCATGGCCTAGGCCAATGTGCAGCAGCAGCAGGAGGTGATGAAATGGATTTTTTTCTTTTATTTTTGTTGGGCGTTTTTATTTTTGTTGTTTATGTGTTTGGAAAGGGATGAAGCAAGTGGAGCGAGTGAGCGGGCGAGTAAGCGAGCGAGTGTGTGTGTGGAGGAGTACGAAAAAGTTATGCAGGCGAGATGGGGATGTATATGTGAAAATACATCGTGCCACTGAGCGCACTGATTGGCCCCCCTCCAGAGCGTGAGAAGAACAAGAGATATAATAGGAAAAGGGCTCATTCTCCAAGTGATGTACGGATGTCGCCACCAAATGAAAACGTTCATTAGACTAATGCCCCTTGGTTCTCTCGTTCTAGTCACACAGTCGGACCCATGCGCGCAGCAAAGATCTTTGTGACCGATCTGAAGGACCACAGCGTGCTCGACAAGGTATGGCAATTCGGAACCGATTGACCTGGAAACTACACCTCCCTCGACTCTCGCACTCGGAGGGAAATGAACATTTATAGTGATTCAACTCACGCCTATATGTTTTTCTTCTTTGTTTGTCCCCCCTTATCATTTCCAACTGTGCTGCTTTTCAACCTGCGCACGACTCGGAACATTGATATTTGTGGTTATCGACTTAAAAAAAAAAAAAGGTCGCTTCCCTTCGAATTGATCTCTTTGGATCCCTGGCCCTGACGGGCATTGGCCACGGTACCCCAGACTCTATTCTCATGGGTAAGATTTATTTCTTACGCTTCTTTATGACGACATGGGCCCATGGTAATGACGATTTTTTGTTAATACACAACACCCCAATTCAATGTCATTTTAGGAATGGAGGGAGAATCACCCGAGTCCGTAGAGACATCAACCATCCAGGCACGCCTGAAGGCCATTGACGAGCAAAAGGCCCTGACCCTGGACTCGACCAACCGCATCAAATTCGACCCGGCCAAGGATCTGGTCTTCCATTATTTTGAATCGCTCCCCCAGCACCCGAACGGCATGCGCTTCTGCGCCTTCAACGACCAGGGCGACCTCCTGGCTACGAACGAGTACTTCTCCATCGGAGGAGGCTTCGTCGTTAACGAACGTACACAGCTCGCACACGGAGAGAACGTCTTCTACAAGAACGAGCAGGATAAGCAGACCAAGGCCAATAAGGTCGTCCCCCAGACCCGTCGGAGCCAGGATCTCGCCACCGCAGCGTTGCCGTTTACGAATGCAACAGAGCTTTTGGAGTTGTGTCAGCGCGAGAACATGACGATTGCTCAGGTCGTGCTCGAGAACGAACTGCGTTGGCGGTCGATGGAGGAGATCAAGGAGAAGACCTTTGCGATCTGGAACACGATGGATAACGCTATCAAGAACGGATGTCTCTCAAGCGAAGAGATGCTCCCCGGTCGACTGCGCGTTCGTCGCCGTGCGCCCGGACTGTACAAGAAGCTGTTGAAGGGTCTCTATACGACGACGCCGCTTTACAAGGACACCAGCGTCTCTGCAGGCGGTAAGGGTGGGTTGCTGGGAACGGGTTCTGGATTGACGAACCAGACGTCTGAACGCGGGATCGATAAGGTCCTGCCGAAACGTGCGGTCAAACGTCTGATGTTGCCTGCGCTCGATTACCTGAGTGTCTACGCCATCGCGGTCAATGAGGAGAACGCCGCAGGAGGACGCGTTGTGACGGCGCCGACCAATGGTGCTGCGGGTGTCATCCCTGCGGTACTGAAGTACTACCTCGAGTTCATCTCTGACAACCCGGAACAGGACATTATGGAGTTCATCCTTACGACGGCCGCAATCGGCATGTTGTACAAGCGAGGCGCGTCTATTTCTGCAGCGGAGATGGGATGTCAGGGAGAGGTCGGTGTGGCCTGCTCGATGGCCTCGGCTGGGTTCGCGGCTGTGATGGGAGGCACGGTCCAGCAGGTCGAGAATGCGGCTGAGATTGGGATGGAGCATAACTTGGGCTTGACCTGTGATCCTATCGATGGACTGGTACAGATTCCTTGTATCGAACGAAACGCGCTGGGAGCCGTCAAGGCTGTTACGGCGGCCCAGTTGGCCCTGAACGGAGATGGACATCACCGTGTGACCTTGGACCAGGTCATTGAGACGATGCGTCAGACCGGAAATGATATGCAGGCCAAGTACAAGGAAACCTCTCAGGGAGGACTCAGTGTTTGCGTCCCTGTGTGTTAATCGAAGGAAGGAGAAAGAGAGACCACACCAAGTACCATTTCAGCTCACCCACTCACCCACTCACCCACTCACTCACTCACTCACTCACTCACTCATTAGAAGATAGCCATCCCCATTATTTTTAGCATTTTTTCCTTTTCTTTTCTTTTCTGTCAAATGTAAAAGCGTGTATTCTTAATTTTTCACAAGGAAGCAAGTCTGATCATGATCATATTCATGTTCGTACTGCTTACAAACGTCCCAATAGGTAGAAGGGACAGGGGAGAGAGACATGTTCGCGTGAATGAGTGGGTTACTAGCAGGCATGTCATCTACCAGATCATCGTTACTAAGTGTCCTTTCTTTTCAATCGTTCAGAACCTTTTAAGACGAGCTTTATTGAGGAGAGAGAAGAGTGAGAGAACATTAGCGGGGCATGATGTATAAGTAGTATGGACTATGGCAAAAAAAAAAAAAAAAAAAGAGGATTTGTGATATGGTTATTCTTGCAAGAATATAACTGGCAATTTGATGAATGATCTATATATATGTCACTAAGAAAAAATGGAGCAAAAGTATCGACAATGAAGCCCCTAGGGACGAGGGACTGACCGTTAGGACCACATGGTCCTAGATTTTGTCGGCGGCGGGACATATTTTGAAGTATTGGCCAGGATACTCGACCCACCACGCTCGGACGGTACCTGGACCTTATAATCATGATACTCATCAGTCTCTCCCGGATTCACGCCCGAACTCATTTCTGACTCCCGACGTGCTCTTCGGAGCTCCCCCAGCAGATCAGCCTTGTACCGCTCATCCGAGTGGTATGACTCCCTCGGAGTATCATTCTCTGGAAACTGCTTTGGGCTTCTTTCCGGATACTGTTGTGGACTCGCCACGATCTTTGAGCTACTCGTGTTCGATCCCGGCGTGACCATTCCCGTGTTGAAATCCTGGGTCGTTCGCTTCGCATACGGGTAATCCTCCATCCTCTGGGACGTACCGCCCACGGTCGCATTCGCGGTCATTGATGAAGAGGGTGCCGACGTGACCGCATTCGCGCTCACAGGTAAAGGCGGCATGGTTGCGCTATGCCTCGGTGGGGGCGGATAAAACTCGACTGTCGAGCCTGATGCCGGGGGTGGCCTACTTATTTCCTCCCGCTGCGTCTGCTGTTGCTGTTGCTGTTGCTGTTGCTGCAGTTTCTGCAGTTTCTGTTGCTGCTGCTTCTGAAGCACCTCCGCCATGTTCTGATGATACAATTGCTGTTCCCGGAGCTGCTCCGCGTACGCCAGATGTGCCAGCGCTTCTTGTGAGGTCGGATCATCGGATGTATCCGTCGGGTCAAGTGGATCAAACGTGTACTCGTTGTAGTCTCCATACGCCACATCCATAGTTCCCGGAGTGTCCAGGTAGCCGTCTGGTTCTTCTGTATATCCGCTCATGCCTGTAGGTGCGATCACGGGTGCTCGGATCGTGTACCCATTGCCATCTGCCGCTTCTGATGCCGTCGTTACCGGATCCATGTCGTATGATTGTTGTTTCTGGAGCGCGTAGTTGTTGTTGTAGTATGTCTCGTTGTCGATGGTCGTCGGCGCTGGCACTGACACTGGCACTGGCACTGGCACTGGTACTGGCACTGGCACTGGCTGTTGTGGCGGCACCCTTGCCTGCTGTTGCTACGCATGCGCACGCACACACAAGCAAAAAAAAATAAAACATGCATCAGATTGTGTGCTCAGAATCGCAAATGAATAAGGTATCACACTACAACAGAGCAGTATTTAAATAATCTCTTACATAGGGCTGCTGCTGGCGTCCTTGGTTGAAATATCCAGACGAATTCCGATGCTGGGTCTGCTGCATAGGCGGGACAACACGCGGGGTTTGATACTGATGCTGCTGGTACGGAAGCGACGGCACTGGTTGTTGCTGAGGCATAGGGCGCGCCAGCTGCTGCTGCTGCTGCACCTGCATCTGTTGTCTTTGCAACAGTCTCCTCCTCTCTGCCTCTACAGCGATCGCCTCCGCCTCTGACCTCTCATGCTGCTTCGGATCCTCTCTCACCACCGATGAGGTCACCGTAAGCGGCGAGCTCGTGATCATGTCCTCTGTCAAGTCCTTAAAAATCAAGGGCCGGCTTCGGAATAGGAGAATCAAGAGGATGGTGGACAAAAAGAACATGACCCCACAGACTGCACAACCGACGATCTGCGACTGCCACAGTCGGCAACGCACCGTCTCGTCATACCCGTCCGTCGGGCACAAAAAGTCCGTTGGCAATTGATTGGCGAAGGCCTGGTAAAACTGCCAGGCGGCCGCAAACAGAAACAGGGCCGAAAACAACGCGTTGAGGACACACTCCTGGACCGTCGGCCTCCCGTTCTCATAGATTCTCGACTGAAAGATCCACAGAAGTGTTTGCAATGCGCCCGCGGCACCTATTTTTTTTTTTTGCATGAAAAAAAAACCATCAAATAGGGGATTAGATGTGTCAAGCAAGGACCCAAAGGCCAACAGGAAAAAAACAATCTATATTAAGAAACCAATGGCATAGATGCCTACACCCAGATGGGTTTTCTTTTGGTCCTGTCCTGTCCCGTCCGGGAAAGACCCAAAGTACATGAGTATCACAGCCCTCCCCCTAGACCCTCAGCTTGGTCCTCCAAAAAGTGAAAAGTACCAGAAACCATGAGCTAAACATCGCATGTCTTTTGCGCCACCTTTACGGCCTTGGTCTGAACTCTGAGCCGCAAAATGGCATCATAATCAGGTATTTGAGAGCATGTCGCACGGTTTTGGGGGGCCATATGTTACCATGCGGAATGCGAACCCTAGTTCCTTCTTTCTCTCGCTCTCCTTGGTATGATGTATTCCCATTGATTTTTTTCTGGTGCGCCCATGTGTTGTATCAAAAAATGCGGGAGGCGGAGGCGGGTTTGCTGAAGATAATGGGCTGCATTATGATTTTTCTCCTGCTTTGCCACTCGGGATCGAGGTCGGTTTGAAGTTTGAGAAACAAGCACTTACTGATGATCAGGAGATAGTACGACAGCCAGCTAAAGTCGTAATGGCTGCCTTCGGCCTTCTTGACCTTGCTGGTAATGACTGTTGCAAGACAGAGTTTAGAAGGAAAAGAAAAATAATAGAAAGTGTGAGTAGATGATTCAGGGACCGTCTCTGCGTGATTTTGCATTGGATTCGATAAGCATGATGCATGAAGTAAGGCTCTTACTCAGTTCAGCATAGAGACAGGCGCAGGTCTAGAAGAGGTAGAAGAGGGCGACAGACAACGAGGGTAGAGAGCAATTGTCAGCTTTGCGGTTGTTGTTTTGAGGTTATTGTGAATATGGTTGGCGTGAATACGGTACCCCAGCAACAATGATGAACATGACCGTATGGATCACTCTGGCCGCAAGTCTGCTGAACATGGTGGATGGATGTTGACGGCCCTCGTCCTTTGCCGGTGTGGAAAGAGTGTGTGTGTGTGTCTGGTGTTATGGGGGATGGACAGCGGGTGTGCTCAGGAGGGAGTGTGTGAGGCGAGAGATACACTCCAACGGCAGAGTGAAGATTGAACGACGTGGTATGGAGTGAGGTGACGGAGCAGGGGGAAGGTGAGAGAAAGAGAGAAAGAGGGTAATATGTCAAGGAGATGGTCGGGATGGAATGAACGGATGAATGAACGAGTGGACGAAGAGAGGCAAGCAGGCAGGCGGTGGGATGTGCTCGATGTGCAGCACCCAGAAGGCAGAAGGTGGGAGGGACCCAGACACGCCCAAAAGGCTGAGATTTAAGGTGTACGACATCTCCTCTTACTCCTGCCGCCCAATTATTGCTTCATTATGTTCATCCAATCCCTCTCTTCCCGTTCCCAGGTCCGACCTGGCAAGCGGGGACCCCTTCTAGTCTACATCTCTTGCCATGGCATCCGCAGATATTCCAGCAACACGCCTCTCAGTCGCATCTACATTCACCCACGGATAGCTCCCAGGGAATCTTCTTGACATATCCCAGTCCCTTCGTCTCGTATAACCGTTTCCTCGTTGTTTGTTCAAGCCAGCCTACGTTTGTGTGAAACGCCTATTTTTTTATTATTTTTTTTTGAAGTAGTCACCAACACGGATATACTCACCTCCATGTACACACACGAATCTCTTTTTCTTTATTGCAATCAACAACCCAACTCAAACATCGATTGTCAAACGGTCTAGGGGAGAAAGAATTTCTTCGCGTCCTTGCAAGGACTATAGAAGTCGAACTAAACATCCATGGGAAACAGAACCCTCCTTGACGCGGACCAAAGCATTGCCATTGAATTAAAGCAAGCTCCGGAGGGATATAGTCTCGTATCTCGTCCCACTGGGTGCTGAACGGTGGTTCATGCAAACCTCAAGACGATAGGAGTTACAGCAGCATCGACGTGGCTACATTTACTGCAGGACTCCCTTGAGCTCTGGCGTACGGCCCGCTTGAACTCTACTCCAGGTCAGATGGCCTGTAATATCCAGCCTAGCCTATGGGGTATTCGTCGTCAATATGCCCTTCAAAGCTCCCTAGAGCTGCTTGCACGTACGGTACAACGCCAACAGCGCCCATCTGCGTGCAGATAGCGCTAACAACCATCACTATTTTCTTGACCACACACACAACAGACGACAACAACAGCACTGCACGCGCTTCGGTCCCCACCCTCCCTTCCCACCAGTGCCTGTTTGCGTCTCGTCTGTCTATATAAAAAGGCATCGCCAACTCCCTCCTTTCTTCCCATTCCCTCTCCCTCTTCCACTCTCTCCAAACAAACAACTCCTTCTCTCCTCCTCACACTTCTTCCCCTCCACATACACACTCAACTTTTCAATATGTCTGCCGTCGTCAACCTCGTCAGGACCAACCCTGCTTTGGCACCCCTCTTCATCTTCGGCGGCTCCGGCATCGTCGGTGGTGTTGCGTAAGTTTCTCCCTCTCCTTTCACACTTAATCCTAACCCGAACAGAACGTGCACCATCCTCGTCTCAGTTGGCCTGTCTCTACCGCCTTCTTCAACCCCCCTTACTAACTAACATTCGCGATTTCAACCTCACATCCTTCAATAGATACATTGGCCACTGTTTGGCGAACGGACCTGACGTTATCATCAATAAAACCGCCGCCGAGAAGCCCTGGAACCGTATCCAGCCCCATGAGAACGCCAAGGTACAGACATACAGACACAACAAGCATTCGCTCCTCACCCCCTTATTTTTTCCTGTTTCTCATTATGCATCGTAAACTAACTCCCCCTCCTCCCAACACACATAGCTCTGGTCTCCTAACAAGGAATTCTGGCAGCAGCGCAAGGAACGTGTCGAGCAGTCCAAGAAGGTCTGAGGACAATGCAACCTCGATAGGCGCCAATTCGACTACTGAACGGAGGGGGTGGGGAAGCGTTGAAACGAGATTCTCTGGCAGTGTCGCCATCGCATCCTTTCGTCCGCTTTCACGTCTTCGATGTTTCTATTCTTCATTCTATATCTCTCCACTCCAAGACCAAAAAAAAAAAAAAAAAAAAGGGAAGGAAAAAGAAACACCTTCCTGAACTCCTTTGTACATAACGATGTCCTCAGTTAGAAACTAGAGAACAAATAAAATAAAATAAAAAAGAAACCCAGAAAGTATGAGCTTGAATGATATGAACGTCGTTTTTGTCGGACTCCGGATTTCCGTCAGGCATAGTTTCTTCCCCACATGCGATATTGTTTTTTTCCCCACACACACATACACATTTGGATACACCTTTGGTGGCCTGCCCTGCGGAAACATCAGAACCGAGTCCGCCGCAGAAAGTGGATAAGAGCGAATGGATTGGCACAACCGCTGCTTAAGGTTCTAATCATGCGAACACAAAAGCACGAAATTAGTTGGACACCCATCCAATCCAATCATGGCCTGCTACGGTGCTTATCAGTCCACAGACAGGGCGACAAACAGTTCCTGGATAGCACAAACAACTGCCAGGGGCTCTTGTCTTCCACTGGAGACTCGAGCGCAGAGAGCGCGATATTAGAAGGAGGAAGTACCCATTCGCATGATATGAAAGATATGAAAGATATGAAAGGTATGAAAGGTATGAAAGATATGAAGGTGGCGTCCTTCTCTTTGCCTGCTGGTTGGAGCCGTACTCAGTCCTCTCAGGAGACCCATGTAGTCGTAACAGCGCAACAAACGAACGAAGTTATCAGCGTATATCCGATAGACCGCACGCCATAAAGTAGTTCTTTTTTTTTGCTCGGCTCCCGTAGTATCGTTTTTCTGAACGCATGAATTCTTTGCTCGGACCACGACTATCGCCTCGTCACCATACAGTTGCCCCTCACACGACGGAGGGGGACACGGTTCATGGCCACGGCTCGCTTCCTGCGTGTTCAGTTCCAGACAAGGCTAACCACGCTCAGGCACAAATGCAACCGATTTGGTGCCACACGACAACACGACGACGACAACGCCGTAAATCCATTGATTAAAAGTCCAGAGACAAGGGCAGTATTTGCATAGTATGAATAAACAGTATGCTTTTTATTCCCTTTTTTTTTTTCTTCTTCTTTCATGTGTATGATCGACAAGTCAGAAAAATAAATAAAAGAAAAGACCTTAAACAAGCGGCGCACTTTATTTAAGCCTTGGTGGCCTTGACAGCCTTGTTGACAATCTCGCGACGCTATCATATTCACAAAAACGACACCAGCAACAACGATAACGACAGCAGCGATAATCAAACAGAATACAAGAACGAACATTAGAACCAAGAAATACTTCACTTCCAATGGATCATCCAAAGATATATATATAAACACAAGTGTTCGAGAATAAACAATGGAACTTACAAGAGCCTTGTACTTCTGGAGCTTGAAGCGGTCAAAGTCGCTGTTGGCAGCACGCTGGGTACGCGAGGCAATCTTCTTGGCCCACGAGGTCTTGGCCCAGTTACCGGCAAGATCCTGCTTCTCAATCGCCTTCTTGAGGACGACCTGGCCAGCGTTGCGGGGGACCTTGACCACCAAGGGAGTCAAAGTCAGGCGACGGAAGGCATAGGCACCGCGGGCAATGCCGGTGGTGGGACCCTCAATCAGAGCCTATAAAAAAGAAAAGGTATCCGTGAGTGTTAAGATACACATTACGCGCGATATTGTACTGGTGTTCCAGTTGAGCGTACGACGTTGTAGAGTAAAAAGAAAAAGAAAAAAAGATTGAAGCCGAGTCCGGGCTGCAAAGCGTAGATCGATCCTGGTTTCTTGCCGCTTCTCTATTCATCCCTCGTTCCCTGTGGAAAAAGTACGTTGCCTTCGTTTGATGGAGTTGTTTGAACCCCCCCACTACTCAAGTCGACAACTTTGTCTCGTTCGTCCCGCCTTCATCCTGAGCAGCTCTCCGCTACTTCGTCGCCATTTATCCTGCTATACCAATTTGTATATCAATTATGGCGCCATAAAGCCATGCTGTCCCCTGACTTGTTGTTCCATTGCTCTTAAAGAGGTCGCCGTCGGTCCCATAAACGTTTTCAACTCGCTTCCTTATCCAAAAAAAATAAAATAAAAAAATGCGCAAGATATCCCTTTGAATTCCTGATCTGCCCAGTAAAAATAATAGAGAAGGCACATACACGGTTGTGGTCAATGATATCGACAATGACGGCGAGCTTGCCGGCATCGGGGCCATAGTTGACCATGACAACACGGCCAATCTCAACGACACGCTGGAAAGTAGGAGTGCGCTATTTTTGTGAGAATTGTTGAAGAGGAAGAAGATAGGCTCCGTTAGAGATCTCGCACTATTTTTTTTTTTTTTTTTTTTTGGCTGAAGGCTGTTGATGTCTGTCCGAATCCTGTCGTGATGCAATCCTGGAGTTTTAGGTCGCAGCTGTCTTTGTGAGTAATAATCGTGGTTACACCCTTGTTCGTGGCCCTCTTTCTTTGCCGAGTGGATGAGATGCATGACCTTGGTGTGTTCAGTTCTGTCAAAGCGCATCGTCCTGCTTGGCTGTTGTTGAGTAATCCTAGACTGATGAGGGTGTCCTCCCGGACAAAAGAAAAAGGATCTGCGATCCGTCCTCTTGTCCGGATGATCCTGCTTGATCCGATAAACACCATGCGATCTGCAGAATCAAAGCTCCACCCCGCAATGGACGAAGACATCCTGAATCCATGCATCTCCAGATCCCGTTTTCAAAAAAAAAAAAAAAAAGACCCGGGCGACGTATACGGATGGATAGAGTGCTGCGAGAGCTGTCGATTGATGGTGTCTCCGTTGATGTTGTCGATAGATGGATCGATGGGTTTGTTGGCTCGCCAATGGATAGCTATCCCCCACTTGTCCACTCTCCGCCTTGTATAAATCTGTACCATTGTAAATTGATGTAGCAAAGAGGAGGATTCAATCGCAGCCCAGCCCAACTCAATTCTATATCTGGTTCATTTTGCTTGCGCTGCTTCTCTTAAGGGCTTGGTAGGAAATTCGCGTTGCTTCACGATGCTCAAAACCCCCTGGATATACACCTAGAGGAACCAACATACACACTATATTGCAAACAACTCTGTAGAAGAAATATAAAAATTACTGGGTACGGCGTCTTTTTATTATCTACAAAGAGTTTGGCACTCGAGGCTTCTTGTGTTGTGTTGTGTTGTGTTGTGTTAATAGTATTAAGGTCTATGGTATACAAAAAAGAAAGACTCTTTACACAATCCCGTCCGTCTATTCCTCAGTTCTTGCGTTGGGAATGGCACTTGCGGTGGAAATCAATGGTCTCAATATCACGCTTGTTGTGCCCGTACTTATGGCTAGAGGGAGATGACTTCTTGCTATTCGCCTTCTTGCGGTGCAACTCAAGTGCACGCTTGTGATGCTTGTGATACTTGTGATGCTCGTGATGCTTATGATGCTCGTGATGCTTGTGGTGCTTGTGGTGCTTGTGATGCTTTCCATAATGATGCTTCTTCCCCCACTTTGACTTGTGAGGGTGCGAAGACTTGCGATGGAACCTCAGGTTCTCGCCCTGCGTAGTCGCCTCCATAGTAACGTCCTGCTTGGTCACGACCTCAGCTACAGGTGCAACAACCTTCATTGGAGCAGGCTCAGAGGCAGGTGCTTGGGCAACTTTAGGGATGGCAGTCATAGTGAAAGCAACAGGCACCTGAGCCGCGATGGGGGCGACTGGGAAACCTGACAGGTCACGACGCTGCTTCTTAGCGGAGTTCTTACGGTGGTAAGAGTGTTCGGCCTTGCGGTGGTGCTGGACATGACGGGGCTCCAAGCGGAAGGCTGCCTGCTGGCCGTGGCGGACATCTGCGGTGACCATGGCGCCGACGAGGGCTGAGGCCAAGAGAACAGAGAGAACGGAACGCATGGTGGTATATGATGATTTGGAATAGTGTATGTTGAAACTATGTTGTGTGTAGAAGAAAATGAATGGCCAGCAGATTAGGAGCCGAGATTTTATATTGTTCGCGTCCTTTGGGTCGAAACAAGCGGCCATGAGTGTGTATCTATGAGGTTTGGCGGCATGCATGCATACATGCGCACATGCAGGCAGCATCAGCCCGTGATTCGTGCGATACATTCGTGCAAAGAAGAAAAAAAAATGCCCTAGAAAAGACTGAAAGAGGTTGTCAAGGCGGGCGACACTGGAATGTAAACCATGAGAGAGAGACAGCGCGACGGGCGGAGAAATAGATTGCTCGTCCTCTTTTCGGGGAAGATAATCAATCCATCTTCCCAATTCCCAAATGACCCGCCTTTTACCTACCCTTGGGAGCGCGTATGCACAAATGCATATTCATTCTGTACTGAGAATGTAATGCATGTAAGGACAGATTGATACTTGTTATCCTCATCCTTAAACTGTAGCGGCATTCAACACGTTTAGACAAGCAAACGATATGCCCTACCATTTTTCGATAGACCCCTTCGAGTCTAGACCGTTGCCGTTTGCGCCGGCGGCTTTGCATGTTAGATATAATTGCGTATTTTTTGTTCATGGATGATACGCCATTCCGCTGCGGCCAAAACGAGAACCCTGTGCTCCTCGTGTACTCAACCGAGCGCTGTATGCCATGGTGGTATTTTACATGTACATTTTTATTTTCCTCATTCATAGCGATCAATAACCCCGATTGTACTGGTTTGGCCCTTGCTGGTACCGTCCACGTTGCTGATCAACATAACTTGGACCATTTACTACGCTTCCAACCACACTTCCACCGACACCCGGATTCACTCCTCCACCTAGACCAGTGGGACCTCCTGGATGTCCGCCGTATGGATTGGGTGGGCCGCGATGACCACTCATGTCAGTCAGCATGACCGTGTCAGCGTACTTGTTGCCGTTTCCGAGGCCCGCCTCTCGCGACAACGCTTGTCCGTGCTGGAGTGGATGGTTCGGCCTTCCAGGTCGAGGTCCATACCCGCCAACGACGCTTCCCTGGTTCGAGCCGCTCAAAACGGTGCTGGTGTCGGAAGGCTGTCGCCTGTGCGCCTGTGCATGTGGGTGTGGTTTGGGCGGATATTGCGAAGGTTGGTAGCCGCCACCCGCACTATAAGCGCCCTCGCTGACCTCACTCCGATCGTCCGCAAAATCATATTGCTGATCCTGCCGCCGCATATTGCGATTGTGATAATGCTGTGCGTGGTTGTCCTGTCGCAAAGGTCTGGTATCACCATCGTCGTCCATAGTAGGAGTGTAGGGTCTAGGCGCAGGAGAATACGGCCGTGCTGGTGCCTGTGGATACTGGCGACGGTATGGGTCGTTGGGTACGGGCATGGCCTTGCGAAGTCCTGGGGATCCCATGTATGGTGACTGTGCTGCAAGTCTAGGCGTACCACCTGGAGCAGGGGATCCTCTGCTTCCCTCCTCAAGAAGGCCGATGTTGGGAAGCGTTGGTTTCTGCAGAGGAGTGTCACCGCCCTTGCCTGACTTCTTGGCTGCTTCTTGTGAGCGCTGCTTAGCCTTCTTTTTAACGATCTCGTCGATTCTATTTATCAACAATAAGTATGCGTTAACAAAAAAATAAAAATAAAAATGCAATATCCATTCATTCAAAAATACTACTGTGGCTTCCTGCTGACATACCTCTTATCGATCTTGTGACAACAAAACTCTTTCAAGTTACCCTGAATTTGGATAACCAAAGGGATGTATAGGCAGACCGCGACGATCATGAGGAGGACTGAGATGATCCAGAGCGTGAGCGTGAATGTTTGGAGACCCATGGTAACAAGCGTCATTGAGTCATATCCGTCATAGTTCCAAAACGCGAGGCCGTGGGTGGCCCACTCGCCACGGACGACCGTGATGAGAACGAGTCCGTTGATGACTTGCCTGGGTCCATCCGCAAACATGAGCCGTTTCCAGCCTAAATGAATAGTTTCGGTTCAAAATGTGTTGTCAGGCGCCAATGTAATAAGACAAACTATTTCCTGCTAGCTCCAGTTCATTCCTGCGATGGTGCTCGGGTATCCTGATGTATTTATTACCTCTGAATGTGAAGAAGCAGAAGAACGCAACTTCGTCGATAGTCTTTTTCGAGTTGTGGATCCTTTCGAATAGACAAAAATGGGCGTAACTCTTGATGGCATAATATCGGTACGCAATCATGCTGGTGAACGCATAACTAATATCTCGACTTTGGATGATAGCAATGGCCTTTTTGATATCCCAGGCCAGCAAAATGAAGGACAGAATGATACAGGCAGCGAAAATCCACTAGTCAAAGCATGCAGAGCAAACAAAGACGAGGTGTGTTAGAGTGTATGGTCGAATAACTAGTGTAAGAGGCGCCATCTCAAGTCTGTCCATGACAGTATGGAGCGGGTTGTCCAGGATCCCTCACCTTGTAAATCTCAAATGAGATCTTGATGTTCTCTATTAAAGGAAAAAGCGCCGCAGTGGTAGGTTGGTATTAGTGTTATGAGAAGGGGGAGGGGGAACTCTTGTTCTTCCTACATGGGTTCCTGAAAATGACAAACGAGATCCTATCCTCATACCATATGTGATCTGACCGTTCTCGACACCGAGTTTCGAGACCCAGTTCTTTGAGACCAACAAGTTGACGGCCGTCCTAGCAACAGTGAAAAGAGGGGGGCGGAGAGTTGCAGAGAAGCGGTCGATGGAGGGATGGAGGGATATGGAAGCGGGGAAACAACGATGAGCAGCTTGGCCTGGTATTGGAGGCGGATACATTCCGCACTGCAGAAAAAAGCTCATATCAGTGTGCATTTAAAAAGAGATGCAGCATCAGTGGATTACCATAAATCGGCACAGTAGATGAGGATTCCTTTGATGACGATGGCAAAGACGAGCGAGTACTTGAACTTGCGCCAGGGAGAGTTGTCGACATAGTCCTCGACATCGATAAAGTCGAACTTGTGGTCCTGGACCTTCTGCCGTCTCCAGTCAGCTAAACATCAAATTCATTCATTTAGAGGAGTGGATAAACCTCATTGGTGAGCGGAATACACGCGCGAGGAGACCCAGATAGGAAATAGGATATACGATATACGATATAGGATATTGGGATAGAACGCGGCACAGGGACAAGAGCGTCTCTTGTAAAAAAATGGTCCGGGGATAAAAATAACTTTGCGCAACAAATTCCAAAGCCCAAAATTAGAATCCCATTGCCCTTTGGATATTCAAATAACAAAACATAGGCAGACAACAGACAGCACACAGTCAACATACAGACAAACATGGTTTTGGATGGGTTGCCTGTGTCATTGTTGGGCTGTAGACAAGGACAGTTCAGAAAAGTGAAAAGTACATGCTGTGCCAAGTCCAAAAGGTGTGAAATTAAATAAAGAAAAGTCGTCGATGGAGGGCTGTATGTACTTCAGCGGGATGATCATACTATCGCCTCCAATTCTCCGAGGAAACGACGAAAGAACGCTCGCACGCCCACACAGCCCATGACAAAGAAATGAGACAGAGTTGTTTGACAATACCAGTTGTGCACTCTTCGAGCAGATTGTGCCTGGATGTGGTATCAATTGGGTGTCATTGTCGAGTATAAGGAGGAGGAGGAGGAGGAGGAGGAGGGGGGGAACAAGGTTGGATATGAAACGACGAGAACGGTAAACAGAACTTACTGGACATGCTGTGTGATATGTGTGTAACTGGAGATGTGAGATCTGTCCGCGGCTAAAGGCGGTTGGGCAAGTCCTGGGCGAATGTAAAGCGAGGGAGGGAGGAAGACTCAAATGGAGTGGGATCAGTTGTGATGGGGCGAGTGTGAATGCAAGGATTCCGAGGGAAGTGGAAGGGAAGGGAACTGATCCAGAGGCCTTGTAGGTAGGATTCAGGGCAAAAAGTGTTCTATTGCTGGGTCGTTAGATTGGGACGGGTAAATTGGTATGCAGTCGTGGGAGGGGATTCAGGGGTCCAGTCAGCAGTGATGCAAGGGATGAGATGAGATGATGATGATGATGACGATGACGATGATGATGATGATGATGGGATGGGATGATGATGATGGAATTGAATGCGAGGAGCGGGAAGGGAGGCGGAGGACAAAGAAAAGAGAAGAGAAAGGGCAGGAGTATCAATTGGTCTTTGTCTCTTTCGTTACTTTGCGGCCAGCCTAGCCCATCCATCGCTCTCGCACTTTCCTCCGCTTACAAAATGAAATTTGACCAAAGCACCACAGCGTCCATGCGATGTGTGTACGTGTTTGTGTGTAACGGTGTACGGGCATGGGTGCAGCCCACCAAGGAGCGTTGTTGTAAGCAGGGCCTGTGGTCTAGTGCTAGGGGGCCAGGGTATTCTATGAGGATAGACTATAGTCTAGTCTGTCTATCGTGCAAAAGATACCTGCTCTGCCGTAAGCACGCTTCACTGAAGCAAACCAGAGGCTTGTCCCAAACCATCCCGAGTCAGCGCTCGCTGTTCCTGGTTTTACATTGCTGTGAGACAATGCGCGCGGGGCAATGGATTTGCTGAACCATCAACAAAAAACCCCCCTACCAACAGGGTGTTCACACATCTTTACGAGAGTTACTATTCAAATCATCCTTCGCTCACTTGATATACACTTTGTGAAGGATTAGTCAACAGGTGGGTCCACAACTACAGTTCTGATCTTCATCCTCAGGAGCCATGCGGCAAGCAAGCGATACTTCACTTCATTTAAACTGTGCCCATACGATATGCGTCTCCATCCATGGCATAATCCGACGCGGCGGAGTCATCCTCACAAAGAAGTTGAAAAAACGACAACGGCACCATTAAAGAGATTCTTTGCTGTATCCAAAGGACATTCTATGCCTTACTGGATACCACCGCCACTGCAAGGCTTCTACACGTCTAGGACATCGATATCGACCTCTGGTTTGATTACACGGGGTGATCGATAACCTACCTGCCCATAAAATCAGGGTTGGTCATTTCTACATAACAGAGACTTCCTCCTCAAACACTCGCATCATTGAACCCTTTTTACTTCCTCAAGAGCGCCGTCCCCGTGACGGTGCCTATCCTGCCTCAGCCATAAACTACTCGGGCCTTTTTTCATGGACACCCAGTTCCCAAACGCGTACCAACTCAACTGCTGGCAGTACAGGAGGTCGCGCCAGCCTCCTTGAATGATTTCCCTTTTTTAAAAAATTCTCTTTTTGACATGAAGCAAGGACTCCTCTGCCTTTACCTTACAGGCCTCAACAGCACCATCTCCTTGCCACGCGCAGGCGCGTAGTATCCTCTGGATGTTAAAAATACCATTGAGTAATACGATCTCAAGTGTTTAGGTGGATGCACTCGAGAATACTACCCAAGGGGAGGCAAATCTTTCATTAAGCACACATATACAGCTCACACGCATACACAATAATGCGTCCACAGCGGGTCCCCAGGAGGACCAAGGATCGTCATCGCCGTCAACCAAAGCGGACATATTTCAAGCCAATGGCGAAGTGCAGGCATCTCTGTTCTTTGTTTTGGATAGTGATTCTTTCGCGGATATATGTTTTCAATCCCTCGAGGATCAATGGCAGAGGCAAGCAGACGAGCGTTGGTCACCTTCATTTTACGCTGGGTGGACCAGGACGTTCATTAATTCACCCGCCTGGACTCCTTGGTCCTTTTAGATCCACACGATCTCCTTTTCATGCTCATCCAGTGCAGTCTCTCTCCCTTCTCCTTTATTGCCCTGATTAGTTCGACAGACGGAAAAAGAGGACCGTGGAGACGCATCTCAACAGGTTAGCAGGATAATATGCTCCCTCCCTTTTTTCACTTCTGAGTTAAAATAAGGAATTTTTATGCCTACAGTGTGCATGGTCAATGCAGAGCGCTCAATTTTACGGCTGCAGACATAGCCCTCGGACCGGATGGGATAGTCTGCATGCCTCAAAAGGGCCCACCTGGAGTCCAGGATCAAAGAAGGGAGTCGAAGAAGATGAATATCAAGAACCTTTGTTTCTCTTTTCTCGACTTGTCACTGTTTTGTTTGAAATACCATCCTTTTTCCTCCAGTCTTTGTCTCCTGCCTCCTATTGTTCTACGAACAATCGAACAATCGAACAATCGAACAATCGCATAATCCGGGGCGGACCCTTCAGACAAACCACCTCTAGCAATCCCTTCATCCATACAACTCCCTCTTTCATAAGACTCCTTTATAAGTACTATCTGTCAACATGGAAAATCCTTGGTTGTCTCCATCGTGTCCGTTCTCCAATCCACCTTCTTCCCTCTGCGACCTTCTCCACGCAATCAAACAGCTGAGCATCTCCCACAAGGCATCATCACCAAAATCAATGGAGACCTCTACAGCAGTTCATCAATTCCGACGCACTTCGACCGCCTCGCAGGCCGCCCTCGAAGACAACGTTCGCGTCCTGTGTGACATGGTCGACAGCGTTCTGAGAACTAGCGCCGAATTTTCTCCACTCCGAATCGACGTTCGACCACTCTACCCTAGAGGCACCTACATGAGTCAATGTCAAGAATCAAAGTCCTCCTTATCCGCAATGTCCCCCAAGACGTTTAGCATGGCGAAAACAGCTATCTGTCAGGTGGACGACGCTGTTGTTTCTCGACTGAGCAGAGACACTCTGCTGAATCTTTTCCCGAGTCCTCCTCAGGCACCCCTGAAGTCCAGAACAACATGTGCGACGTGTCCTACAGCGCCTCCAACGCCAAACACACGCCCAGTCCAAGCTCCTCCGAAATATCGCTCACGGAAAGCCGGCAGGAACCGAAACTGGGTCATCACTTCTGGCCTCTTTCTGACGCCCCCTACGGTAGATGAGCAAGAATTTCACTTTGGCACTAGCCCTGGAATGTCACGCGCCAGCGACGCGACGCTTAGGTGGAGCACGATGAAACATGGTCTAGCGGCGCCAGCTCTCTATCCGCCTCGTCATCCGCTATCACCTTGCAGTCCTGTGTCAGCTTTGGAAACGCTTGTGGAGCGTCAAGACCAGGATCGAGTCGTCAACAAGCAGATGGCATCGGGATCAATTAACAAGCATCCAGCCTCCTCTCGGAAACCTTCCACGTCAGCGCCTTCCCCAGTGTCCCCTCTGGAACACCTAGACGAATTATCACAGCATCTATTGAACATTGAAACGCAGCTGCGAAGGCCTTCGTTTCTCATGAATGGCAGGATGTCCATCCTATCGACTTTGTTTACCTCAGCTTCAGAAGCGTCAGCTGTGGAGAAACACGATTCACGGGAGCGCCTGTTGGCAGAGCTTTCCTTGGCAGTCGGAAGTGTTGACATGCCCTCACCTTCTGAGGCGTCCATCTTTGTCATCGAGCCAGTTATCGACACCATTGAGCAGGCTCCCTGCGAGTCAGAAGAAGAAGAAATGGACTGGCGAGCCTGGCATGACGCATGGAGGCGAAGGAGAATGAAGCCCGAACACGAATCACCCTCGTCTTCCACAACTTCGCTTCCTGTCCCATCTTACTCCTCCCCCAACTCTAAAAGCTGCAGCCCAAAGGATTCGACGAATAATTCCTCGGCCGGTTTCCTGAGGCGCCGAAAAGGAAAGAGTCAAGATGCCATGGGAATGCTGACGCCGAAGCCGACATTAAAGTCGCGCAAATTCTTTTCAGTCCATTCCTCGCCCTCATCCGCTACTCCATCTGAGGGATCTTCTACAGCGTCAGCAGAGGGTGATAATATGAAGTGGGGTGATCGCTTTCAAATGCTGGTCCAAAATTTCCAGTTCACGGCTGTATTGCACTCAAAGAAGTTGATCGATATTCTGCCGAAGAGCCGATGGTCGAGACGCTCACGGGCTCGGACGTCTCCCGAACCAAACAAAAAGTAGGAAGGCGCGTGAAGAACTTCCCCTCTCCTCCCCCCCACCTACCTACCCACCTACCCACCCACCCAAAAAAAAAAAAAAAAAAAAAAAAGGCTGTGATGATCTCGTTTTGCTTCCCGATGGCGACTGAGCGCACCGCGCGCTCTTACTCGACTCCTCCCACTCTATTCCCTCCGACCCTTGTCACAAACGCCGTAATCATGACTGACACGAACACCGACTACTGCAACGCCTTGCATCGCCACGACACCGTTTCTATTTCATAATGGACTATACGGCCATGACACCATTCCGAGCGACATCTTTTATTATCCATTTATAGTGTAGACCACATGTACATATCGCATTATCATAATAGTAATACTAATAATAATAATGTTAATATCCAACACATACAGCATTGTACTTGCGTTGTGGGAGCGGCATGTCTATGATGCATTGTACAAAGCGAAATCAACAGAAGCACAACATGTTTGTTGTTGTTGTTGATGGGAAATCGCCTGTGCGTGAGATACCTGGCCGTTTGCATCAAAATACATTTCGAATCACTGTGGACAACAAGACGAGATTATCAGCATCTCTCTCTTTCTTTTTTTTCGTGTTTGGCCTTGAGGAGATTCAATCATAAAGTGCAGTTCACTGTGCTCTTACTCCATGTCCACCGCCTGTTATTTCAGACCGCTGATTGGTCATAGGAAGCCAAGATCGTCGGGGGGCGCACTAGTGAGAACTAAGCATTGGCCAGCAATCCCCACCCGTTTCTCCTAGACTAACAGGGCCCAGGGGTTTAAACAAAGTGTGTTTCTTTGCTAGTGATTGAGACCCGATCGATAGATTTTCCAGGGATACGACCGTTGAGTGGTCGAGAATGAGGTGACAAGGGTGACCCGACAAAGAGCTTCTTTTCCTTCCTTCTTGAAAGTAAAAAAATAAAAATTGAATCTCCCCGAATAACAATTCTTTTTTCATACTCCACCTTCTTGTTCATGTCCACAGTCCGTCCCACGATGCTTTACTTTGCGTTGCTCCTCCATGCACACAGTCTTCGCCCACAGACAGAGAGACAGCCAGGAGGCTCTTCGTAACGCAATGGTAATCGCGAAGGAGGATCATTGAGCCATTTCCTAGTGGGATGATGATATGAGCTTGCTTTCGGAGATGACCATTGGCCCATTGCGGCTTTTTTTTCTTTTTCTTTTTCAAAAAAAAAACATATCCCCGCCATGAGTGGGACAAAGACGGAACCGGACATGCAACGCTGACACGTTCTGTATCTGAGTAAGATTGGTATAACATCTACACTTGAAATTGAATAAAGGAGTGTATAGAAAATCATAGGAAACGTCTTCAGAAGGAGATGAGAGACACTCTATTGAACCAATGAACCAACCAACTGAGTAAAGTCCATGCAGGGCGTTTTTTTTTCTTATTCATAATTCACACTCCATCCATTCGATGGCGATCTCAGGTAGCAGAATGGTGCATGGGCAGATGGTGGGCTTGTCTTTCTTTCTTTTTTCTTTTCTTCCGCATCTTCTTTTCCTCTCCTTCTTTCTTCATCGCTTTCTGTGTCTTCTCCTTTCTTCCTTTTTTTAATGCTGTTTTGTGCTGCAGACCCATTCCTCGGTTTGTTCTCTCGCTACTTTCCCACCCTTTCCGTATAGCTGAATCTGCATTATTTTTTTGTGAAACAAACAAACAGCGATCAGACCACCGCTGCCACCGTTGGATGCATAGTCCTGTACCTCGCATCTTTCCTTGTACCCGTCCTTGCACCCTTGTATCCTTCCTTGTACCCATTTACTGCACATTCCTTCTTTGCATAACACCATGGCTACTTCTACACCCACTTCATCTTCATCTTCATCCTCACGACAAACCGACAGCCAAATCCAACTCAACATCGAGCGCAATCACCGCACACTCCCCCTCCCCTCAACCCTCTCACCCTCCCAGCCATCTAATTACCCTTCTATCCCCCGTTTCCCCCCCACTGCCTCCAACAGGGTCAATGGAACCTATACCCTCACCACCCCCACTGCCCGCAGCAATACCCCTCATTCACGCATCGGAACCAGTAGTGCATCAAGTTCTCCGCCAGGAACACCTCCTAGTGGTTTACGAAAGTACTACCTCAATGCTGCGTTCCAACGGTCTCAGCATCCCATCTACCCCATGGGCTCGGGTTCAGCACCTGGACCGTCTACAACGCTACATCGTCCTAGTATCTCGATCTCTATCCCGCTGCAGAACACAAGGATCCAGGTCCCGAGGCCAGCACTGGCGAAAAGGTCTTATTCTGCGGATCAGCTGAAGACGAACGAGCCAGAGATCATGGTGACAACGCCTGGGGGTACGAGCTCGACAGAGAGTCATGTCCTGACCTTGCAGCGCGCGCTTTCTGACCTGATCGAGAATGAGAGCAGAGAAGAAGAGGTCGAGGATGAGATCCTCGATGATGGGCCTATCACCATGAGGACACGGAAATCACCATCGCCTTCGTCGTCATCTACTCCGCCAGGGACACCTCCCCACAAGAAGGGCGCTACAAAATACCCAAAGGTAGTTGTCGATCGGCTGGATCCTGAGAAGTCCCCGGCGGCGACGGCTCTGCTGACACATGGAGCCGGAGGATCGGATGTGACGTTGGCGGCGACCGCGGATATGGCAGAGAAGGAGACACGGAGCAGTAGCAGTAGCGTCAAGGCTAAGAAGAGGGCCATCAGTCGACTCTCGAAATTCCTGTATCGGGATGCGTCGATGGCTCCAGTAGATAATCAGGAATATAACCTAGCTACGAACACGAACGCTGATCTCACTCGACAGCCATCCAAGGGCGGTGTGCTCAGCAACTTGCTGAAACTACAGGGTAGCGGGCGTCAATCCAAGGTGTGTCTCTTTCTTGGTCAATATACCAGTCCGCGTCCTATTCCCCCGGCTAGAAAAACCATACTAACCAGCCTGGGACAATCTCTTCCAATCCTCATTTGTGCCAACAGCGTGTGTCGCGATCAAAGACATCCAAGGAGAAAAAAATAAAGCGCCCGGTTCTGTACAGTCGCTCCGCTAACCACTCGGCCGCCTCCCTCCACACCAAATCCGTCTTTGGGACCTACCCACCCTTGCCAGCAACACCCTCCCAACCACCAATGACGACCGCCACCACCACCCTCTCGAACTTCCAGCCCAACCCCCGCAACAACACCGGCGGTCGCGTCCCCATCCAATTCGACAACTCCTTTGGCCAATCCTTCTCCGCCATGAACTCTCCCTTCCAATCCCCCAATATCTCGCCCCGTGGATCCTTCTCTGCCGGCGAGAACGCCTTCTTGTTTGGCGCCTCCGGTAGCGGGACCAACAGCCCCGGCAGTATCGGCATCGGTGTCGCGGCCCTGTCGAACGAAGAAAAGATGCGGATCACGATTGCGGTCGCAGATATCCTTGAACGCCAGGATTATATCCTACGACTGGCCAAGTCCATGATCAAATACGGCGCACCCTCACACCGGCTCGAAGCTGCGATCGACCATTCCGCCCGGACGCTCGAACTCAACCTCCAATGTGTCTACCTTCCGAACGTGATGATCATCGCCTTTACGGATTATGAGACCCATACCTCGGAGACCCATCTCCTCAAGGTCTCTGCAGGGCTAGATATGTACAAATGTGCACTCGTCCATCAGGTCCATAAGCTGGTGACCCATTCCTCAATCCCTGTGGAGGAGGCGATCATGAGGTTGGACGCGATCAACTCGGAAAAGGACGCGAATCCTCGATGGCTCACCGTGCTGGCCTATGCGGTAGCATCCTTTTGTACCGCACCCATGTTCTTCAAGGGCTCTTGGATTGATGCAGGGGTTTCCTTCTTGATCGGCGGCGCTGTTGGGATGCTAGTCTGGCTCTCCGAAAAGGCTCCCAGTTACGCCCATATCAGCGAGATCACCATATCCGTCATCGTCGCCTTGGTTGCAGAAGCACTCCATCGCTATAATGTCTGTCAGGGCGCCGTCAAGCTGGCTGGGATCGTCATCATCCTCCCCGGGTACACTATCACCTGTGCAATCCTCGAACTCAGTTCCCGACACATCATCTCGGGTTCTGTCCGACTCTTCTACGCCATCATGTTCTCGCTCTTGCTCGGGTATGGTCTCACCATCGGTGCCTCGATCTGGACGCTCTTCGATCCTTCGAGCCAGGGCGAAAAATTCACGAACACCTGCCCCTCGGACCCACTCGATCCGAAATGGAACATTCTCTTCGTCCCTCTGTTCGCGATCTCGCTCAATATCTGGATAAAGGCCCACGCACGACAGTGGCTCCTGGCCACGATCCTCTCCATCGTCGGTTACGCCGTTAGTTATTCATCCTCGACCTACGCGGGTGCCAAGACTGAGGTCTCCTCGGCCCTCGCGGCCTTTGCGATCGGGCTCCTTGGGAACGTGTACCAGCGATTGACAAGACAGTTGACTTTCCAGGCCGTGGTCTGCGCGGTGTTCTTTTTGGTCCCCGGATCCATGGGTCTCAAGGGGGCCATGTCACTGTTCACGGACGACATGACCGGCGGAGTGAACTTTGCACTCCAGATGGTGATCACGGCGATCGCGATCAGTGTCGGACTCTTTACCTCGGCCTTGGTTGTTTATCCCATGGGCAAGAAGACTCGCTCCGCTCAAATGACTTTCTAGGATACAGACAGAAAGTGCTATGGCCTTTTGCAGATAAAATATACAATATGATACCCCGTCTTTATTTAAATAATAATAATCCACAACCTGACAAAATAACTAAATATAAAAAATACATAACAAGAGTATTCCCGCCTTGTCCCCTCTCACAGAACATCGACCATCTTCCACCCGCTAACGCTCTCAGGATCCGGCAACAGCTGTGTGGTACTCCAATAGATCGGATCGAGTTTCATTGCAATTACCGATACCGTGCCATTCCTCGCCTGGATCTTGATCCGTACATATCCTTGCGACTGAGCCGCATCATCCGCGTTGATTGGCGACACCGGTTCCTCCGTCACCTCATAGCCCTCCGAGAACGCACCTGTCGGTGCTCTAAAGTCCGTCGGACTTAATTGCATCGTTGCGATTCCGAGTCCGGGCCCAGGTGCAAGTGTAGGTGCAGATGGAAGTGCAAGTGCAGGTGCAGGTGCAGGTGTAGGTACTGATGCAGGCGCTGGCGTGGCACTATCATCACACGGATGCAAACCCTCCAAAGCCTGCAAAGCCAGGCCCTCGGGATGGGCCAACATATGCGAGACCATCGCGGACAACCTCCTAGTATTCCCTAGAAGCGGATTCTGTCCCCACGACAAGCGCTTCAACCCGACCTCACAAACACTTCCTTGTCGAGACCTCACCACCTTGTTCTCATGACGATGCACCGCATCCAAAAACTCGTCCAGATTCGCCACAGGAATTCCATCGACCTCTGTAATCCACACCCCCGGTCGCAACGCCGTCGATGCAGGAGAACCATAGAGTGTGCAGGAGACGTACACACCCGTCGGGACGTTCGACACTTGTTCGAGTACAGCCTTATAGGGCATCTGGATCAGCGCGCCGGCCCATTGGATGATCCGGTTCGTGTCTGTTCCCAGCAATGGAACCGTCGGTACCTTCAGCTGGAGCTCCTTGCCTTCACGCAAGACCGTCTGCCGAAGCAGAAAAAGAATTGTATATAAAGATCAGTAATAAGGCCCTTCTTTTCCCATTGTCCTGAACAGAATCCAAAAAAAAAAAAAAAAAAAAAAAAAAAAAATTATAGAAAGCTAAGCTTTCTCTTACCATCTGAACAAATTCCACTTCCCGAGCCCGATCCAGGTCCTTCATACTCGTCGCCACCTTGCCCTCGAGCTCCAGCACGATATCTCCGACCTTCAACATCTGGCTGCAAGGGTTCGTCGTATCCAACAGACTCAGCACGTACAACAGCTGGTGCTTCGAGTTCGGATCACTCTCGATTCTCTGAACCCATCGGTCCGTCAACCCCAACGACCTCGCCGCCGCAATCCGCATCGTCCAGAACTCGACATCCAATGCCCTCAACTTTGGGTACTCGCCCCGCATGAACGGCTCAATCACCGTCTTCACGCCCGCCACATCCAGTCCAGACATGAAAGTAATATCGTTTCCTTTCTCGTCCTGCGACGAGTAATTCACCCACAGCGCCTGCACCTTCCCCTCGTTATCACAGAGTACTCCTCCCTGTGTTCCCACGGGATCATCGATCTTGATCCCCTCCACGTTCATGGCTCTCCACCGAGGAGGAGAACACTCACGCGTGCCAATGTTCCCGACATTCGACACCGTCGTCTTCTTGATCACTGGCGACTGATCCGTGCCCACGCCCACCAGATAGCATTCATCCCCCTGCATCAATGGCTTATCACTGAACGTCGCAGGCTTCACCGGTGTATCCGCCAACAGCTCTGAATCGTACGTCAGGACCACGAAATTGTAGTGCGGATGCAGATACACCAGTCGACCGGGGATGATCACACTGTTCGCGAATGTGATGAAGATGTCTCCAATCGAGATTGGGATCGTGTCGCGATCGCAGACCACCAACGGCGGGTTCGTCGATACTACGAGTCCGGTGCCGTAGAACTGAGTCGCCTTCATACCATCGACCAGGAAGGGCAGATGGAAGTCAACCGCGACAAACGATGGCATCAGCACCGGTGCCGGGTGAAGTGATGGGTTGATCCTCGGATAGATCGCTGTTGCTGGTGCATACGGCTGGGATGGCGGTGGCGGCGGCAAATCCGTAAAGTCCCAAATACCCGTTTTGTCTGTGTAAAGAACATGGGAACATAGGAGTGATGAAGTACGATGGGTTAGACCTATGGTGTATGCTTTCACTAGATGCGTTTTCAATCACACTTTTTTTTTTTTTTTCGAACTCCATTCTTTCGAGGACTTGTAAACATTACCATTGCGAACGCCGACGCGGCACCTGTGCCAGTGACGGTCGACATGCATAATCATGATCTTCTCTTTGAATGCCTTCTGAAGCGTATAGAACCGAATCGGAACACGCGCGCCATCAGGCAAGGTCGAGATCGCATGGATGAAGGCGTCCAGGTTCGGGGTCGGAATGTTGTTGACCGCAACAATGATGCTCTTGCGCCAGGCACTTGCGGATGCCAGCATATGGCCCGAGGTCGCAACATAGACACCTCCGCATGGCTGGCCATACGAATGCGCGAGCTGGTACGACAGCTCGTTGACCACACCTCCTCCGACCTCCACAAATCGGTCCGGCGTGATCGAATGTAGGTCCTGAACAGTCAACGTGAACGTCAACAGCTTCGAGTTCGATCCTCGGATGACCGTCAATGCGATCTTCTCGCCCACAGAATCATCAATGACCATGAACAGCTGGATAAAATTTGCGATGAGCTCACCGTTGCATTGGATCACAATGTCTCCGGGAATGAGCTGGTCCGCGGCCGGACCCTTCGGCAACACGGACTTGATGATCAACATTCCAGTCTCGTTCGGGAAATGCTGGCGGATCTGCTTCTCCATCGAGATTTTCAAGCCCAGACGGCGCAGCTCATCGTAGGGGAAATATTCGAAATCCGTCTGCAGTGTACCACGTGGTACCTGCTCTCCTGCCTGAATGAACTTGAGAGCCCGCTTGACGCGATCCAATGGCAGGTAGTACGATGAAGATGCCTTGCTAGCACCTCCAGCATTCAGCGCGACCGCATGTCCCTCGATATCGAGAACAGGGCTTCCTGAGGACCCACCGCTGGTAGAGGATGCGGCCTGGAGGTAGAACGTATTGAAGTCGTTGTACTCGCCCTGCCCATACTCCGGAGCCTGTCGATCCAATCGAGCGAGTGTTCCTGCCAGGATAGAGAGTTTCTCACCAGCGTCGTTTCCGACCACACGGATCTCGAGTCCGACACGGGCCCTTTCGGGGCTCAGGGGGATCTCCTCGAGGCGCATGAACCTGACCTTGGAGGTATCGAACTGCATGAACCCAAAGTCGTGGACGGGATCGCGGTAAATGGGCTTGAGTTCGACCTCCTCGTAGTTGGAGAGGATTGCGAGTGCGAGGATGGGTGCGGGCGAGACGACATGTCGGTTCGTGAGGATGATGCCGCGCTTCGCGTCGACGAGGAACCCCGTTGCAGAATAAGCACCTATGGTAACGATGTTGCAAGGAATGTATGGTTAGTGCTCATTTTGTGTAGAAATTATTGGCATGGACTGGATGAGCAGTCTGGACTGTCGTCGCAACTAAACTGTCCCACTACTCTGGGTTGCAAAGGAAAAAAGATCACAGAAACAAATATGGTCTCGCCCAACGTAATGGATGCAATGCGAGTGTGTACGTTATGTATACGCTAACATGACAAAGGAAGAGTCACCATCATCATCATCGTTCATGCCATCCCCCCAATGACCGATATTGCCTCTCATCACATTTTTTTTGTCCTTTTTAGCATGTCGCTATAAAAAATTAGTACAAGAAATCCGACCTACCAGAAGTCTCCGTGTCGAAGCTTCGGACGTGATTAGCCGTAATTGACACAATGGACCGAATCGAGCGTTCCAGTGTCGACTCCCACGTCTGCGTCGTCAGCTTTGGCGTGTCCGACGCAACCCCGAGCGGCTGTGGGATCCCACCAATGTTCGTCATCGCCAGATTGTTCAACGCCATCGTCGGCCCCCCACCCACACCGCCACCGCCGCCGCCGCCTCCGCTTCCACCTCCGCTGCCTGACGGAAGCACGCCATGCAATGACCCGCGGTTGTGCAACATGTGCTCCTCCTCGTTCGAATCATCGTCCTGATGGTCGTTCCCGCCACCGCCACCGCCACCGCCGCCACCGCCACCGACGCTGCTCTTATGGGTGTTAGAAGACGATCCTTGACCGGTCCAAAGTCCCTGCTTCTGAGCCTCTTCTGCGGTGAGGATCCCGAACATCTCTGAGGGATCAACAGCACGGCCGTTCATGGCCTGAGCCCATGTGAGGCCGAAGGCGAGAGATTTGGAACGACCTCGACCGGATCGTCCGCCCGTACCGACGAATTTCTCGGGGTGAGAGGGTTCGGGGGAGGGACGGGTCTGTTCTTGACGTGCAAAGAATTCGAGGGTCTCCTTGTCGGCGTTGAGGCAGTTGAGGGATTCACGACGGGCACGGTTCATGGTTGCGCGGGTGTGGATGTGATACAAGGACACGAAGAATATGCAGAATACAAATAAAAAGAGGCTAACTGTTGGAAGAAAGGGAGGAGTCGATCTGAACGCAGAAAAGGGAGTGAAGAGGGTGAAGGAGTTGTAGAAGGGGAGTGAGTGGAGAGTGAAGAGGAGAAAGAGATGAGATGTGTGGGGTTCGTTGGAGTAAAAAGAGATAATGAGATAAAGAGATAAAGAGATGAAGAGAGAAAGACAGAAAGAAATAGCGGGGGACAGGTGGGATGGGTGTGTGTTACACATCCATGGGCTGGTCGTCTGGGCCATTAGAAAAAAAAATGACACACGTCCACGGCCAATCCTTCCAGCCTGTTTCACCCTTCCTCCTTACGTGTTCCCGTGGGGGGGGGGGGGGGGGGGGGGATATTCCGCCCTAGCAGCAGACTAAGATCCTCCTGCCGATGGGACTGCCTGTTCCATGCGACAGAACAGGGCTCATCCCCCCACCCCTCCCTCCAATTCGCCCATCCACCCATAGACCATGCGCTCCAGCCATCTATGTGCTTGCCGCACCAATCCTCTCGCTTTCTTCTCGCTTACCCATCTCTAAGGCACCATGGCCATGCCTCCCCCCTGCCATGATTCGTCCATTCGTCTCTTCCCCCCTCTTTTCCCCTTATCTCGCATTCTCTCGCTTTTGAATATGCTCCCGACCTTTTTGCAGGCAGTCCTTCTTTTAGATTCAAACGGGCTGTGACAAACGCAACCATGGCAACCATGCAACCAAGCATCTGAAGATAGACGGCCCCAAAGGCCCCCCACAATGTTGTTTTTTATAAATATTATTGCGTATCATAGGTTAGTTACCCAGGATGATTTATTCTACTATCCATAAAACTTCCCTCATCCTCTCTTTCTCTCTCGCTCCCCCCCCCCCCCCCCCCCCCCTCCTCTCTCATCACACCACATATCTCGGCAAAGACTCCGCAAGGCTACGGATCGGACGCGAACTCTCCAGATCCAACGCATACCAGAGACACTCCTTCGCACGCGTCAACCGGCCCGTCGCCTCAAACACCTTGCCCAAGTAGAACCATGCCTCCGCACAATCCCATCCAAGGCCCTTCGTCGTCGTCTCCAACACTCCCTCCGCCATCTCCATCGACCCTGCATCCAGATACGACCGACCCACCCGCGCCAGACATGTGGGGTGATACGGTGCTAACGCCAGTGCCTTCGAAAACGAAACCGAAGCCGTTTCCTGATCACCCTGCGCAGCGTACAACAAACCCAACTAGTCAGATCGTAATAAAAAAAGAAAAGAAAAGAAAAAGAAATAGAGAGGGTCAGACTCGTAACTACAAAAAAAAAAAAACTATCGCCTTGTGAGACACAACAACGAAATCCAAAATCGTACCTGGTACCAGACTTCAGGATTCGAGGCATCGACACGTTCAGCCTCCTCAATCGACTTTGACGCGTCCTCCATCTTGCCGAGTCGCCGAAACGTTGACGCAGACAACAGCCACAGGGTGACCAGCACCTTGTTGGACCTTGCTGTGCGCATCACCGATTTTGTTGTCGCGCGTTGCTGCACCATAATTGGGAGACTGAGCACAGACCGGATCAAAGAAGTATTCCCAGGTGCTGCTACTCCTGCTGCAGCTGCAGCTGCAGCTGCAGGTGGAGGAATACGTCGGTTCTTGGAATTCGTCGACCCAACTGAAGATGCGATCGATGACGCGTAGTTGGGTTTGGGGACATCTACAGATCATATTGTCGAGCATCGCAACGGGTTAGGACCAACAGAAAAAGAGGACCCTTGTTTCCATAAAGAAGCCATTCCTGTGATGAACCCCCACTTACCGAGACTGTTGCTATATACTCCATTCGGTACCGGTGCAATATCGGACGTCACACCATTCCTACTCCGGGAGCTCAAGATGCTACCCGCGCGAGCACGTCCCGTCACGGCCGGTCCAGAAGCAATATCCACATCACTCTGATTCCGTCGTCGAATATTCTGAATATCATAAAGACTCTCACCCATGGAGCCCGGTTCTGCCGCAAACACCTTCGTATACAGCCCAAATAACAACTCTTGAGGCTGCAATGCAGATTCCGGTCCATGAACATGGTCCTGAAGAACAGCCTGAGTAATTCGCAGCGACAAATACTCCTCACCATCCGCCTGCGAAGCCGAGAACCCATCCGTTTGAGCAAGGTCCCACTCCGATTCCTTCAAGCCCACGGCGCAGATATCCAGAGCACGTCTGTAATCCTTCTGAGATGAAAGCAACAGAGCCAAGAGATGCCACGACGGAATATGGGAGGGGTTGATACTCAGACTCTGCTTCACCGCCAATATTGCCTTTGGAATCTCCCGCATCTCCCCCAGCTGGAGTGCAAGCAAGTAGTGGCCCTCAAACGCCAAGGGCAAAATCTGAATCGCTTTTGCAAGTGACTCTGCGGCCTTGGCATAAAGACCGGGCCGCTTTTCTGGTTCGTGCGCTGTTATGGAGATGAATGAGGGAGAGTTGCTTGCCACGTTAACCAAACATCCTCTCTTTTTTGTAAGTCACTGGCATTTGTTAAAAACAGGTGCTTACTCTGAGATGCCTGCAGTCCATACGCGACTCCCTGATACTTGTAGGCATTGTTGAGGAGCTCCTTGATTTCCTCGTGTTGCTGAAGGTGCCGGTGGATGTGATCCAGGGCGTTACTTGCGCACTTTAGGGCCTCATCTGCCTTATTCAACTCCCTGCCGTAGAGCAGAGACCCTGCGACCATAACTGTCGCAACGTCGTATTTGGACTCGATGTCCAGTCGAACACGGTCCTCGTGGGTCAAGGCCTCATCCGCAGGGACGATATTAGCCTTTGAGTTGATCTCGACCATATCCAGGTATGCCTTCAACGCCAGCTCGGCCTCATCGTACTGACCCATCTCAACAAGCGCAAAGAACAAAAAGCGCATGATCCGCGGTGACTGGAACGTCTTTTGGGAGGCCCGATAGATAGTCTAGGATCGATTTGTAAATGAAAAAGCAGAATCCCGTTGTGTTAGTGCCATTCTCCCATCGTAGAGTAAGAAGTCATCCTATCGAGAAATCAGCTTCACGCGCGTTACCTCGACTAACGCTCGCTTGTCGGCATCGTTGCCTGGTCCCAGCAACTTGCGATCCTCCATGATCTGCTCAATCATCACCAAGATCCGCCAGTTCTTTTCATCCGCCCTTGGGAACCTTGTGATGGCGTAGAGTGCGTCCTCCCAATAGGCATGAATCTGCGCCATCTCCAGACCTATCACCGCAGGATATAATTGCGATGGATCCCTATTGGTAAGAATGTAATGAGTGGAGATATCAGCATCCTGCTTATTCTTTCACAGCAACATGACTAATGCGTCGATCTGCCATACAGCAAGACTTACTCGTCTCCATTGGCGCTCCCACTTGTGATGCTCTGGTACGTAGACATCTTGAATGACAAAGAGAGTGTCTGGGAAAAGTGACGATAGAGACTTGCGCGTCTTGGCAGTCTGAAATTGACTGGCCACGATAATGCCTGGTTGTGATACATTCTAAATGAACGAATGGCTGCCAACTGGTCCCTGTAAAGGCGAATAGATATCGAAAGAGGATGAGAATGCGGACTCTTGTCGCTCCTGGTTGTTTTCGGCAGAGGGTTCTTCCCGAAACCGGTCCGAACAAAAAAAAAGAAAAAAAAAAAAACTTACCCAAGACGCAGCTTCAATAAGCTGCCCCTGTACAGCGCATGCTCTGTCCATGAGAACAGCTCTTCGCTCTTTTCATTGGGACTAGACTGGATCAGGTTTGAGACGTGGTCATAGAAAACAATAGCTTCCGGGACCCTGCCCTCTTCCTCCAATACTTTTCCTTTAACCGTCAGTCCGCAGGCCATCAATGCCAAATTGTATCCAGTCACGATTTTGGTTGGAGGGAGCTGGATGTTTTGAAGATAGTGCGAGACTCTCTGAAGGCGATCTGGTGCGTTTGTGGCCAAGGCTGCTCGTGCCAATACTATCGCGGCATACTATTTCTCAACACATTGCGATAAGCGTGAACCAAGTTAGCAATCGCGAGCGAACCTGCCAAAGACACAATCTCAGAAATAGCATAGCTTATTCTTTTCTCACCTCCTGATGCTCCTCAGGTCCCTTGGGCAGCGATCGCTCAAGCTTCTCCACTGCATCCTGGATCGCCTCCGGTTGGATGCGTGGACTGTCAGCAATTGACTCTGGGGTATCATCCAAGGAGACCATGTACGTCCATTGCTGAGCCCTCTGGGTTTTGATCTCTGCTTCGCCGACTGCCATCTCCAGCATGGCCGAGTTTGCTAATACTGTTTGGGTTGGTTCAGTTCAACAAAGAGCGTTAATGATGCTGCAACACTCTCACGAAAATATACAGGCAATTGGACGCCGCTGTGGCTCTCTAATCTCCCATATCCTTGATGAGGTGAGCAGACAATAAGTTATAGCGCTGCCAATCGCAGGTCAGAGCCTCAAGGCGATAAGAATACTGGCGGGCTGTTCCTGAAATAATGACTGTGTCCGTGATAGTGGTGAGATTGTCAAGGGGATACAACAGCAATACCCCTGTTCATCACTGACAGATCCCCCCCTCCTCCCCCACGAGTCCCTGAAATCCTGTGCCTCTTGCTCAGCTGAGTTGTCTCATTGTCCAGCTGGTCTGTCGTACACTCCTTAGACGAGTTCCTATTTGGACTCTCTTCAGTTTGTCGAGGGTAGCCCGGTGTGAGCAAGGAAGGTCAAACAAAGAACACTTCATTACCAACACCATCCTTGTTGTGCTTGACGTAGCGACGGGCAAACTCTGGGAAGGCAGCATAGTTGGCCCTGGCCCTGGCATTCTGGAAGTCGCGCTCGATAGTCTGTGCTTTGGAAGACAGGGTCATAGTCGGTGCGCGGAGGTAAGAGGGTGAGCAGTAGGGATTAAGGTGATGGGAGAAAACTTTATAATAAGAAGGGTACAGTCGAGGTGGTTAGCTGCAAGAGACAGCTGGTAGGGAGAGGGGTAAGGGTGGGGGGGGGGGGGGGGGGGGGGGAGAGATGGGGATTCAAGTTGAGGAAGAGAAAGAGATGAAGGAAGAGATGTAGAGGTGAGATGGACCAGAAGGCATGCGAGAAAACGACGAGTGCGATCAACAAACTGTCGGCAGCAGCGACCCCAAATGAAATTACTGGATGATTATTTTTGGCCAATAGACATAGACAAATGATTCTATGTGGCTGCATCAAAAGAAAACGCGCGCATTAGGGAACAGGCAGGCACCTTCAAGGTTTGCCACCAATTGGATACCACATTCCGGTGCGATCTCTCTTTCAGACGCCTCTATAAGCATCTCTCCCTCCCACGCACACTTCTGATTGTTGAAGGTTGAAGGAAGGGAGGGGACCAGGAACCTTTCTTTGCCCACCACATATTTCTATCGCTTCATCGCCACTCACAGCGGTCAATGACCCTACATTGATGGGAATATTTGGACAATAGGTTTACTTCGTAGGTTGTCCGCAATGCCATTCTTGTGCAACGATCCTCTTCTTTATACTTTGACTCAATTTCGCTGTGTCCTTTCTTGCCCACCTCTCCCCCTTGAGAGCACGCACACAAACTTGTTTCTATTTGTGCGCGTGCTTGCTCTTGTTTGTGTTGCGGAATGTGCAAGAATGAGAAAACGCGGTTTCACTGTGGAGAAGAAGCGGGATAGTGCACCACCAAGCACCAACTTGCAAAGCGCTCATGACCAATGGGGCGTTTCCAGCAGCAATTGTTTGCTCCATTCAAGAAACTCCGGAATGTCTGTAATCCATGCAGTCGCTTTAAGAGGTGTGCTGTACAATCCTCGGTTCAAGAAAAAACGACTTGGCTCTTTGAAGGTCTCCTTTACTGCGAAGAAGCCCGGGGAGATTATGAGTAATGCTGATACAATTCAGCTGAAGCACATTTGACGTTACAAAGCAGCAATTCACACCGGTTCCAGTCAGATTTCTTTTCAATTGCTCGAGGAGTACAGCACAGAGTTAATAGTATATTCGTGTGATGGATGCAGTAGGAGTGAAAGACGTATCAACAAGGTCGACTTGTTTGTGAAATGTACAAATATCGAGGATCACTTCAGACAGCAACAGGCTCCCATGCTGCCAATTCTTGCTCCACTCGGATCAAAAATGGATCGTTGATCAAGCTTCCAAGTCCCATCAGCGACTTGCTGCCACTGGATTCACTGCTCTCATTGCTGAGGCTCCTCTCGAGGGCGTGTCCGTTGGTCGCATCGCTGGTAAACGATCCTTCCATAAAGTCCTGGCCATTGGGCTCGACGCCATCCATCGATGTCTCGTTGTCAGGAGACTCCGAGGTCGAAATGATTTCGCCCGCAGTGGAATCCTTTGGTGCGTTTAACTCTTCTTCGGCCTTCTCACCCACAACATCAGCCATTTCCGTGGCGTCTGATTCCAGTGCGACGTTTGAGTCGTCTGCAGTCCCTGCATCGTCTGAGCTGTCTTTGCTGTCCTTACCCTTCAGCAAGCTGTTCTTCAGCCACGGCATGCGCCTTCCGAGCGAGACGAGCATTTTCTGAAGCTTGGTCTCTGATTCTTCATGTCGCCATTGCTCCTTGAAGTTTATCCTCTCGGGCGAGTCCCTGTACTCATCAAAAAGCTTTGTCTGTTGATGAACATAGATTATCTATTGTCAGTCATGCTTCATTTACAAAACATAAAATCATTTGACAATGTATTGAAACGAGGGAATAAAAACATTACCCATGTTCCCATTTCTTCCTCAGGCAATTCGGCATCCTCGATCAAGTCATACAAGAGTCGCTTAGGGTGGCCGCGTTCCTGAGGCAACTGGCTGATGTAGAACCAGTTGATGACAGAGGACAAGCCAGGCAAATGTTCATCATACGGGCCTATCAAACAGCAAAAACGGTCAAGTTAATATTAACATACTTTGCCACGCGATCCGAAACTGAATATTGATTCATTATCCATACCAACAATGGCCCCTACGAACGGTTCCTCGTTCATAGATTCGTCCTTGAAGAGGCTCTGGTAATTGGTCTGATTCTCAATGTCGACCAAGGATGGATCTGGAGTAAAGGTGGGATGCGAATGATACCAGCCTACGATCCTCATGTTCTTCTTTTCAATCTCTTGTCGCACCTCAAACTCAGATGTCGGGTCCATCTCGACATTGATATGGTTTTGACCAGTTGGCAGAGAGCGGCAAGGAAAAATAGCCTTGATGTGGATGGTCCTAGTTGCTACATCCCATTCACCTGCAAGGAACCCGATAATCTCTGAGGTCATCAGGTGAGCGTGGAAATCCATGCCCAAGAGAACGTTTGACTGGACTTTGATTCCAAATGGTTGGCAACCGAGCACACCCGAGTTGGGCTGTCCACAGAATGGCTCGCACTTGACCATGGTGAGGGGATCCAGGTCGGCTGCTGCTTGGCGATAATTGATAGACGGACGTTCCCTGACATTACGAAGTCTTGCTTTGGAGTAGTCTGTCCTTCCTGCGTATGCCAGGTCTGATAATGAGCTAGATGACTCCTTGGTTGGCTTCGTGGGCTTGCGTCTAGATGAATCGTGGATGGAAATAGCGTTTATCAGTATCCTCCCCCTGCTATCCTTCGACCGTAACAAAATACACTCTATTACAATTCAATACATACATTCTCAGCTCCTTCATCTCCTTTACAACAGCATCCTTCGCGCTTTCCTTGACATTCTCTGCGGGCACTGCCGCCTTTTTCTCCTTGGCCAAGGCCCTCTCAGCTTTCGCTAGCGCCCCAGATTGCGGTGTGAAGATGGTACCGCCCTGAGCAGGAAGGAGAGAGGGATCGTCCAGTGCCCTCTGTGATAGATATGGGCGCGCAGCAGACGAATATGGGTCAAGATCGTTTCCAGAAAGAGTGTATCCAGGTCCTGTCTCCAGCACTTTGGGTGGGAGGGGTATGTTGTCCCTGAATAGTTTGATAAAGTGTTTCTGTGCATGACTCCTGATAGAATTGGCGTCGCGTGTCGCAACGTGTTCTTCCACCTAGCAATAATAGAGGTAGAACAAAGATGCGTGCACCTCCAGATGAGTATCAGCTGTATAAATATGCGCGAGCCATTGCCAAATTAATATTCAGATTGAGCCACAAAAGTCAGCTTACACGGCGCCAGTTACGACCAAATATATCAAGAGCCTCCACAAATGCCCTCTCTTCCACATCTGAGTATACACCCGTATTGTACACGGCCGTCTTTGTTGTAGGCGCCGTCTCCTTGATTTTCTTTTCCTTGGGTGGAGCGGCAGGAGTGGACGACGTCACGGACGTTGATGCTGGAACTTTTGTGCTCTGGTCATCCATCGAGGCCTTGGACACAGGCGGGTCTGCAGAATCCGCTACGACTACGGTGCTGTCGCTGGTACTTGCTGTGTCAATGGTCGATTCTGATGCGTTGGTGACAGCAGCCTTTTTAGGGGTCGGCTTCGATGGCGGCGGCGGTGGTGGAGGCGCTTTTTTTGTCCTCTTCCTCGCATGCCCTCCTGCAGAACATGGACAGAAAATCTTGACGTTAGTCAATGGGAATATTTGAATGAATATGTTGCTGGGAAAGTGGGTGTCATAAAAGCGACATACCGCTACGTCTGCTTTTGGACTTTGGCCTATAGTTGTAGTCATTCCTATAGTCGTCATCATCGTCCGAGTAGTCCGCGTCTCCCAGGCTGCCATAGTTTGTATCGTTGTTGTATTCCGCGTAATATGCGTGATCATCGCCACCTTCTTGGGCAAGCAGTTGAGCAATCAGGGCAGAGCTCATTTCTTCCTCTTCCTCTTTGCTCAAAACCTTATCGCTCGTATCGGCCGCCGATGCGGAGTGATCATCGAGTTTTTGCCGCTTGTTGGACTTGGATCCCATGGCTACAGCTTTCTTGGGAGGCATCGAGATTAGGTCAATGAGGGTCTGTGGCAGAATGACAAGTAGAGGACCTAGTCGCGCGCGCTCCAACGGAAATGCACCCCCCCCAAAAAAAAAAAAAATCACTTCGCGTGACGTCAATATATGTGAAAATCCAGGAACCGTTTCTCAGGAACGCGTTTTATTCTGGCATCAGTTAATCAACCCTCGCTACAAGGAACCCGAAGTCGATGAAGGCCGGGAAAGGTACCATACATGTATGTATGTATGCCTTCCCGAATAAAGAAAGAAAAAAAGCGCCCCTCAAAGTATATGCAGCTGAAAGAGACCAGACTTTCAGCTAAAGTTACAGAAGGTTCTCAGGAATGCATCCTGATCAGCGGCATGCGATAATTCTATGTTTTATAGATGCTGGAGGTGTAGATCTGCTCATGAGACATCTTGGACGATGTGCAGTGCCTAACCACTCTGGAGCACAAAGTGTCGGTACTTCGGAATAGTCTCCACTGTAATAAGCACTGCTTAGGTGAGCACTGGCGTAATCATGTCTAGGCCCTTCCTTGCTGTGTTGCGGGTGGTTCTCCCCGGAGGCACTGCAGACCAACGAAATTAAATCACCGGCCCGCCGGTCTGCTTAAATTGATGGCGCTCGTGCCTGGTTAACAAAGCACCGCCAGTGTTCTAAACCGCAGCGTAAACTTTCATTTGCCCCACCGAAACTTCCACTAACATGTATCCCATCAGGGGAACGCGGTTGCCTGTTGTTTCGGAGAGCAACCCTTGACATAAGGTTGGTTCTTGTGGTAGGGTTCCGATCTGGGATAGAAAAAAGAGGTGTTACATGGATTCATGCAACCATATATGTTTCCGGCAATGCGCCACAACGGGTAATCGATGACTCTCATGGGACGAGCGGGAACAGTTGGCATAGGAGCGGGACCAAATCCTCAGGACCTCCATGGTTCGTGCGACACAAAAAATAACAATAAAAGAGATGGAACAATCTCCATTATGCACCACATCTAGGGCAGAGGCGCACTCCACACCTTACATACTGTGCAGCTCATACACACCAATGCAGGCCAGTCCTACCCTGCCTCCCGGTGTTCTTGGGCCCCTATCCCATCCTCCTCGGAGAGATTTTTTATTTTCCCATCTTTTTTAGTTTACGTTTGCTATCTCGGTTGTGCTCACAGGGCTCGCGCCCCCTTCTCTCTCTATGTCCCTTCAGTAAGCCATGTTTGACAAGCAGCGTCATACAGACATGTCTGTCCCGCCCAGGCGCAGTCAAGTCAATGCCCAATGGGTCACCAGGTGTATGGGATTGGGTTTATTAATAGCGCGCTCTCTCTTGTCGTTCAGTGAGTCGACAATCCGTCTACGTACGTTCGAGTTGTGTTTCGACCAGAGGTGACACTGAACACAAACAACGTGCTCTGATGGGCTACACGGTGCGACGCAAAGGGCTCCTCGTCTTTTGCAGCAAGCAGGCGCACGAATGGAGGACTGGAGAATTGGATGTGCTGGATGCAACCAAAGATAAAGCCCACTGAGCGAGCCCCATCTCTTTTTTTTTTTTTTTTTTTTCAGGAACCAAATGAAAAATTTAAACCTTACTGTATATACACACTGCCCTGTCTGGCGCCTAGACAAGTGAGCCGTATGGGTCCCAGATCATGATTACCCCAGCCGGTTTCCTTTCCCACCCTCCTTTATTGCTCCCGAGTCCCGAGAGACTAAAGTCATGAAAAACAAACAAAACCTCCATTCAAATTACACAGTAGCCATCTCTGGTGCGATGGTGTGTTTTCGGGCAACCAACACCTGGCCTAGATTCATGTTTAGCCCTGATGTGTGCGTTCCAAACCTATCAACGTCGTCATTTTCCCCCTCCCCTCTTCTGCTGGCGCCTCCCTTTCTTTTTTTTTTTCTTTTCCTGTGCAGCAGATGTTTTGTTGATAAGGGAGGGAAGCATGGTAGTCAGGGTTATCTTGGGCGTGACCTAATGATGCGTTTGTACAGGATGGGGATGACGACCCATGGGTCCTTTGGGAGGTGTTTGTTTTGTTGATGAGGGCCATGCTGTCTGTCGCTCGGTATATTGGTCCGTACTGCAGTATGTCGGTGGGCGGTCTACATGGTGTCGGTCGCTCAATAGAGTTCCTTCCCCCCTGTGCTCATGCTCACGTCCGTTCGCTGGTCACATCAAACACTCTTTTGCACGCCAGAATACACATGCACCGGAGCGCACGAGCTCGTTTTGCGTTGCCATGCAGCGTGAGATGGTATAAGCTCCACTTTAATAAATAGTAATGAGAGGGGCGGGTTTGTAAAGAGGAGGAATAGGAAAGTTTTATTTGTTCTAGGGATGTCTACATGTATGGCCCTATACCGCGTTTGACATAGTGCAAAGCTTCATTCATTCCACTTGCCCCTACACACCGACCCAACCTGCGTTCCTTTCTCGCCTTAGACAAGCATCCATGGTCACTTTTTCTCTTTTGCTGGGTCCATCCTTGTGTAGGAATGAATCAGGGAGCGGGGAACGCACATGCAAGGCTGTGTAGGTGGGCAGACAAGACAGACAGGCAGTGTGTCGAGGCCCCTCCCCCTTCCCTTGGGTCCACCTCTGCTCTCAGCCGGGCTGCATTGTGATGTACCCAAGCCATCAGGGGACATGGCTTTTTCTTACAAATCCAGATGTTGCCGTGTGTCCAGTGTTGTGTTGTCCTGTTGGTGATGTGTGTCGACCTTAGCGCCCGAATGCAGTGAATGAGCTGTTTATATTGGATTGTTTAATGGTGGATGGGATGGGACCGATCGATCGCCCTGTATTCTATTTAATTGAATGAGTAGAAAGGGAATCGTAAACAAAAGGACAAGACCATCGCATCGCATCCATGCCCAGGAGTAGTCATTCCTCCCAACCCAGCCCTGCCCTGCCCTGCCCTGCTGTCCCCATGCCCAGCCCTTCCCAGTGCTCCTGCTCCCAATGCTCCTGCGCGATGCTTTTATGCTTTACTTTAACATCTCTTTCTTGAGCTGGCTGCAGTTGGTCTTGGTTTTCCTTGGAGGTGCTCTGTTGCCTGTATGGTGCCCCTATCATGCGCTCTTAGCCAAGAAAAAAAGGAAAAAAAGGTATCAGAGAGGAAGGGCTCAGAGATACCGATACCACGGCGGGTGCAAAGGATGTATAGACTACCAATCCAATTCAGGATTAAATCAATAGCTGGGTTGTTATTCAATACAGTCTGGTAGCACTCCCTCCCGAAAAAATGATTCTGTTCGATCCCACACGGCTTACGACCGATGATGGGGTAACCAGCTCTCCGCCCTCCGTCCGGCGACCCACCACCCCTTCCCTCTTCCCCCGTCACCTTCCCTCTCTTTCTTTTCTTTATCTTTTCCTTTTCCTTCTCTCTTCCCCCTCCTTCCCCTCTCCCCACCCTCCTCCTCCCCATCCCCACCCCTACACCGCCTTCTTATTCACGGACCATCTCCCCTGTTCCCCCACTGTGCACCATCCTCGTACCGCCATATACCATACTACCATCCACCAACTCAACGGCGACCATCTCCACACACTCGCACTCGCACTCGCACTCTCTCCGTCCCCGCCGCACCGTACACACGCCACCAATATCATACACAGGCACACAGGCACACCTCTTCATCAGGTACACTATACTCTCTCTCTCTCTCTCTCTCTCCCACACACAGCAGCAGCACACCTCTCTCACTATCCTGGCCCATGCTCTTCGCTTTTTATCAATTATCCCGCCTCCCTGTCCTTCTTTCTTCCTCGTCCAATTCACACCTTCACATACACAAGAAGGATGCAATTGGCCCAGTAGAAGCTTGAGCTTCCCCCTTGCCTCCCTTCTCGGTGCCGTCCTCATTCACTCGCCGTTGGAACACTTTTTTTTTAGTATTATTTGCTTTCCTGACCGTAGTCACTGCCACATTTACTTTTCTGGATATTCGCCCTCTAGGCATGGGCGTTGGCTTTACCTCTTGTCGGCGCTTTTTTTATTTTTTATTTTTTATCCCCCGCTCTCTATCCCACTTCCTGTCTATCCCCTCTTCGCACGACTGTGCCCCGCGCCGCCACCTTCCAGGTCACCCGCAGCGCAGACCAAAAATTCAATTGTTTATTTCCCTTTTTTCCTGGGGGGTGGGGGGTGGGAGTCGGGTTCGGGCTCTTTATCTGCCTGGGTCCAGCCTCAGGCCGATTCCTTTTCTGTACGCGTGCCGACTTTGTTAGACACAACCGACCGGGGGCGGCATAGACCACAAAATTTTTCTCGTCCAATCAACTCGCCTTCAGAGCCGGCCTGGATCTAAACACTGCTTTGCTCTTTTATTTCATGGTGTAACTGGTCCCAACTCTTGCAGCTGTATTCGTAATCGACGAGAGGCGGCTGTTGCTGACTATGCCGGAGGGGATCTACATTGTCAGGCGTAACACACGTACCTGTATCACACACTCCTGACTAACCATATATCTTTCTGCTTTTTATTATACTTTAACAGTGCACATCCACTCATATACCATCCAACATGAAAGAAATGCGAGAAATGCGTGGCGATATGCGCGCTGAGATGCGTGCCGAGATTCGCGACGTTCGTGAGATGAACAACAACACAGCACAAGAGGTCACATCCATCACGGAGCTACAGTCAATGTTGGCACGGTTCTGGGATGCACATTCCCGCCAATTCAGAGGTAGGTGTAGAAAATGGCCAGGAAAACAGACGCATTGGAAGGACCGGCTTCAAAAAGACAGGTTACTGACTTGCATAAATTGCATCCTGTCGTCTTTCGCTGTGCTTCATCTATTCATCTGCTCCTATTAGAAATCGAGAGTTCATTAACCGGCCAACTTTCCACACTCATTCAAAAGAATGGGTTCCTCTGCCAAAAGATTGAAAATCTGCAGCGCATTAACACCGATCTGGAATACAAGTTTTCTATCACTACCTCGGAGCTCGAGAGGGCACGGAGGGAGTATTCCGAGCTACAAGCAAAGTATGAGCTCCGGAATGCGAATTACAAGGACCTTAAGGATGTCTGCTACCAGCTCGACGCTCAGCTCTGCAAGAAGAACGGCACCAATCCAGAGGAGTCCATCATGTCCCGTATGGAATTGGCATCCGCCGATCGTAAGAAGCGTCGACTCTCGGTGGATTTGACCGAAGGGGATTCTGATACTGGATTCTCTCCTTATGAGGAGAACGAACCGGCGACAGCCTCGGTAGTGCCACCTAGCATTCGCTCTATCGTCCCCATGGGCGTCCCAAGGCCAGTATCACCACCCTCAGCCGGCACTACCCAAAGTACATGGACATGTCTCTGGAAGAACTGCAACCAAGTGTTCACGGCGCTCGATTGGTTGGTCAGTCATGTTGAAGAGCAACACATTGGTCTGGGCAAGGTAATAACCGCATTTCGCCTATTTAACAAAATGTATATATAGAAAAAGAAGATACAATACTGATCTGGCCTTCATTATTATGCTTCTAGTCACAATACACTTGCGAATGGGAGAACTGCGTCGTGAAGCAGAAGCCGTTCCACAAGCACCATCAGGTGATACGCCATATGCGGACCCATACTGGCGAGAAACCCTTTATCTGCAATGTCGAAGGCTGCGGCAAGAAGTTTGCCCGGTCTGATTCTCTTTTGGAGCACTCACGCAAGCACAACGGTACCCCTGTGGACTATTACAGGATGATGGAGATTAGCTCGCAGCGCGAACAGGACGCCAAGCACCTCAACGGCCTCATGTTGCAAATGGACACGATCCAGGAACATCAGTCGCATCTCGAGAACGGCGGCGGATCCGACCAGATGGGTGGCGGTCCTGGTGCTGACAGTCGCTCGAGCAGCCCTTCGCGTGATCAGCGCCCGTCTGAGCAGCAATCGCAGCAGCAGTACGGACCGGCGGGCCAACCTGGAGCTTCTGAGCCCATCGACCTCGACTCTACAGAGGGTCTGGAGCATCCCAGCAGGGACATGAACGCCTCTGTGTCCCGCGAGGGCATGTCATATGGACCTGCACCCTCCGCCCAGCGTGAACATCACCGTCCGGATATGCCTAGCCCCTCCCATAACACTGGCCACCCCTCTCAGCATGGCCCCTATCATCCGGGTCAGGCGCAGCATCAGCATCAGCATCGGCCACAACAGCCTGCCCACCCACAATATTCCCAGAGCATGCCACGCGATCAGTCGGACATGAGGCCGTTGCACAGGGGTCGCGGACATGCGCATACCTCATCTCTCGGCATGTCAAGGATGGAAATCCAGGATTTGGCGCGTCCGAGAGCGTTTGGACACTCACACTCTCGCTCAATGGACTATGGAAGAATGGACTCAAGACCTCCCTTCCATCCCGGCGACATTGGCCATTCCCAGACGCCTTCTCTTGATTACTCCCGCATGGACATGAGTGCATATCAGCGTAAGGACCGCGGACATTCCCACACGCCCTCTTTGGAGATGCCTCCGATCCCAGGTCAACAAATGCACCGCCTGGACGAGCGTCGATCAGCTCATCATGGCTACGTGACGGCAGACGAACAGCAGATGCGCCACCAACACCATCTCCAGCAGCAGCAGCAACAACAGCAGCAGCACCAGGCTAGCCAGCAGCCACAGTTCCATGGCTCTCAGTCGCAAAAGGGAGCGTACACACATCTTCCACGCCAGCGACACCCTCAGGAGCACCAACATGACCAGATGACCCAGCAGCAATTGAAGCAGCAACATCAGCAACAGCCTCAACAACAGCCGCAGCAGCCTAATGAGATGTCAAATGATTCCGCAGCACCAGAGCAGGCGGACTCGCCCATCTCGAGCCCCACGCCAAGAACGCCACAGTCGAGCACGCAAGAGGAGTCATTGGCAGGAGGTCTCGCTGGTGCAGCTGAATTGTGCGCGCGCTCATCGGTCGGTCCAATGGAGGAGGATGCCAAGAGCGCTGTCGCTGTTGTGTAAAAGCGCTCGATACGGGGGTGAATATCAGGATTTACTTTTTATGTGTTTGCATTGTTTCTTCTTTTTTTCTTCTTTTCTTTCTTCCCTTAACCTTTGCCTTTGTTGTTATGTTCTGTTCTTGAGCCGATGTTCATGCTTCTGCTTGCTTTCTTTCTCTTTCATTTCGGTTTCCTCTCTCTCTCTTTCCCCATATACCACTTCTTCTGTCTTCATTCTCTCTTTGCTTGTGATATATACAATACCATTTCACTGTCTCTTTGCTCCTGTACTCTTTTTTTTTCACTATGTCTTTCTTTCACGTCTTTCTTTTGTTTTCGCCACCAAAAAACCCCCCTACCCCTTGCACACAGAAAAAAAGCTGCTTTGAAACGAAATGTCTTGCAATAAATAAGAAATTGAACATCCTTTTACTTTGCAATGAAACTTGCTCCGCGATGTAATGTACAAGCTAGGGCCTTTTCTTTTGACCGCCCTTGAGGCATGGCGGTAATTGGTAATGTTCAATACGCTGTCCTCGAATAGGTCGGACAGCCCGATAGGCGTCCCTGCTGCCCTTGCATTGCAATGTGTTAATGGGCCAGTCAATAATAAAAATGTCGTGCGGCCTAGAAAGCATAGCATATCAACAAAGAGGAGCTACAAGGAAAAGCATCATAGCCGGCCAAGCGTAGACAAGTAGTAAAATTGCTGTAAGTTTGACCAACTCAGTTCATATGCCGCCTTACGGCCACCTCTGGGGACTCCTTTCTCTCGCGGGAAGGGGGTCTCTGTATTGGCCGCCTTTAACCAAAAGGAGTTTCCTAGCATGGGGTTCCACCCCTGATACATCCGCTCTCCGAAAGTTCCATGAAACAATCGTCCAATGTTATTATTGACAGGGCAACGTATTTGTATGTACAAAGAATCTGTAGAAGCAGCCGCGAGTCGAGCAGTGGTGGTGTTCCCTTTATCTTTTTTGTCCGCACCTCACTTCCATCGAGATGAGGTTTCCCTTTTTGATAAAGCGTTGGACGGAAGGAAATGAACATTTAGTATTCCGTCGTTGTGCTGAAGCGATAGAGTATAATAAACATGTTTAATAACTGTCTTGATGATCCCAATCCTTCATGTCCTCAGGAGGAGCCTTTGGAGGAGGATGTCCGCGGAGTTCCTCCAGTGCTCAGTGTTATATGTCCCAAGCGCCGCCCTTGTGCTCTGTATACCTAACCAGACATTCAGCCATACTCCTTCTTACTTTTCTGCACTGTACTTGATGCTCATCTATTCCCGTCTGTCTTTTTCGGCGAAGTTCCTCCACTTGATAATACAGGAAACTATCAGATATCTTGATTGGCTCACCCTCCACACGCATGGTAGGTCGGTGAGCGTAGTCCATGGTGAGATTTGATCTTTGGTACGTTTCAGGCTGTTGAATTTCTCCTCGCGCCATCGCGCTGTCAATCCGTCAATGTCCCTGCTGAACCCCTGCCGCGACTGCTCAATGGATGATATTTTTTCCTGCCTCTATTACCATTATCGTTGTCCCAAAGATAGACCTACACGTTTATGAAGACGTCCTTCCCATCACTCAAGCGCTTCCTTTCTGCATTCCAGGCACGCGTAAATCGCTCTTTATAGTCGTCACTGAAAATAGGTCGGAAGTTCTTCTGGGTAGTGCTGTTCGTAGGCTGCACATACGGGGTAGGTTCAGGCCACTTCAGCGTTTTATCCTTTAGGGCGTCTACATACATCTTCACACGTCCCAGCAGAACGAGAAAGTTATCACCTGCTTTGAAATGTTTCCATGTGGGAGTGAACCAATTCTTGACCGCGTGACAATGGATAAGCGGATCGCCTTCCCGATGGTGCAATTTGATGTGGACCTATTCTAGAAGTTCCAAGGAGTGTTGGACTCGGTCGAAGAATCCTCAAATGAGGAGGAAGCGGAGCGGGTGTCCTGTGGAGAAGGCTCCGGAACCCTGGAGCTTGTCTTCAGAGACAGGGATAACCGGTACGGTTGCTGCCTGGAAGGAGAGGAGGGGAGCTTAGTGAAAGACATCGTTGGTGTGTGTGAAGACAAGGGTGCAGGGGCGGTGTTTGTTCATAAAATTTAATAGTAGCCAAACCAATTTAACTAAGCTTGGCTAGGATTGGTCTGAAGGGCGCCTCCACCTCCGACGAACCAAATTTTCACTTGGAAAGTCTCACTTTCATCATTTACGAAGGGGGACGAAGCTGCCTCATTCACTTGCAGCTCCCGGGGGTTTATTTTTTATCCGCTTCAGCCATTACCCTTGGTTAGTGGGGCCCACCTCAAATCATCCTACTTAGTTTAGTGAGTATGGTGATCAGTACTCGTCGGAGGTATTGTCTCGAGCTACTTGTTCATCTGCTCCCTGATTTATCCGACTCGGCTGCCTCGGACTTACTCATAAGATCCGCCCCTGCTCTCCTTTGTCTTCAAGGCAGTCGCCTTTATTGTTCTCTCTTCTTGTAATCAAGATCCTGATCTGGATTTGTACCTAGCCACCCGCTGTCATGAAAAAAAAGAACCTGGTTCGCCATTTCGATGAGCTCAGGAGCGTGCGATATTCCCCCAAAGGTAAAAAACAGTTACGATCATGCCACTTAGCATATATCCTTGAGAATTTAAAATAAATGTAGTGGCCATGTACAGTTTCATGTCATATAAGACAATGAGCGACGTCCCTTTGAGCAGGCCCACTGGCACAAAACGATGTAAATGGTATAGAAAATGAAATATATGTACCTGATGTATTCATAGCAACAATAAATCTAACAACGGGAGCATTTACTCCACAGTACAGAGATACAAGCTGCTGTGTTCCTGTACTGTTTCTGTACCTCACTTGCGGGCCATGTACCTCACATTCAAACTCAATTGTTGATGTTTCAGCGTGTTCTTGACGCGTGCATTGATTTGGGCGCAGTAGTATCGCTCACGTATCTTTTTTTTTTTTCGTGATTAAGCTTCATTGTCGTTTTCTGAGTCTAACATTGGATGGGCCAACGTTTCTTAGCTCACTTCTATCGATGCATCCAATGCCTACTACTCTTAATCAATGCAAGACCTACCTTGCGCTGCGGAAGGTACGCTTTCGGCTATACACTTTATGCACTAGGTATACAAATACAAATGTATGGACTGCAAGCAAAACAAGCAATAAAAAGACATTTTGTGATGCAAGATACGAAGGTGACTCCAGCGTCAGTGTGCTTCGGGCACTCAAGCTTGCCAAGTCTGTCGTCTTCAATCGAACAGTAGCAAAATTCATCAGACTAGATATTGGCTACAGTGGAGTAGTTGGGCTGGCACAGCCAAGGCAAGTGTCGTTGTTGGGTAGAGAAGTACGTTTTTCCGCGCGACTGATCTAGATATCTTGATCCATGGGCTAATTTGATTCTGTTCTACTCCTCTCTAGGTTGAGAAGAAACTTATTCCTGATCTCTCGAACCCAGACGGGTGGCGCGACATCAAAGCCCTCATTGCTAAGTGGTGCCCCGGAGGAACGTCAAGTACGCCGGACACAGGCTTTTTAGGGCAAGGCACAAAATGATTCTACCGTATCTGTTATGCGTAGCTGTGAGGTTTACTCCACCAAAGTGACACATTCCGGGCGTCATGCAGGGGCATCGAATATCACTTGGGGTTAAGTCTGGACAATATACGTTACCTGGGCCGATGGGATATAGGCCAGACGGAGGTCCTATACGTTCCCAAGGATCCGGTCATTGGTGCCTTTTATATGGCACACTTCAACAAGCATGATGAGCCCTATTTGATCGAGCACGATCTCGTCACCCCACCACTGGAGTTGCAGCGCCTGATCTCTTCTTGGATCGAGCATAGCTTCGAGAAGGACATGCCTAGCAAGACGGCATACTGGATTATCGAGTGTGACCAAGAGGTGGCCGGTGTAGATCCAAATGTTGCAACGGACGGCGACATATACTTGGATCGCATTGGGGAGACAACATCAACAAATAAGCCCACCACCAAGCTTGTCAGCAGTGCCTCAGTCGACCGGGTTGGTTTCCTTTAGCTGCTACTTTGATTGCGACGTGTGATTCTTCAGGGTGCGGTACTCTATACGAAACCCAACAGCCAGAGACTAATGTTGACCAACGACCTCATCACTTCATTACCGCATACCTTTCAAAACAAGCTGTCTCTGGAATTTAAGAAACGGCCCCTAAGCGTAATTGAAGCGCCTCGACAGCACTCAACCGCCATCGATTCTAATATGCAAGTCAACAGTCAGACCATTGTTGACGCGATCAACACTCTAGCCCAACAAGTGCAACACCAGAATGGGAATGGGAGCGGGAACGGGAACTGGAGGTAGCTCAAGGGATATCTTAGGCGATTCAGGAGCACCTGACACACTTGAGTGGGACCTTGGCATGAGGTGTGTTCCAGGGGGTCCAAGAGTTCTAGGGACATTTACTCCTTTTAACAGTTTTATACGGCACAAATGTCTCTAGGTTCAATCAATCTGTCACTGTTTCTGGGTCTGCCTTTGTATCCCGTCGCATAGCAGCAGGTATGGGCCGAATCCTGGGGACCAATTCTGCAGGCAAAAGACCGTCAAATCAATTCGAGAAGCCCTTGCCCGTAGCTAAAGCAAAAAAAAAAAAAAAAAAAAGAAGACTAGGGAGCCACAATAAAACATATCATTGATACGACGTTTCTTTATTTTTATTGAGCGAAAGAAGTAGATTCAGTTCCCGTTCTGCTGGCTAGAAAAGTTGCTGTTCTCTATACTCTCCTCCGTAATCTCGGTCCGGTCATAGTATGTCTTGCTCCTTATTTCTATCCATGGCGTCCGCTCTCGTATAAGTATTGCAGGTAGCCCACCGATGACCACAAATGCTTTGTCCCTGAGGTATCATGCGCAATGCGACTCCAGCATGAGCAGCCTGTGGAGATCTCAAAGCAGATAAAAACATTGTTCGATCGGGCCAATTCACATGTTCTGGTTGTGGTGGCCAGCACGACGTGCCCAAGTTCTCTGGTCGCGTTCTATGTGCGCCATTCCGCGTATTATTCTTCTTTGGATGTTAAACATGGAGCTGTAGAGCAGTGCTGTTTCGGCTATCACTCTACTGCTGTTCAGTTTGCTTTGTTAGTTCTCAAGTTTATTTGGAAGGCATTCGGTGATGTACGTACAATGTCCAGGGCAATAATGCTATGTTTCACGAGGCAAGGAGCGAAGTCCAGCTCACATCACTCCCTTCCACGTTTGTTTGTTTAACTCCACTGCTAGAATCGATACAGACCAACTTTATATAGACGCTGCAAACGAGTAGTAACAGAATATTGATTCACAACGACATTGAGCTTATAATGTTGGTTTCTTTTTTTTTTTGTTTTTGTGCTGTGATGCAACACTCTATACAATGCCAAACATCCAGCATCCGTCTATCCAAATATCCTGTATCCTTTTCTCCCAGTGTTGACTCTTCGATCTGTATTCCCGGCGCGTCCTGCTTTAATGACTGAGGTACTTGCGACCCTTGAGAAGGCGGTTATGGATGATCTTTCGGCCGCCTCTTGACTTCATTCTGGCCAAGAAACCGTGGCGGCGCTTACGGACCCGTTGAGAGGGTTGGAATTCACGACCATAGGAAACGAAGCGAGCCTGACTTGACCTAGCGTTCAGACGATTGCATGGATGAAGCGATCAGTTTGTGGTCAAAGTCAGGCGTCGAGGACGGGGGAAAAGTGATTTGCTGGCGAGAATAATGTATGATTATAGTCCTAAAGCTGCAGTTATGAGGCGAGCACATCCTGCATATTTCGTTTGCTGACGATTAATCCGCGATGGTCGCATACAAAAGTATTTTTCCTGGACGCACCCCGAATTAGCGCCATTTACTTGTATCTGCTGTCCTGTTGAACCCCGCAATAGCAATGTCCTTCTTCTAAGCTAAGGGTCGGATCTTTGATGAATGGTTCTGGTCGAGCGAACGTTCGCTGTCCTCCGTAAACAGTGTTTGATCCTGGGAAGAGACCAACGATGTATACCGTGTTGTTGATGCACTATCTCTCAGCCAATGTAGACGTCCATGCCGTGATCTGTACTGCTTTTTCTAACGCCAACAATGACACAGGTAGTATCCTAAATGATGGTTGTTGCGTCGCGACCGCCTGGGATAAGAAAAATGTATTACCCAAAAACAGAAGGAAGACGGAATCCTGTCAGTGATGAAAAGATAGAGCTGGTTGTTGAGGTGATACCGACGGCTGGCGATGGTGCTGCCGAGATGGCTGTGAACTGCGTCCTATAGTCATATCGAGTTCGAGGTGAGTTAGAGCCAGGGAGTCTTGATCAGACAGGGCAACTTGGTGAGGTTGATCTAGTGAATCCGTTTGCTCAATGTTCCTGGTTACCTGGCGACAGGAGCTAGCTTTGTGCGGAGCGATGTGAATGCGGCGAACATAGTATGCGGTAAATGACGTTTGAGTGCAAGCGAGGTTGAAGGCAATGAGAGGGCGGAGAGAGGGAGTGTTCGTCGGGCTAAGATGGACGAATTGTCAACAAAGGGATATTTCGCTGTCACGGACTTTAGAATCTTGCCCCTGAGATCGAATCCGGGGTAGTTGGGTGGTATCTGGCGTCCGTGCTTCACATTGATCGGTCGCTTGCATCCAATTTCTATCTGTCCTTCCACATCTTTCCTCAAACAGACCGCGTTGTTCTCTCATCGATCGTAGAAGTTACGTTTCTTTCCTTTGCGCCCAGAGTGTTGGGTCAGCTGCGCTCGTTTCTTGTGCAACTTTGATATTCGAGCCACAACTGCAGACCCCGAGATCCAGTGGAGTATACGGTTCGGACAAAATTCTTTAATAAAGAGACAAAGCAGAGCATTCGAAATACTCCTGTACCCCTTCTTCTCCTCGTGTCCGACTCATCGAACAAAATGCCTGCTCAAGTTCTCATCTCGAAGCTCGGTCTCTCCCTATCCGCCGCCACCAGGCTCCAAACCCTGGCGCCATTCTTAACTCCATCCGTGTCCCTTAACCTTGTCCTCGGAGGATACCATCTCATGTCAGGCCTTCTGCTCGGCGTTGTCAAGTACTACCAAATTCACACCTCCAAGACTTACACCGCTCACCCATACATTTCAACCGCCCACCGCGCTGCTTTGATGTACGGTTTCGCATCGTTCCAATTGGCCGGTGTCGCCTTGGTCTCGTCCTGGACAGAGTTCACCAACACTGCAGCCACGATCGCCACGCAAACGTTCTTTGTCTCGGCAGTGATGACATACGCGATCCATGGGTTCCTGAGAGATACGACCAACCAGCTTAAACAGCCGCACAAACTGGGGGAAAAGAGAGCGCTGCCGCCCTGGATGGTTCAAGGGTTCATGATCTCGCTCGTCCTGGCTGAAGTCCTTGGCTGCGGCGTCCTTTGTGCTGGCATGGTCAAGACTATCGTCGATGTATTCAAGACAACAACCGTATCCATATCCATGTAAATCTAGTTTTCTTGGGCATCTTCAATGACTGAAATACAAACAAAAAGGTGTATCATTTATTGCCTAAACGTGTACATTGTAGTAATGAGGGAAAAGGGAGTGTGTTCTGTGCTGAGGGCGGAGACAGTGTGCGGAAGAGACCGACGCAGTTTGCTTAGCAGCATCCCCCGCTGGACTGCGCTGGCAGCTGCTGTCCTGATCCGACCTTGATGTTCTTGCTGGCTCCAGTGGGGGTGACAGTCGTAGCACCCATGCGATCCTTGATCTGCTTGGCCATCGTCATGAAAGCCTGCTCAACATTGGTGGCGCTCTTGGCCGAAGTCTCCAAGAACGGAATGGCAAGTTGGTCAGCAAATTCCTACAATTATACAGTCGGTTAGATACGCAGGTACGCAGCAACAAGTCAGCAGTTCAAAAACAATGTGTTTGCGGTTCATTTTCATTCTACAGCGCAAAAGGAGCCGCAGTTAAATGTCTTTGCACATTACCTTGGCAGCAGTGTACTCAACAACCTTCTTGTCAGTCAAGTCGCTCTTGTTTCCGACCAACAGCTTGTTGACACCCTCGGAAGCATAGCGGTCAATTTCAGAGAGCCACTGCTTCACGTTTGCGAAGGTATCCTGATCCGTGACATCATAGACGACAATGATGCCGTGCGCTCCACGATAATAGGACGAGGTAATGGTGCGGAAACGCTCCTGACCAGCGCTATGTTACACACGAATAATAAAACAGGAAGAAAAAATAGGGTCAGGCCTGGGCGCAATATCGCAGTGAAAGGATGAGTAGTGAGTGCTGCATGGAGGATGTCCTTACGTGTCCCACTAAGAGATGTTCATTCAAGCAATTGAAGAAGGAGAGCGCTGTGGTTAGTAAGGTCATTTATTAACAGTAGTAGCAGAGCCAAGCAAAAGAAATGTGCAGAATAACTACTTACGATTTGCAGCTTGACGGTCTTACCCTCGAGCTCAATGGTGCGGATTTTCTATTGTGCGAAGAGAACGGTCGAAAGTGTCAAAAGGGCATATATTCGTGGCCTTCTGTCCCAACATCGATAGAGCAAAGTAGAGTGTTCATGGATGCTGTCCGTCCAACATTGTCCTTTGCGGTTGATGGCGTCCTTGTTCTCGTCAAACTCCTGCGTATTCTTGCTGCTTTTCTTCTGCTTTCCTGATAAAAAGCTGGCTTGTTGCTTTTCAGTTGAAGAAAAGGAGGCACTTACAAAGTCCACACCGATGGTCGAGATGTAGCTCTCGGTGTAGGTATCGTCCGCAAAACGAAGGAGCAAACAACTCTTGCCGACACCGCTGTCACCAATCAACAACAGCTTGAAAAGATAATCGCTATGATGGCAATATAGGAAATAGAAGCCGGTTAATCTTTAATCTCGTATTGAGTGTGGTTCTGGTGCTCAAAGAATATCGAGACCCTTGGATTGGGCTCGAGTGAGACAGCCAAGCTCAGGAAAAGAGGCTACTGAGTATTTGAATGAGCACAGTGTAGTGTAAGCATAGATATCAGGAAGTGCAGTCAATCTTACTATTCAGGGTTCATGGTGGGAAAAGAGTATTAGATGATCTAAGTCTTGTGTAGGGATAGAAGAGTTTGGTTGATTTCAAAAGAAGAGAGAGGATGGATGTTGTTGATGAAGGTTCAGAATGAGCGAATAAAAAGAAAGAAAAAGCACAGGGGACCAAGTGCACAAGGGCATGTCCTTTTCAGCTGCAAAATGTGAATCAGCCCAAGCACCAACAATACAGGTCACTGCGTCATCGTCTACGGCACTCTTAGTGCAGGCGCGTCGAATGTTTATCCTGCCATGCCTCCTTTCCCTTCAAGCAGACAGACATAGACTATTGCGCATTCTTTATTGCATTTTCGAAGGCGTTGCTGGAGTTGGTCGGTCCATTGCTTTATTTGTGAGCGTATTCGTTTAAGCGACTGCAGGAACGCGAAGACATGCGACAATCCACTGTTCTTGAGCTCAATCGACGCGCCTTGGAACAATACTCAAGTCGTATTGCTTAATCCATGATGTCCCGAAGATACTTCTCTTCCGCAAGTGATAGCTCCCTCCAGATCTGAGATGTGTCCAAGCCCCATATTCGTCCACCCTCTCGACTAAATCCACCATTGCCACACTGGGGAGGGCCTCTTGGGACAGGAAAAGAGTCTAGTATGGCCCTGGGATTGGACGCAGGTAGCGAAACGGTGGCGAATCACAAGGCGAGTTCGAGCGCATCGACGTCGTTGCCCCGCAAAACAACCTGGTCATACGTCCCAAGCGGGGTCTGCAGTGTGTTAATCCTGATACGGCGCTCCTCTGCATCCACAGCGATAAAGATGCCTTGGACGGGTTTACTGAGAAGGATTAAATAGTTAGTAAGGATGGTCATTCTTCAGAATAAAAGGCAAAACAAGAAGGAAACGAGATATGACAAGTACCTGTCCGGGACGAGTGCTGTACATTTGGACTTGTGTTGAGCTACAGCGAGCCAGAACAGCAGCGATCTCTTGCGAAGGGCGATGGCGATCTCCTGATCAGTCCTGGTGCTGTCGGTGTCCATGGCAGTTGTGTTGATGGCGATCTAGTTTTCTTTCGTCAGTTGGGGGCCCGAACTTGAACTCGCCTAGCCCTGCAGCTGGACCTGAACCTCAGTTTGAGCTTCAATGCAGACTGCTTTCGTGGAGCGTGGCCCAACAGACCAACTGACCTCACTTTGCTGCCTTGTTCCCCCTCCTCGCGTACAAACACATCCATCTCCTGCCCATTCAACTCCTCTCATCAACCAAACAAAAGTTCTTTTGTATCCTCCTCCCTTACATCTCAGCATGTCCTTCTCTGATACTGACGAAGGGATTCTCCCGCAGGACAGTCTGCGCAACGAGACCCCTCCTCCAGTCGAGACCGAGCCCGAACCCGAGCCCTATACGGCATTCACCACCATCGTCCGTCCGGCCCCAGGCGCGAAGTGCTGCAACACCAGCACACTCCTGCACCAGCCTCACACCTCTCTCTTTGTCACATCCGCTACTAAAGTCGCCGATGGCCTCACCGCCAGCTCCTTTGTCGCCTACACCATCAAGATTGGGGTATATACATACACGCTACTCATGCCGATATGCGTTAAGCTGCTCTCCGCACCTCTTGATTCACTAACTCTTATCCTTCTGCCTGCCCTTCTTCGCTGACAGGATAGCGAGGTCAAGAGACGTTACTCCGAATTTGAATCGCTGCGAAAGGTGCTCTGTAGAATCTATCCCACGTTGATTGTGCCGCCCATCCCAGAGAAGCATACCATTTGTAAGTGGTCTGGATGCTAGGGTTGTCCATCTGGTCTCTATTTTATAAAAACAGTATTCCTTGGAAGAAGCGCCCGGCTAAAGCACCGTACCGCCTTTTCATTATACCTATCATAGCAAATTACGCCAACTTACAGAACAAGAGCAAGGAGGATGCGCTGATGGTGGAGAAACGAAAGCGCATGCTGCAGAAGTTCCTGAACAGACTGGCCAAACATGAGATCCTGTCGTACGAACATGTTTTTCACAAGTTCTTAGAGGCCGAGGTGTCTTGGGTAAGTATCGTGCTGCATTCCCGTGTCCCTCCTATGCTACGGCTACAGGAAATAAATGGCTAACGTGAATTCAATTGATATTTTGTTCAATGCGATAGTCTGAGGCAATGCACTCTGCTCCAGTATCAACACTTCCAAAAAACCCGCTCAATGCAACCTTGACAGCCAGCTCGTCTACACTTTCGCTTTCGCGTTCGGCATCTATGCCTCCATCTCCTTCAGCACCCTCGGTGACTTCACCAGGACCAAACAGCCCTAGCCAGGCCATGGCACCACCGCCTCTGAGACAGCCAGACCCCCGATTTATCGATAGCGAGGTCTTCACCCAAAAGTTTTCCAACCAGCTCTCTGGAAGTATGGACCGCAGTCAGAAGAAGGTCCTCCGTAAGCTGAAAGGTATGGTCCATTTCATGGCAATGCACTACTTGACTGACCTAGAGGTTTAGTTTGCCATCAATTTTTTTTTTTTTGTTAACTAACATCTAATCTTACCTACGCTTCTTAGAACTTGCTGATGACAACTCTGAACTGGGCGCGACTCTAAATGGATTCAGCTTAAACGAGTCTGAGCACTCGCCGCTTGGGGTAGCCATCGAAAGAGTTGGCGAGGCTGCCGACTCTAGTTTCTTTGCCACGACTGATCTGGTGAGGATACTTTGCGTCCTCACGAGCTATTGCTGAAACAATGGGAAACGCAAACAATGACTAATCTCTCATCTCTCCCTCTACTGTCATGGTTAGATGCAAGCGTTGGAAATTAAAGTCAATGAACCCCTGCAAGAGTACATTCAATACGCCAACATCATCAAGACTATTCTCAAATTCAGGCACCAAAAGCACATTCAATCTGAAAGCACAGCCGATCAACTTGAAGCCAAGAGGAGCTCGCTGGAAAATCTCGAGAGAATGGAGACAGAGGCCAAGAGAATCGAGGACGCATTAAAACGTGAACGCTCTCTCACTTCGGGAAGCACCTCGGCCGCCGAAACTCCAGGTCGTAACGACGTATCGCATCAGCACAATCCTTCAGCTGACACTCACTCTGTCTCGGAGGAGGTCACATTCACCAACGAGCCCGAGTCGATCAGCACGGAGCCTCCAGAGAATGCAGAGTCTCATAACCCATACGCTCGCACGTCTTCTGTGAGCTCGAATGGCAATCAGGATCCAACCAATCCCTATGCACAGCTTCCTCCCGCTAATCCATACACTCATACCCACACCCCTCCCTCAAGCAACCCGAAGCGCAGAAGCACTCGCCTCAATGTGTTTAGTGCTCTCAGTCATACGATCCACGGCATCATTGATGTGGATCCTGAAGCCACTAGACGCAACAATATTGGAAAGACGCGTGACGCTATTGCTCAGGTAAGGCATTCAATCGGATCTCCATGAGTGCACTGGATTGTGTCTTCTCTCACAACTAATGCGTCCTGACTGTCTATTAATTTTGTCCGCAGCTGGAAGAGCAGCTGGAGACCACGAACGCAGATCTGGACAAAATCTCACGGGCAGTGCAGGGAGATTTGGATCGTTTCCAGCGTCAAAAGATCAAGGATATGAAAGAGATTCTGCTGGAGTATGCTAAAGCACATCAGAAGTGGTGCCAAAAGGTAACTTCATGACCCTCGGTTGCTCCGTGACCATCACTCCATACTGCTGTTATCCTGGACGTTAACACTTTTCAACTCGTTTATGGCGACTCTAGAACTTGGGATCATGGCAGGAGGCCAATGCAGTCGTCGAACAGATACCAGTTTAAAGCGAGTGTCGCATGTATAGCAACAAGGGTTTCCGAAGGAGTTTTGAGTGTTGATCCCGGTTTTGATAGCAGATGCAGCAATAATAAAGTCGTCGATATTGACAAATTCAACTTGAACGCATTTTTTTTTTCAAATTATTTTACTGTTCTCGCTCAAAGGGCTGATACGTCCTTCTTGTCCTCTGTCAGGTATTTCCTGCACGCGTTGTATTCCTTGTCTGAGCTCCAACCCTCGGCCTTGACAATCGTCATGACTATTTGTCCAGATTTGCAGCCGATCTTGACCAATGCCCTCCCCAGAAATAAACGTAATGCTCTTCCAGGTGGCGTAACCTTAGCTGAGGTAAGGGCCAGTTTCCGGATGATAGGTTCGAGCTCATCCTGTCCCTTGTATGGCTGTCCGTCCAAGCAGAAATAAATATTTGGCGAAAGCTGGACAACATTGGCAGCCATGGCCAATGTCTGGAGACCGAGCTGTTTGCAGATCTTGTTGAGACAGATCAGGTCTTGGCCACGATAGACAAGCAGATGTTGGTCTCCCAACATGGACGAGTTGACGGATCCAGGCCAGATGGCGAAAAGCTCAATGCTGGAGATCTCCACGATCAGAGCCAGGGGTTCGATATCTGCTGTGGGTTTGTAGAGTAGATCCTGCAACTGCGCTGACTGAATGAGTGCTCGGTTATGTTGTAGAATCTTTTCTTTGTTGCTATTATCGGCCATTGTGGTATCCTGGCCTTTCTGTCCGTCTGCTTTACTCGTATTGCTGCCGCTACCGATGCTAATGGGGTTACTAGGCCTGCCTTCGTTTCCTGAGAAAATTCCATGTGTCCTGGCAGTACTGGCCTCCTTGACGAATTCCCGCCATTCCTTGACGATGACATGTTTGACCTTGATGTTTTTCAGAATCATGGTCACCTCGGGTTTGATCCGGTCCTCTGGTCGGGTGGGGAATCCACTGTAGATGTATTCTGTCCCAAGCGACAGCTTTTGAACAAGATTATTGAGTTTGAAATATCTGGCCTCCTTGAGCAGGTTGCTGCGATGGATCTTGTCCCGGACATGGATTTCGTATCCCTGAAGATGGCTGAGGATGTCTTTGAAGAGCTCTGGAGACCGACAGAAGAAGGTCGGAGTGAGGTTACGGTCCGCGAAGGGCTCGAGAAGCGCAAAGAAATTGGGCGAGTCGTTAAGAATGGTTTCTCGAGCGACCTTGAAGAGCGTTCCGCTCACGTTTACGAACCTATGGGGTCAATTGAATTAAGCAAGATGTATTAACAATCATGAAAAAAGGGAGTCTTGAGTGGATGCACCAGGCAGAAGAGAAGGACTTACATGGTCTGGCGCAGGTTCTCGATGAGGCGATTCAACTTATAGAAATGTGCGTCCATCATGAGATTCTCGAGATGCACCTCGTCCCTGGCCGCAACGTAATATCCTTGCATGTGCTTCACGATATCGCGAAACACATCCGGATTGCGGTTGATATACATCATCTTTGTAGTACTCTCATCCCGATTCGGATTTGTAAAGACTGACAGGAGGCAATTGATACAGATACACGCGCGTGTCGTGCCACGAGAAAGAAAAAAACGGACAGCATTGTAAGAGATACACGAAATAAACGCGTCTGAGAAAAGGTACAATTGCGCCAGTACTTTGGGTACTTACTCTCGGAAAAGAAGTTGGGCGCGTCATATTGAATCGCTGACATGGTCAGGGGGAAATTCTCACCTGAGACGACGATAGTGTAGAATGACCGTGGGTCCGAGGTGGTCAGGGGCGGCAGTGGCCGCGGGGCTGCCGAAATCGACATTGATGGATATAAGGGAATAGGCCTTCTGGGGTCCACTTTACTCGGTATGCGGGGTCAACTGGACTCCTAAGGCTGGCTGCAATGTATTTCTAAATGTGTGTAAAGAACCGAGACAAGGTCAAATGGAATTGCGAGGATGGTGAGATGCAAAATGGGATGTGTGATGCCAGGGATGTTAGCTTCACTGGACCTACCCCTGTTAAAGTACCTGGGTGGCTTGATATGAAAGGTTCATCTAGAAAGCGCGTCTTTCAGGGTCCATGCAGCCTCTTCTCTCTTTGTTCCACAAAAGCACTTCCTCAGCATGGCTTTACCAGGAAACTTGCAGTCATCTCATTTCACAAGGAATGTAAGTGCCTTGATCTGGAAGAACGGGGGCCTATTTATAATGAAATCGCACATCATGGAACAGCAACTCATGGACCCAGACGAGCTATTTAATGGGTATCAGATCGACGGTCTGAACACACAGCAAATGCACACTGCCACAAATTCATGGAGCTCATCTGCGTTATTCCCACTCCGCCAAGTTTGATATGTCATGTCATTCCATCTAGCAGCTCCAGGGACTAGCCATTGTATTTGAACTTGCGTGTTTTTTTCATTTTCTTGCGGGCCTCTTCGTGGACCGATCAACCTGCATATCATCGAAAATTATGCCCTCAAGAAGATGACAGCGACTCTATGCTTGTTCATCATCCATATCCACTTTCACTTTATATATTGGTCCCTTTTCCTGACTCCTTGCATTTTTAACTTTTTTTTCTTCTCTGATAACACCCCATTACAATATCCTCTACGACACTCTTCATACCAACTAGCCTTTTGCATCCATTGCATGGCCCAATCTAATGCAATCGTCAGTATTGGAACGTATCTTCATTTTCATGTTTGTGCACCAGCGGGTCTTGTCTAAGGGAACGTTACTGATTGCCATATTCAATACCAAACTCTACAGAGTCGACATTTCTCATTGCCAAATAAAGTTGACCTCTTTGCATTGCCTTGGAGATCGCAGCAAAGAGCTCGTGATCCAAATTACTAGCACAGCATGCAGATAGACGCGTCTTCGTTTACTCGTTTGTATGTCATTGCCACTATAGAGTCACTCAAATAGATTGTTTGGAGCCATTCTTTATTGCATTGTCTGCTATTCCTACAATTCCTACAATTCCTATCGGCACCATCGGCTCAACTTGCTATCAGTCAACCTTGGTTGCAAAGGTTGTGCAGAGTACACCACGGGCAGGTTGCAAGTCATCGTACTCCGAAAAAAAAACCGCACAAGGCCCAAAGAGACCAAGTGGATAAAAAAAAGGGTTCAGAAACATTCTCAGGAACTCTTTTGTTTTTGCATGAAGAAAAGGCGAAGCTCCTTGGCCCGAAGGCACGACCTGAGGTGATGATAACCAGAGGGGAGTAGGGGAGTGGGGGAATTTGGTGCTCCCGGCCCAAATGCACTGCTAGGGTTAATAAACCCTCTGGGGAGCGGGTATAATCCACAGGTTGAAAACCTGGGATGGGTTGCCGAGGGCACGCAATCAGTGAGGGGTTACAGCCCCAGGATCGAAGTCAAAGCTCCTGGAACCTCTATATTGCCGAGGGCACGCAAGGGTGAAGAGATTCAGTCCCAAGGTCGAAGTCAAAACTCCTGGGACCTCTATATTGCCGAGGGCACGCAAAGGTGGAGAAATTTAGTCCCAGGATCGAAGTCAAAACTCCTAGGACCTCTATATTGCCGAGGGCACGCAAGGGTGAAGAGATTCAGTCCCAAGATCGAAGTCAAAACTCCTGGGACCTCTATATTTTCTATCTAGGGAGTGGTGGAGAGGTAGTGGCGGAATGGACTTCCTGACGAGAGTGCATGTGGAGGAGGGTTGCTGACGAGAGTGCGTATGGAGGAGGGCTGCTGACGAGAGTGAGCACAAGAGGTGGAAGTGAGGTGGAGGAGAGTGGGACTGGGTAAAGAACGAAAGGCGAGGTTGTGTCAGTGAAGAGAAGAGGTATGGGGTAGAGAGTGGAGAGTAGAAGGTGAAGAGCAAAGAAAAAAAACTTATATCATACGTACCTGGAAAGAGACTTGCCGTAGAGCGCGTGGGGAAGAGTGTGGGGAGGTGGAGAAGGTGGGGAAGGGGGAAGAGGGAACGTGTAAGAGGAAAGAAAGAGATAGAACAAAGTCGAACTTTAAATGTGCCGCGTGGTCGGTGGCTGAGTCGATAGCAAGGGGTCTACGGAGACCGGAGGGCTCATATGGCCGCTGGGAACTGGGGGGACGGACTACGGGGAACGAGACGGTAGTGAGCGTGTGCCTAGGAGTGAGCGAACAACGCGCACGGCTCATCAGAGAAAAAGGAATCTTCATTCAGCGCTGTTCACCATGAGCTCAACTTACATCAACATCGCCTTTGCCAGCGATGAGTATACTTTTGACAGCAAAAGTGTATGGTCGCGAACATGTTGCCACCAATTTCATGTTGAAGGTTGTTGAAGGTTGTTGAAGGTTGCTGATGTTCTGTTCGCGTGGTTTCTTAACAACCTTAAAAAAGGAGTGCCAACAAATAGCGCACCAACCACACGCGACTCAGCCCAAGCGAGCACTGCCATTAAAGTTTGCTGCATGGTTCATATTTACTGCAGCAGAGAAGAGGCGGCGGACGCAGCGCCACCATCCTATGAAAGGACAAGAACGTTGTCTCTATACTAATATCATCTCGACCAGTGCGTGCAAGCGATTGCAATTCGAAAAATCCGAGTCCTCGTGGAGAAGACAAGAATAAACGATAAGAACACAGTGAACATGAGGTCCACAAAGAGACATCCACTGCGGAAGAAATTCTTTTTTCTTCATCGGTATTGCCTTTGCCTGCAGCAATAGCAAAGAGACTTTCGTGCTGGCAGGGAGTGAGGAGGAAAGGAAACACTAAAATGGTTGGCGAGCCATTTCTGTGCGATAAAGACATGCTCAAACGCAGTAAACGAATATATTATGGATGAAAACAAATGAGTTGACCGCCTTTAATGTTCACTCAAATGGCCCCTGGGTCAACTCAAATGGCCCCTGGGTCAACTCAAATTGTGCCTGCGCCCAAAACTATAGACAGACTGGATCATCCATCCCATTTCGCCTTCCTACACTCCCATATTCCATTTATTCGCTTTCATAGGCACCATCAAGCTCAGCATCAGCCTGGTCTTCTTCGTCTAGGGTAAGTGTAGCTTCGTTGATGCATGCCTCCTTGAAGTGGTAGAACATGGTGCTGCTACGGTTTGATCCATATATTCGATGAAGGATAAAGCGCATGTCTCCTCTTTCAATCTCGCTGCGCAATGGCGTACGATCATAGCAGCCGAATAACATTTGTTGGGTCCCTTTACAAAGGGCTGTCTCAACCGCAGATAGTGCAACACTTCGCATGGCTGCATGAGGTGAGAGGTACAGAGATCGAGTAGGGGGGAAAGGCCGTTTGCGCCGTTTGTTTTGAGTGGGCCTTTTATTTTCATTTTTGTACGCTGTGTCATTTGAGTGGACATTATTATGGGTCAAAATGAGCTGACCTGAGTTGCCCGGTCAACTCAAACGTATACACCATAAACTATTACTGTGATCTAAATCATTGTGCGTAATATACTTGAACTGAGGATAACAGCTTATAAGTATGTTTGCTTATTTTCAAGTCTTGGTGGATGCACTACGGCATACCGGATTGGAGGGAGTGTGCCCCCTGCGGATGGCATCCCTTCAGAACTTGAAGATTCCCTTGGTGCCAGCACTCAACTCCTGGTATCTCTGACTCTCCTTCCATGCAGCATAGCTGGGGTGGCTATTGACAGTCTCATAAACCTTCCAGATGTTAGGAGTCTTCTCGGCCGAGAAGGGAGCCTCCTTTGCACCCGCGGGTCTCAACAGAAGGATGCGATCGACAAACACGGCAGTCTTCAGATCAGCGAGAGTGAAGGAATCGCCAACGTAGTGACCGTTCGATCCGTTCTTCTTGAGGTGCTCCTCGTGGATAGCGGCGATCTTCGAAATGGTCTCGTCATAGAACTTGTTGGCCTCCTCGACACGGTTCTCGGGGGCGGCATCGATGACCTTGGGCCTGAAGGCGAGCCAGACAGTATCGATGGAGGTGAAGTACTGCTCGACCTTGTGGTGCTCGTACTCGTTCTTTCCGTAGAGGTGGAACTTGTTAGAGAGGTAGCGCTCAATTGCCTGGGACTCTGCGAGCTCGAGAACGGTTCCATCGGAGGTGGTCTCGTACACGACAGGCAGGACGCCGAAAGGGGTGTGGGACTTTTGAGCGGGCCAGTCCTAAATACACGAGTTGCAATGACAAACGCGTTAGTAAAAGCCTTCAAGTGTGAGAAAAAAAAAATCTAATTTCGGATGACTTACGGCTGTTAGCTCCTCCCACTTGGCACCGGCAAAGGCAAGGAGGGCACGGATCAACTCACCGCGACCGTGGAGACCAAAGTAAAGGACCTTGAAGGTCGAATCTGAGGACTTGACAGCCTGGCTGAGGACATCACTGCTGGCATGAGTTGGGACAGGAAGAGAGACGACCATTGTGAGGGGGATTCTGTTGTGTTAGAGCTGTGCTGCTGAGGAGGGCTTTTAGTTGGTAAGCTTCTGTGGATTGATAATGAGAAGAGTGGTGGGAAAAAGAGGGTAAGCGAGCACCCTTTATAATTTTCTAAGTCCATCCTTATGACCTTGGTCCTCAGTCAATTGTAGGCACTATACTGTATATGTACATGCCCGTGTCGTCAACTAGCGTGATATAATTCTTTCGAACCACACCACAATGGGGTTTTGGTCCAAAAACTCTATTTTTGTCTGCACTGCGCATTTTACACCCAGGCCCAATTACTTCCTGCTCTTCCCAAGACGCCGTGCTTATTAATTCAAACTGATGTACGCCTTTTTTCGACCCCTGATGTCCGCATCTCTTCAGCGCACGCGTCCGATGGAGTCCAAGTGAACCGCGTGCCAAATGGTCCAGGTTTATTCACGTCGAAAGCCACCACTCTGTTGGTAGCCTCCCCTTTCACTATGACACGGTTTCAAGCGGATTCAATTGCGCAATCAGGAAGGGGAGCGGAGGAGGAGGGGAGGGGAGGGGGGAGCTAAGGAGCCATCGCCATTAACACAACGGGTTTGAGCCGTGTAACATATAGATTTTATTTTTCAAAGCCAGAGATCCCGTTTATCGCACGCAATTTCTGCATATCGTTCCTTGACTCATTGTCTCTGTCTCTTCTCCTCCGTCACTTTACTTGCGGTAGGCCTTCAACTCCTCATCATTCCATGACAAGGACTTTCCACTGAGCGATTTGGGTGCCTTGACAGCCAAAGCAGCAATGACGTATCCAGGCTCATCGGGGTGGAGCAATGACTTGGACGAATGCAGCTCCAAGAACTTTGAGTGCTCTGTAGGGGTCATCTTATCACCACCTAATGCAGATTGGTAAATTCGTAGGCTGATTAGTTGTTTTCACTTTTAGGTCTTCAATGCCCTCCCTCGATTTACAAAATGATCCCTTACCTTGGCTACGAATAACGCCCTGCATTTCAGTGTCGACAACTCCGGGGCGAACCGAGATCGAGGTCAGCTCAGACTCCTCCTTGGCAAGTGTTTCACCAAACATCTTCAGCGCTGCCTTCGACCTACATATTGCATGAGGAAGTGGGAATGCCAATGTATGAATTGATCTGTAATCCCATGTGAAAGCATGCAGGGGAGAAAAATCATTATGTCTTTTCAACTTACGAGCAGTAAGCTCCCCATCCGTGGTAAGCGCTGTTGGCGGCGCCAGAGCTGACGAAAACAACACGGCCCTTGGACTCGCGCAGGGCAGGGAGGGCGTGCTGGACTAAGGTAAGGATCGAGAAGAAGTTGATATCGAAAGCCCTGCACGTTGTTGCAGTTGAATAAAGAAACAGTGAGCGGAGTGAACGATATTAACTGCAGTCGGCAAATAATGCAATATTGAGTAAGCAGGCAATTGACATACTGTTTCCAATCCTCAACAGATGTGCTGGCGATAGATCCCAAAGGCTCGAGAACTCTACAAAGGGTTATTGGTTGCAAATGTGAGCGGACACACACAGTTTGGTGCAATTTGTCGATCAGATCTGGGTCCGCCCGAGATACAGCGAAAACACTGTAACATACCCAGCGTTAAGGACAAGGCCATCGATACGTCCACTCCAAGACTTTTTGGCCAAAGAGATGAGCTCCTTGGTTGTGGACTCGGCGGTGACATCGCCAACGATGAATTTGAAGCGGTCTTTGAGCTTAAGATCTTCCTCGATGTGCTTCGACAGCTGTTCAAGGGCGTCCTTGGAGCGGGCAACACCAACGATGTTGGCGCCGAGGTTCTGGATCGCGAGCAAGGCGATGCTCTTGCCGATACCGCGCGAGACTCCAGTGACGATGAGAGTAGGATTGGTCATGGTGTCTAAGTGATGAATGGAAGATGAGAAATGAAATTCGCACGCGAAGCAGCTCTTCAAAGCATACATGCAGAATCACGTCACTTTGTTCTCACGGTATTCTTGCACACAAAACATGTAACTTGACTTCTGTATTGGGCCAGGTCAAACTGACCCTCTCGGGACACTTCTCTAGGGCCATGCCGCAACCGCACTCGAACAGTGTATGGATTACCCTATGCCCACGAAATCAAACAGCTCAAACGTCCACTCCAAGCATCCGACGTGGATAAACACTGACGTTTACGAGAGGCAAAGGCAGCGATCCAGGAACTAGTCGAGGACCCAATCCAACGATGATTAATCCGCTGTTCGAGACAGTCTCCAAGGTCCCTGTCGCGCAACAGTTCGAGCACTAGGAGGCGATACAGGCCAAGTTAACTGCGGTCTGATCAGTCCAGGTTCCTCTCACTGTGGCCGCAAGAGGAAGACGCAAACTCAATACCAAGAGAGACAGGAGTCAGTTCGAGTGTGTTGAAGAAATGCTGGCGCCAGCCTGACCAACCGAATCCAATGGCAAGTCTATGAATTTAATTCTCTGTCTACGCGAGGCCTCCATCATAAAAACAAAGATTTTTCTGTATGTACGGTATGGTCGGTATCAACATCTTTTGTCTTGTCGATGGAGAGTTCACCTCGAAGGCCTTTCCAGCCTCGGTCCCATCAGCGGAAACCATCAGCCACTTGAAAGAGCTCATCAGACGGTTGCAACGAGAGGGAAACCTAAAGCTGTCGACAGTAGCTTGACGCGTCCTAAATAGCATCGCATCACATCTTTTTTTAAATCTTTATCAACCGGTTTAACGGCGTGCCGTATTAAATGAGCATTGTCCGCGAGTGTCGACGGTATTCACATATTTAGTTATTGCCTATATAGTCCAATAACGTGTTCTCACGATACGGTAGTCACCAGCGGATCGATTGGCTAAAAGCGCACAGCACACCGCGTCTACACTGCATTCATCCATTTCAGACTGATACAAATGAGTCCCACAGGGAAACAGAGGGAGACAGTTTGTAGATCGTATGGGAGTGATGATAAGTTTATTGTACAATCTCAGTGAACAATTGCAGCCGCCTATTACAGTCATCCGTTGCAGCCGTTTGTCGAGCCCTTCATGCCTTTACTGTCTTTTGTTTCTTGGCAGGAGGTTTGCTGTCCTTGCCTGCCTTTCCTGTTGCTGCTTTTGACGACGTCGGTGGTGTTGATAACGGTGTTGCCTTGGCCACCTTCTTGTCAATGTCTGCCACAACCTTGTCAACCTTCTTCTTTACCTCCTTGTCCGCCTGCTTGACGATCTTCTCCGTCTTCTTCTCTGCCTTCTTCAAAGTCTGTTCGACCTTCTTCTCTGTCTTCTTCACAGCCTGCTCGGCCTCCTTCTTATCCTGCTTTAGGGCTGTCGATCCTGCAGCAGCCATCTTCTTTTCCCATTGTCGCTTCTTCTTCTCCTTAAGTTTTTGCTTCTGAGTCGCCTTGCGTTCCTCTTTCTTCTTGAGCGACTTTTCTCTCTTCTTCTGGTTCTTGATCTTCAATTTTTCGATATCCTCCTTGGACCGCTCATCCCTCAACGCCTTCTTGTACAACCGCAGATTCGTCTTGTGTTCGTGACCCTTGAGATGGACCTGGACCATGGTCTCGTTCTTGAGGATCTTCTTGGGACAGATCTTGCAGCGGAAATGGGTATCCCCCTCTTCCTCCTGATCTGCTGTGTCTTCATCTCCCTCTTCGCCATCCTCGTCTGATGAGCCCTCTTCTTGATTATCGTCGGCGCTGTCCGAACCGTCTTTCTTGACCTCGCCCTTCTTGCTCTTTTCGTATTTCTGGATATATGCCTCGAGCTCCTCATCCTCCTCGCTATCGAGATCATCATCATCGTCGTCATCCTTGTTCTTGATGCGCTCGTCGTCTGAGGAGTCGTCCGAGTCTGAGTCCGAACCAGAGTCTGAGAACTGGGCCAGAGCCTCCATTTGTGCCAGGTCATCCTCACCCGTGGGCATAACCTCGGTGTAAATGGCGTTCCTGGCCAGTTCGCGGTGCGCGCGCTTCAGCATGGTGGAGTATGAGGTCGGCGGTTAAGGAGGGGTATGGTTGAGTCTAGGCAGAGGTGAAGGTGTTTCTTTTCTTTTCTTTTCTTTTTTTTTTGTTGTCTACAAATGCTTGGGAGTGGCTTGCTAAAGTGGATGGCAGTCCTTTTTTTGTTCCCCCTCCACAGCTACACCGCACGTCCTTTCCATCACTTTCCAAAAACTCCTTTTCTACACAGCTTGCATCCCTCGACACACCACCCCTTCAGGACACTCTAGACCAGGATGGGCGACTACGAGAGTGCAGGAGGCTCCCTCAAGTTCAAGGGCGGCGGAGGAATTACCAAGAAGTACGCATCCCATTTCTGCTCTTGAGCTTTTTCCATCGACCTGGGACCAAGCGGACTGTTTTTGAAAACTTTCAAAGTATCGTCTTATTCAGAGGCATTGACTGACTAAAGTGCCGTCCTTCATTTGTATCGACATAGGAAAAAGAAAAAGACCGATCCTGCAAAAGTCAGGGCAGCATTGGACACCAAAGAAGCCAGTCCGAGTACTTCCAAACCCATTAAGGTCATTGAGAAGACAGCAGCAGAGCTCAAGTTTGAAGAAGTACAACGGAAACGCGTACGTTCTTTTCTACATCGATACATCGATAAACCGGTTCTCTTTTTCATGGTTACTGCTAGATCAATTTTCGATATCGCTCACATCCCACTTTGCTTCAAACTCTTGTTTCTTCTTCACCGGGATATGTTAGCAAGAGGAAAAGGTTCTCAAGTCCGCAATGAAGTCTCACAAGGAGAAGGTCGCTGTAAGTCGTTGTTCCTTACAGGACATTACATGACGAGTCCCACTGATATTCGTAGTCAATGTGAAGACGACCTTCTTACCAATCTGTTGCCCTTCTGTAATCGATTCACTATTAGGAACTGAACCGGAAACTGGAGGAAATGACCGAGCATTACGATATCCCCAAGGTCGGACCGGGATAATACTTGCAGCATCGTCAATCCAAAATAAAGGCAGCATTGTCCAGCAAACAATGGGAAGGCACATTCAAGCAACGGGAAGTGTATTGTGTTACACACATCGACTCGACTCATTGTCGCTCTCGATTTGATCTCATTTATCAGATATGTGGACCGAAACTGCATCCAGACCAAAAAGCGCAGGCGGAAGCATGATCAAATCAAAAACATATAAACAGCGTATTGATTGTGCAATTGCGCATTTTTTATAAGAATATATTTACATGGGCGAAGGACAAAGTGAAAATTTAGGCTGAAAGATTGCGAGCAAGATTAGAACGAACGCAATTGGGTGAGAGGACAAAGGAGGTGCCCGCAAATTAGAACAAGACCGCCAGACGCGCGCTAGAGTCTTAAGCCATGACGCCGCTTCCTGATTGCTGGTTGTTTACGATGCCGATGTGGAAGAGGTAGCGTTTTCGTCAGCATCGCGCTGTTCACCATAATCCTCCGCCTCTTCACTGGTGTTGGATCCACCGTTCTGAAGACGACTGAATGTCTCGGCATCGATCACCTATTGGGGTTTGATCGAGTTGACTTAGTTCTAATGCAAATGAGAGGTACCACGATGCTGCGGCAGAATATGGGAGGTGGGCGAACTTTCAACTGGTTCTTGCCTGGGGCATCAATGAACGTGTAGTTATGACTGACTGATCGCGTGAGAGTTGAGAGCGATAATGCAAAAATTACATCCAACCCAACGCTATATTGGAATTCATGCGAAGAGGATGCTTTTGCCGTGTGGGAAAAAAAAAAGAAACTAAACTAAAAATGCGCTGGAGTAATTGCAACGGTCTCTTTCTTCAGCAATAAACCACGGTGACTTACAGTGATCTTGTTCTCAGGAGGAGATATGGCCATGTTGCTATCGCCGATTCCACGGCGAACGAAGAAAAAAAGGGCAAAGCAGAAAGGAAACGTCGGAGTATTAGTATGACAAGCATAGCAATGTAGAAGGGATTAGAGTTGCGTTTCACTGACTGCTTCGCAGAGAAAAAAGACAGGGAAATGAAAAAAGAGAGCGTTTCCTGTCACGTCGTTTCTATGGTCGTGTGGATTGCCACTATTCGGAGTGCTCTGGGAACACAAAGAGATGCCCTTCCAGCAACTGCGGTGGCGTCAAGAACCATAGACGACTAGAGCTCTCTTGTCTCTTTATCGTTTTATACCTCAAAGCGGAGGATTGCTCCTGTCTATCGAGCTCGCATCCTAGGACGCCCCAGTTGCGATGTCCGGCTCCTGCCTTCTTTGGGATAGCCCTGGGATCAGCGCCGTTTCTGATACGAGGAAAGCGAACAGTAGACAGACATAAGAAGTCAGTATGTTTCGTTGGGGGTACTTGGTTTGAATCGTGTAGAAATGCAGGAGTCAAAGGGCCTGGTCTCTGCCCTTTACCTCGAGACGTGGCGGTCGCGCTGGGCAACGGCAGGATCTTTGTAGTCGCCAGTGCGGGTGCGAGTCATTGTGCTTAGTTCTTTATAAAGAGTGTGTTGATGTAGTAGAGATTCCGTGTATGGAGTGGCTGAGTGACAAGAAGGAAGACGAGTGGAAGAAAGAGAGGACGGAAGAAAGGAAGAGAGAAAGGAAGAGGTCGACAAAATAAAAGAAATAAAAGAAACAAGAGACACCCCGTCGCGTGAGTGGTGAGGGCCATTCTGTGGGCATGTTTCTGCCTCTCCACTTCCTAGAGGCTTTGTGCGCCCTGTTTCTCCCTGCAGCTGAAACCATACACTTTAGGGCCATATCTATAGTCCAGCTCTTTAGCTTGGCTAGATGACACTTGTCTATCTGTTAGCATCGCTCATAGTATAGAAGATATGCCTCGCTTGCCAAGACTTCTTGAAGCGTTGCTGGCCGCACATGCGTGTCGCCGCAATAAATCCATTGTCTCGCGTCCTGTTCCTCCTTCGACTCCGTGTCTATCGTCGAGGGTTTCTCTGCTTCCGTAGATGGCCTAGAAGGTTGCTTGCTTGTCTCAGAGACGACCGCCGGAGGTACACCCGCCTTCTTGGCCTGCTCTCCTTTCTTCTTTCCACCCTTCTTTTGGTTATTTTGGGCCAAAAGAACTGCCAATGGAATGTCTGGTAAATCGATGCCATGGGAAGCAACTGTAGATAGGGATGCAGACGACGTCTTGTCCTTGTCTGTAGCCGGTGGAGGAACTTCGACCTTCGATGAAAGGACATAATTGGTATAGTGTCCTGTACCGAGGGAGCCTTGGTGCACAGTAGCGCCGTACAACCTGTACTTGGTCGTGTCCTTCACACCCTCTTTGTCATTCTCGGCCTCCTTTCCCACTCCTTCACCACTAGCGTCCAAAATCTCCTTCTCGAGTATGCAGTAGGGAGCCATGTCAAGTTCGACCGGAATATCGACCCGGTCCTCGATCTTCCGCATCATCCCAAATCTTGAAGTACTCTGCTCGAATCGTTTCAAGTGCAAGATCAAGGTCGGAGGCAGGCTCGAGATCAAATACCTCTTGTACGCTCTGCGCATAATGTACGACGGCTCTCGAGTGGGCTGATCATTATCCGAAATCGACTTGGCCTCATTTGATGCTTGACGGTTCAGGTCTGGTCCATTCGTGCTCTCTTTGTTGCCTTCCTCTTCGTCCGTGGGCTCGACCTTAGTCTCTTCGATAGAACCCTCCATTTCTGTCTGCTGCTTCTCTGTAGGTGTAGCGTTATCTTGCGCTGAATGTCCGTAGGATTTCACCAGCTTGTAGCAGTTCTCACACGCAAACTTGTTTTCACCATCGAGACAGTCGACGTTTGTGAACTGGCCGAGAGAGCGCTCAATTGAGAGTGCATCAGAACCAGACTGGAGGGATACGTTCTTGAGCAGCTTCTCAACATGCTGTAGATGCGCATCAGATCCCTGATCGGCCTTGGAGATACTATATTTGTCATCTCCAGGGCCCGGTGTAGAGATGTCAAAACCAGCAGCCCTGGATCTGGCACGGAGCAAATCCTTCAAACTTCCGCCTCCCACCTCCTCGGATGCGCCTTTAACGGGAAGAGATAGGTCAAAGTAGTCTTCGTATGCATAAGAACACTACATGAAGCCAACGGTAATAAAATTGTGCATCATGTTAGTCGGTCCCACATTCTTCACCTACAAACGAAATCGATATGTTTCACCCTACACTTACCTTCTTGCATGAATGGCAAACGATGACACTGACCAACTTCCCAGAAAAACAGCTGTCGATGAATGGGACATATTTTGGTGGCGCACCGTTGTGTTCACTGTTGGTGGCAACAGATCCTTTGATGGACGAGGCTGTGCCATTTTCGCCCGCCACAGTCTTTTTGATAAGATCAATCTCCTCCTGCCGGATGCCATCGAATAAGTATCGCATGAGCTCCTGACTATCCTGTTCTCTAAAGCCCCGAAAGACTTTCCATTTCTTTGCAATCTGGGTGAACAAATCTCGAGGCGCGACGATCCCGCCCTGCTGCTTCCACATGGTGAACAGAAAGTCCTTGAACGTCGTTGTCAAAGGGCCGAGGCCAGTGTCTGTTCTGGCTGATAAAGAGATCGGTGGTTCTGAACGACCTTTCTCGGAGAGAATGGTTTTGAGCGATCTCGTTTCCACCAGCACCTGCATAACCGAGTTGAAGAAACAGGTGTTGCCGAGATTTTGTAGGCCTGGCGTAAAAACCTTGATCTTGGTGTTGGTAGGGCTTGCGGCAGCTCCCTTGAATTTTTTAGCCAGCGCAACAGATGCCGCTAATAGAGCATGTGAAATCGTAGAGGTGGGGTGTTTAGTGAAGGGCTCTCTTGGACACGGCCCCAAATATCCATGTCGTACCTAACATGTAACTAACATCTCATCTTGACCTGTCTAGCCTGGAGGATTCTTGCAAGAACGGACTGGCATTCTTGCGCGACAGGATTCTTATTCTTGGATGTCATGAGCTGGTCGTCACAATCGTAGCACCTTCAAGTGAGCAACGCATAGAACGTGTTAGTTCCGGGCCTCCTGCTATCATAAAAGGAATCAGCAGTTCCTGTAATCTTACCAGCAGTCCAAGGACGCGAGATTAATAGCCAAAGGATGACCGTCTCTCTTTCCGTCGCGATGAGCGAGTGCATGTTTCTTGTGCGCTCTCCCGCAGTTGATTTCGCCACACGACAGACACATCCATAGTGCATCTGGAGGCAAACTCTCAGGCATGGTATCATTGATCGCCAATGCGGCCAAGGTGGTGTCGAATCCCTGCGTTAGCCTTTTGATTCTGCTGCGGTCTACAACACAGCCTTGGCAATGGTCCCAATCCTTGTTCTGAGCGACCAATCGTCGAAACTGGGCTGGTTTGATAGCATCCTTGATATGCTGGCATTTCTCAATTCCTTCCCCGAACTGAGCGTCGTTGATAGTATTAAGTAAAAGTACATCGCTGTCGTCTGTCGATTGCTGTCGCTGTTGCTCCTGTTGTTCCTGTTGCTGCTGCTCTGTGTCCTCTTCTCTTTGTATGGATGACTGGAGTGATGCTTCAATGGCTCCCGAAAGAATAAATTCTTCCACGGTGGCGATCTCCGCGTTCTCGGCACTCTTTGCGGAGTCTGAAATGACCTCTGCTAGGATTGCCTCGTCTATTGAGGTGGGGCAGTTGATGGCCAAGTGCATGGGCCAGGAGCCGCAGAGGGGGGAATGTCAAATTGGTGGCGTAAAAATGCCCTGGCCAGCATGAACAACGAACAACGATGACAAGGGGATGCCATGGCATTCCCTGCTTACCGGCGGCGAAATCACCTTGACTGGGACCTCGACCGCCTGTGCCTGGTCTCTTGTTTTTGCGTTTATCCGACTTTTTCTTCTTTCCTGCCATTCTTTTAAGCTGTCCGGGATTGAGAGAACACTGGTGGGGTTGAATGGGTGATTCATTGGTCTTTTCAACCACACACGCATATGGCACCACTGACAAACGTGACCTCAACGCCCGGTTACGCGTCCCTTAGTGGCGTTCTTGCGTAACCCTTGGAGGATCCCCCATAAAACCTTGTCTGTCCATTCGAGGACAAGTCCTATTTTTGAAAAGTCAATCAATTTTTTTGATATGTAAAGTAATCGGCAAAGTATGATAGCTGTCGGCGGAATATCAGGGGCCTACTGCATTCCCATGCAGAATGACCATAAAGTGATCAAATGAATGAGCCATGATCATCAATTCGTACAAAGTGCCAATGGCAGCGAAAAAGGAAAAACCTTTATTGACAATAAAGACATGGTCCACGGGGGTAATGGAGTTGGATGAGAAGGACTCTTCTCCGAAGGCCACCTACAAGGCCAGGTCGTCGTCATCATGCATGATCGGTCTGCCATAGTCCATACTTGACTTGCGGTCGCGTCGCTGAGTCTTGGATGGGATAAACAAGACAAACGGAAGGTCACGCTTGCGGGGCGGAGGGGTCGTTGGTCTCTGAGGTGGTGGTTCCATGATGTTCGACGTTGTTGGTTGGACTGCATAAGTTCCTGATGCTATGTGAGATGCTGCGAATGTAGGGGTGACAGGCGCCACAGCAGCCGGCGTGCTTGTTGGGGAGGAGATCAGGGGTGTGGATGCCGACGGCGACCATGCCACAGGCGTAGACGTTGAGCGTGGGGTTGCTGGTGACGAGAGGTCTGCGCCGACGGGGAACGTTGAGCGCGGTGTGGCTGGGGAGGACACAAGTGTAGCGGTGGCCTTCTTAGTATACAAAGCCATGTGGGCCTATGCGGTACAGCCACAATGTTAGCCATCGCTCTTGAACATATGAATACCATGCAGCCATCTTGAAGAAAGTACGTACCCGAAAGCCGAGCAGCACCTCAAATGATCGGGAGCTCAGAAAAGCATCTAACTTGATGTATCCAGATGGCAGCCACACCTTCTCTTGAGTGGATCGACCAGCACCAATGATGTCGCCGTATCGTCGCAGAGTGTAAAAATCAATGGACAGGGCACGAGTTTCCGCGATGATAGGATGCCATTGTGCGACGTCAAGCCCCTTCTCCTCCAGGGCCAGGAGGATGGCGGTATTCAGGCGAACACTTTTTCCCTGCTGAACCTGGCAGACGTGGTCGCTAACTTCGGGCTTACACTCAAACACGCAAATTTCGTCCGCCCAGGACTTGTCGACAAAGACCCTAATTGTCATGTCCACTTTTCTGGAGCTTGTACTGGTCGCCATCTTACCGCCAAACACGCTTTCGGTCAAAGAGCGAGACTCCCGTGATGCCCTGCTGCCTAGCTCGCCACTATGTATAACGATTAAATAAATACATAAAGATGTTGGACAATAAGCTGCATGATCGTTTTCTGAATGCGACTGAACTTGTCATCAAGTCTACTTACGGAATGCCGCGTAGGCCAGACTGGGCAAATAGCGTGTTCAAGACGTCGCTCCACGCGCTGACAAACACATGCTCCGATAAAGGCGCGGCAAAGATGTCATTCTCTAGCCAGTGCAGGACTTGCGAGACAATCTTGAGTACCAAGTACTTTTCTTTGGCCGCTCGTGTAGGATGCGGACCTAAGCACTGTAACAGCGACTCGTAAACAAATCTCTGGAGAGATTCGACAGACATGGCTGCAGGGTGTCAGGGTCCGGATACAGTGCTTTTTGCAGATCGGCGCGCAAGTTATCAGTAGTCTTGGAATGGTATGATAAGCACGCCATACGAGACTGTTCCTCCACGAGCGGAGAGAGGGTGAATTGCTGGCCGACAGGAGATAGCGTGTTGATGATTCCACTGACCAGCGCACTAGGCGCATGTTGACAGGGACATAGTGTTAACACATTTACGATGCTTGATGGCTAGGCGAACGAGGCAAAAGCTGAGCGCGTGAGAGGCTGAGTGACTTACAAGACAGGTTTCTTTCTGGTAACATCACCAGGTTCTTGCAAAAGCTGAAGCGCCGCACGGAACATCTCGTTGTACGTTGGAGACAGTCCTGACGGCAAGGCTGGCAACGGAGGATCCTGGCCCTGCGTCTATAATGAATGACCCATATAATAGCATCCGAGGACTCATGGGAGATGCCAACTGTGCCAAAGGTTAGACTTGATGAGCCACTCGTACCTTTTTGAAGATGAAGTCAACAAGCTCGTAAAAAGGGGATGCACGTGCACGGGCAGTATGAGGATCGAGCACTATCACGGAACAAGAGGAAAATATGAGTAGATGGTAGCGGGACAAAAAAGTGAGTATTTCAAGGCATGGGGCTCAAGGCCAGAGCACAAACCTAGGTTGTCTCCGTCTTCATCGTCGTCAAGGTCTTCGTCTAGTTGACAGGGAATAGAAGCTGTTGAGAAGGCTGTCCGACGGCGCAGAAAACGCACAGCCAGTGGAGAAATAACAATCAAATACCTGGCGATCGTTCAATGTTCTGTATGCTGCCTGTCGCCGTAGGTGTCGCCGTAGATATGGTTGTAGGTATCGCCGTAGATGTGGCCATAGGTGTCGTCGTAGACGTCACTGTTGATGCCTCTGTCAGGTATACAAGTATTCATAAAATGGGGTTTCGCTGGGTAACGACATGCGCATGACGAGCGTGCTGAAATTGCAGCATACCAGCATCGAATCGTTCCTCGACTTGCTTTGTGTGCATGCGTGATGCGGCTAACTCTTGCCGTGATACGTTGGCAAGGAGTGTATAGTCGTGCTCTCTCTAGAAACAAATACCGAAGATAAGATAGTCTTATATCTGCACATAGCATAAGCGGCTCATATGATGAATCGACCAACCTCTTGCAGTTCTTTATCAACGATTTTCTCGAGCTCCGCTAGCTTATACTTGCGAAGTGTCCCATACAATTGACGCTTTTCCAATGACGAGTGCTGTCGAAGGTAGCTCAAGGCTCCCCACCAAGCTTTAATGATGCGATCCCTTTCGTGAATATCCGGAAACCGTTTCATGAATGACGCCAGCGAGATATCGCGGACGGCTGAGTCCTCGAAGTATTCTTTCAAGCCAAGTAACATCGCGCGTTCAGAGACCTAAGAGCATGGAATATCTGGCACTGTTAGTATGTTGTGTCGTGCATCGCATCTCTACGAGTAATCTTATACTAAGGGGTCGATGTGGATGATTTGACCAAATGAAGGCACGTTGTCGTTTAACACCAGAAGCAACGCTACCGGTACCCGACGCATTTCACCACCATGCTTCTTGTCATGGGAAGATGGTGGTTAAGCTCTAAGAGCAATACGTGGGCCAGCTTCACACATCCACGAACCGTTTGGAAATGGCGCGAGGGTGTGCATAACCATTCACAAGATTGTTCCCAAATGTCTGACCAAGAGAGATGGGAGTCCCGTCCAGTCAAATCGTGTGAGCAAGGTATGCAAGGGAAAGAGATGGAACGCGATTTTTTATACTAAGGGGTCGATGTGGATGATTTGACCAAGTGAAGGCACGTTGTCGTTTAACACCAGAAGCAACGCTACCGGTACCCGACGCATTTCACCACCATGCTTCTTGTCATGGGAAGATGGTGGCTAAGCTCTAAGAGCAATACGTGGGCCAGCTTCACACATCCACGAACCGTTTGGAATGGCGCGAGGGTGTACATAACCATTCACAAGATTGTTCCCAAATGTCTGACCAAGAGAGATGGGAGTCCCGTCCAGTCAAATCGTGTGAGCAAGGTATGCAAGGGAAAAAGATGGAACGCGATTTTTCGATCCCCCATGAAAATACTTAACTTTGATTAGGTGCCAAGGGAAGTGATCGTGATCAATGTTTGGTGTAAGTCGCTGTGGTTTGCGATGTGATGGCAAGGAGCGACGTGTATGAACGAATGCCAAGACAGCGAGGCAAAGAGGTAATGAAATTGGCGCAAGAAATAGTGGCAGCAGATAGTACAAATGTGCGCGATCAGCACTGTGATGTGTGTGGCCGGACACACGAAAACTAGTCTTGACTATGGAATGATAGACTAAAACTCTTTGGCCATTTTCTTGTTGAGTCCTCTTGACTGATTCGATACAGAAGAGGCCCTTTTGCGGCTTCGGGGGGAGTGCTGCGGCTGCTGCTGGTAGTCATGGATGTGCTGCTGCTGGCGCTGCTGGCGTCGATCGTGGAGGAGCTGGAGCTCGTCGCCGCCATGCTCGTGTCTTCCTCCCAGGGGCACCCGCCGTCTGCCGTCCTGGGCTGTAGTAAAGAGGTCTCTTCTGGTCCTCTTGATACCCTCGGACGATCTTGGACATATTCTCCGCGGCCATGACGTCCCTGTGGTGATACCTCTTGCAGTGGATACAGTAAAATTGGCGGATGTTCACCTGGGCCACAAAGTTTTCGCAATCGGGGCACTTTTTCGAAGTGTAGTATTCGTTTAGTCCAACTACGATATAGCCCAACGACTGCGCCTTGATAAAAATAAAAGAATAAACGTGTTATCACCATGTGCAGATATCAAACGTTAGAACTCTTTGCGATGGTGGCAAACGGCATACGTACCAGCGAGATAAAGTATACCAAATGAAGAATGGAACGATGACAGGCGCCCGATGCTCTTGAATCGTCCAAGACCCACTCCGATCAACACTGGATTTGCAGGGTTCCGATGTCGGCCGATGCTTCCGCCTAAGATACCGAGCAGACTCGCTGCAATGGCCTGGTATTCCGCTTGCTTGGCCCTCCCCATGTCCAAAGCATGCTTCTTGAATCGATTCTTGTTCCCGTTGTAAAACTCGGAAAGCCGCTCCTCGACCTTCTCCTTAACGTAATCAAAGAGATTGGCTCCTGGACCTCGGAGGAGTGGATGTCGGGATTCGATATGGGCAATCGATTCTTTCTGCTTGTCGAGAGTCGCTTCCTTTTCTCCTTCTAGCCACCTCCTGTGCCGGAACACTGATTGGAGTACCGCCTTTTGGTTGACGGCGAGGTTATAGTGAGCATCTGGATCTTCCGGTAGATATGCATATGCACCCACCACAAACGCTTGTCCAGCATCGAGCGTGAGGATCTTGATATCGTGAGGGTCGACCTCGGGCCACAACCGTGCAACATCCTCCTTGGTCTGGATAACATGCCGAATTTCCTGCCCACCCCTCCGACCGTGGACGTGATCCGTGGTGGCAGGCGATCCGCCGGCAGTCTCCTGTACCGCACACATTGCAGTTCCCTCAACTTGAAGCCGAGCAGATACAGTCCAAAACCATCCGTCAGCAGCGAGCCCCTTGAAATATATCCTTTCTCGGCATATTCTCCTGGCTGGAATCCGGGCTCCTCCAACTTTTGCAAGCGGCTCCTGAGAGCATCGAGAGACCACAACTTGATCGCAGCTCGATAACCAGCCTTTCCTTTCTGGCGACTCGTCAAATTTTGTGGATCGATATCGGCGACAAAGTGTTTGAACAAGAAACCTGGCTCCTTTGCGCCTATCCACCATTGTATCCCTTGTATAGTAGCGAAGCCTCCATCTTTGGACACCAGTTCCACAAGCCTCTCCTTCAGCTTTCCTCCACTCTTGAAGTAAAACCCAGCCAACTCCCTCTCGGTAAATCCGATGTAGGGTTGCTTCGACGTAGTCATGGGCGCAATCCTTCGGGGGTTCTGGGTCAATTTGTTCAGCGCGACGTAGTTTTCAACTGCTGATATATCACCCCGAATCTGAATTTCCTCGTTGGATCTCTTCAGCAGCCCCTTGCTCGCCCTCTTCTTCAGTTACAATTAAAAGAATTAGCGATACATGTATTAGGATTCTTAAACATCTGCGTTGATGGCATGGCACCTCAACTCTTACCGTCTTGTGTAGATCACAAGTTCCCTTCTTATACATCCTTTTTAGCTCGGCTTTCAACTGTCCGACTACAGATCGCACCAGGTTCGTGGGAGTAAATGGCAGAGTTTTGTTTATCTCTGACCGAGTCCGCGGTGGAGTGTATAGATCAAGACCTTCAAGACGAGAGATGAACGCATCGGCCTTGATCCCGATACCAACAGATTTCGGGAAGTTGCCGGAGTACAGGTGTGTTAAAAGGCTCGAAAGGAACTGCCGCTGCTCCTTGTCATTCTTGCCTGATCCTTCCAGATCTGTGTCGTCCTCATCGCCATCCTCCTCCTCGTCATCGTCCTCCTCCACAACGCCAACAATCTCGTCCTCGTCGTCGTCATCCTCCATAGTATCATCGGCGTCATCCTTGACATTCTTCATACTGACTCTCGGACAGAAAATATCCAAAAACTTCCGATCCTCGGCATCCAAGCTTTCAAGTCCTTTCTTGACCAAGTGTTCAATGTACTCCCCGATCAACCTCTGGCCCTGGCGCTTGATGCGTGCCGCTTCGCTCGAGGCCTTCTGATGGATAGCCATCACCTCTTGTTGCAGACCGTCTTGATTCGGAAGTGCGCGCTTGACACTGCTATTCTGGCCACTGAGGACGTTGGACTTTTTAATAAACGCGACGACACCTTTGCGCTTCCTAGAAGGCCGTATACATGACGCGCAATGAAAGCTCGTTCGATCGAAGGAAGCACAATTTATTCACAGTTATATTTCTACAAATGAACACCTCTACTTGGTACTGGAAGGCGAAATGAATACGACGCGAGAAGTAGAGTAATTAACGGTATGTCATCTAAAGATGAAGTTGTAGCTGAGTGAGGGGACGACGTAGAAGTTGAATGGGGTGCTGTTAACACGAGCAGAGATGGTACAGATTGTCTTCAACGTGCCATGACTTATGCGGACAGGTGGGCAATACTTCGTGTTGATTAGGTGCTTGAGAATATAGGGACTGTAGATGCTGGCGGCAACGCGCGCGTACGCCTTGTAGTCAAGAAAATCGTTTTTGGAAACTGTTTTGGTGTTAGGATGAAGGCGTGAGGATTTAATACAACATCTCTTAGAAGGGTGTTTGTTTCGTCCGCAGTAGAAGTAGGAGGGAAACCTGGGCGCGTTTTCAAAGGGCCGTATCTAGCTAGGACCTATCAAGACAAATCCGTGGAAGTTGCGGATGTTGAATATGTAAGAAACGTGGAAAATTTAGAAGTGGGGACACACAGGAAAGATAGAAGCCGGGAGTGTGCCAAAGTAGTCTATCCAGGGCACAGTTCTTGACGGTGTCATCTAAAACCCTAAGGAAAGAACACGCATGCAGGTGCCAGGAGTCCACCATTTGTAATCTCAGACGCCGTTTCAGAACGTTGGTGCTACCCTCTTAGCGCCGCATGTACACAGTCGCAGTTGTAGTCAAAGCACTATTTCGCTAATGAGAGACAAATAGTTACGGTTGGTCGCAGCCAAAGCGGGCTGGCCAAACGGGTTCTGATGCTCATCCCCTTTTTCTGCCTGCATAGGTTGCTTCGATGCTCTTCGCCTGCACTATACAACTGGCCGCAGCAGCACGTGGGCTCGGGAAACATTGCGACCCCCCTTGGTGCGGCGGAAAAGGCTAATTTCTTCAGTCTCTTGTTTATTCACATACAGCAATTTACAACACTCATCCAGTTAAAGGTCAATGATCGATACTCTTTTTCTAGCCTTTCTTCACTATTCTCACAGCATGATGGACGCCATTGAACTAGGACAAGAGGCCCGACTTTCAGAGTTCTTTAAAATCCACAAGAATGAGGAAATCATTGGATAGAGCAGCTGGAGCGTATTGTATGCATAGCTACCTCTACGGAGAAAAGATATGTATTGTCGGAAATATGCCAGATGAGCCCGCATACATGAGATCATTGACCACAGTCCGGGGTGTGCTCGACAACTGTGATCACAACAGAGTGTTTGAAGCAGGATAGTAATCGGGGACCAGTCTGTGAGACCTTTTGAGTATCCCACGTCACTTTCCTGTATGGAAAGAAGGTTTCAGGGTCCGAAGCTGTGCATGCTACAATAGGACTCCGGTCAAGTCCATTGTGAGAGTCATGGATAGAGATGTAATTGCGCCTTTGCATCGTACTTTACGTCCACTTGGTGGTCGGCTATTCATCAGCCTGGAAGAACGCATTCAGTGCGGTCCCTTCCTCTTCCCTCCCTCCCTCTTCCCTCCCTCCCCTTTTTTTCTTCTTGCGCATAAGCAAAGAGTCGAAAAATGGAGTTCAGCCACTCGAACGGGAAGATTGGGTCAAGTGTCTTTTGTATCTTCAGAACACTGCCACCCTCCTTATTCTTTTTTTCCCTTTCGTGAAAAGACGATGGAGCAAGGGAAGCTGGCCGGTTGCGGTCTAGAGCGGTCTAGGGCGTGGTTGACGCTGTGCCGCAGCGAGCATCCAAAAAACAAGATAAGAAAGTCCGACGCACAGAGTACATACTTTACATACAATATACACTGCTGAACTGCTGGGACACTGCATCACCAGAGTCAAACACGTTTGTGCCTCGAATAAAGAGGACACATTTGCTGCCCGCCGGCTGCTCCTTGAGGATGGACCCCTGATGCTTACTTCAATCAAGCTCTTACACCCCCAGCCCCTCAAAAGGGCCTTTGATCTAATCTCTTTTTTCTGCTCCTCGTATTGCATATTTCTTGCCGTCGCTCGCCGTGCCTTTTCTGACTCTTGTCTCCTCTTCACACTCCTCCCCGTCCTTATCCCCGGTTCTTCTCTTTATCCGCATTGGCAATACTATTCTAGTATTTTCATCCGCTCGGCCGACAGCGTAACACATCCTGCTCACACCTCACATTACATCCTCAATGGATATTATTATCCTACCGCGACCGACGGCTCCTTCCTCCACCACGAGTTGGTGTGGTGGCGAAACTTGCCCCACCACCACCTTGTCCTCGTCTACAACGTCTCCAACGACCACCACTACGATTTGGACCACCTCCACGATTTGGACCACCTCCACGACTTGGACCACCATTACGACTTGGACCACAACAACTACAACCTCTCAACCAGCAACATCAACAACAACAACAACAGCAGCAAGAACAACGACTAATCCTGTGTCCACCACCACAAGACCCGTTACAACCAATACCGTGCCTTTACCAATAACCACTCAATCATCGTATTCTTCAAACCTACCCGTGGGCACCTCTACCTCAACCCAATCCACATCCATTCTCGGGTTGGGTGCCAGTCCCACGGCCTCTCCAATAGACGGAGGTAACGGCGGTCTAAACCGGACTGTAGTAATCGGTATCGCGTCTGTAGGCGTGATCGCTATTGGTATTGTCATCACCGTCTTAATCATAAAGGGCACTCGTCGCCGAAAAAGACATCAGGCACTGGGTCAAGATGACCTGTTTGACCATCTGCCTATCGAACCGTCCCCCAAGCCCTTGGTGTCCACCACCGCGACCTACCATCACGCGCATCACAAAAACCACGAACTCGAGCCCATGTACTATCAAGGCGGCGATCATCAAATGCATCAAATGGACCATATGGGACACTCAGGCGATGGATACCATGAGTACCACCACCATCACCACGACCCCTCTCAAGGCCAGGCTCACCAGGGCGGACATGGAGATCATCAAGCTTTCGCTGACCAGGGACAGGCGCATCAAGGTGGCCATGGGGGCCACCAGGGTCTCTCAGACCAGGGACAGGCACATCAGGGCGGACATGGAGATCATCAGGGCGTTGCTAACCAAGGCGGAGCACATCAGGGCGGTGGCGGACAAGGATTCCAAGACCCCAGTAATCAGGGATTCCCGAACAACGGAACCGCAAACCAGGGGCCATTCCAGCAGATCGGAGGCGGTTCACATCCTCCACCACAACCGCCAAGCCAGCCATCAACAGCTTTGCCGGGTATCAGTGGCGGACCACCCCCAGTAATTCTTGCGCCTCTTCTGGTGAACCGACCAAAGACAAATACCCGGAGCAGACCAAAATCCTCGTCCCAGTACTCGGTATTGTCCTCGCCCACCTTGACCAACTTCAGCGTGGATCATGGGCTCATCGATGAGACCTCAATTCCTGCCCAAGGTACCATGATTGTCGGTCCACCATCAATCGGGCATAGGTCTTCTTCGGCGTCGTCGTCTTCATTAGGACATAGATCCAGCAGCGGCCGGGATGGATATGGACAGGACCTCGAATACTCGCCTCGAACCAAGCAGACACTCCTGGATCAGACTCGATACCATGATTCCAGTTCTACGCAACACATGTCATCCAGGGTCTTGCCGATCTCGCCTAGGATCGCGACCATCCCATCAGCGCAGGTGTTCGAGATCAGGGCCCCTCAGGAGGGACACTCAGAGGCTGTTGGCTCGATTGTTTCTACAGGAAATGTCTCCTCTCTCAACACCTTTGATCGACGACATCCCCAGGCGATGGATGACAACCAGAACAACAACAGTCTGTTCAGCCCTTACTCCCGTAGCTCGCGCAACCCTGAAGACGCATAATGACCCTGCTTCCTGCAGTTTCTTTCATATATTGTAGATTTCAACCAATATTACTTTTTTTTTTCTTGTCTGTAATAATACAATTTGTGTGTAATAATACAAATCTTTTGCGCGCATCCTTTAACAACAACAACAACAACCCGCATTGAGAATACCGGGCACATAGTGTACAACAGATAACACAAACTGAAAGTCTACTGAACAAAACATGCCGACCGCTTTTCACTTTTTTTTTACAATCGATGGCTTTGTTGTCTATTATCCAACTATCCATATAATTAAGCATCGCCCTTCTGTTCATCCTTCTCGTCAATCTTTTGCTCCGCAGCCAGACGAAGCCTCTCTCGCTTCTTGGCAGCCGCACGCTCCGCCATCTCCGAGACTCCGGCCACGACGGACAGCATACCCAGTTGATGAGCGACCGTCATTACATTCGTATGGTGCACCCCACCTTTCTCGAGCACTGTCTCGATCGACGTGTTCGGCAAATGGGGATGGGTCTGAACCAAGTTCATATCACTAACATCGCCTGCTCCAAAGCCCAAAGTGCTCTGTGGACTGAGCGCAAAAGGCGAATTTGGCATCATTAGCGAACCACCATAGGCACTGTTGATATTATGCGCAAACATCGCAGGCGAGGGCACAGTTGATGCCATGCGCTTGCTCAGATCGTGGTTCGAGGTTGTGAACGTCGGCGGGTGCGCCAGCTGGGAGTATCGCTGGAGCATATCGAGCTCCTCACGCAGGGTCTCGTACCGGAAGGCGACCCGGATGTTGGGGACGTTGGTCTTCTCCATATCGTTGCCCTGGACACCGGGAAGGTACCATTTCTTGCCGATCCAGTGTTTCTTGACCTTGTTCTCAAAACCAGAATGGCGGACGGAGTTGCGCGAGATCTCGCACATGTCTGCCCCTGACAGCTTCCAGATCTATGAATGGAGCACAAGGATCAATCGACCATGTCAGTCAATTTTGTAAATGCGGCAGGGACAAATGAAACAGCTATACAAAATGTACAGTTTGGATAAGATATCTCACCTGAGCAGCAACGCTGTACTCCTCGATAAGCGGCTCCTTGGTAAAGTGGAACTGCAGAGGATCATCTGTACTCAAACTAACATTGAGTCCACGATGGAAGAATACCGGGAACGGGTTTCTCTCATAGTCGAGAAACAGGGCGTTGTTGGACAATGGTGACATGGCAATACCCATCTGGGTCAGGTAGAACAGATACTGCAAAGCCGGGACCTTTCGAAGGAGGATTCCGTGAGAGATACCGAACGAAGTCAGGAAGGCTGAGGTCAAATGGTCCGTGTCACCGGCTTCGCCACAGTGGGGTCTTAACACAAATGTGTCTAGTAGAGGATGCGGATAAAAACTTTGATGTTAATCTCACAGTTCATATCATGAAGAACATGTAGAACGTCATATGCTTTGCTTTGGATTCCTTACTAAAGCCGCGCTTCTGGCGGAAGCGGTTGAGACTCGTCATGTTGGCAAACATGTAGTAAATATAGTAGCTGTAAGGAGGATTCATCGCCGTGTTCCACGCACGAGGGTACGGGTACTTCTTGTAAATACGACGCTCGGCCTTGGATTCGTCGTCCACAGAGTCGAATCCGATGACGCGCTGAAGGAAGATGTGTAAGTTGGGATGGCTTGTTGGGTCCTTCGACACCTCGAACAAGGGCTTGAAGATGTTCACGATCACCTGCTCAAAGTTCTCGGCCGAGTTGGTCGCCTTATAGACATTGTAGAGACGAGGCACCTGGATCAACCATCTAACGTTGGGCGAGAACAGCTTGTTGTCGACCACCCAGTCGGCCAACTTGTCCCACTCGGACTCGCTGCGGCCGTAGATCGAGATACGGTACTCGGCCATCTGGTACTTGCTCTGCTCCAAATCTGAGATGACCTCCTTGGTGATGTCAGCCAAGTAGCGGCCCTTGATCTTGTTATCTGTCTTCATAAAGATTTCACGGAGACGCGACTCGCCGATTGGGTTGTACTTCAAGTTGAATTTGTCGAAACGGTGGAATGAATCTTTATGGGCCTATGCAATGCAGAAAACAACAAGGTTATACGGACATCAGTAAAGCGAGCAATAAAACCCATGAAACATACTGTATGCAAGTCAACTAAAAGAACTTACGTGCATATCCATGGTATCGATGCTGAGGTCGTACGCTGTCAGGTTCAAACTCTTGAACACCTCCTCGAGGGTTAGGTCCTTGCCGTCACGGAAAATGACCACGTCTTTCGGGGTCTTGCGCATCTTTGACTTGATGAAGCGGAGTAAATGCTTCTGGTTCATACAGGAACTATGATGAACGTGAGTGTCGACCTTACGCACGTTGTAGAAATCACGATGAGGCACACGCTTGGCCTCAGCCAACTCCTCGTACTCGTTTAGGAGAATGTACATGTTCCATTTGCTCTCGAGGTACTTGAGACGTCTGAATGCGAAGCTCTTAGTAGGGCCGTCCGAGATGACCGAGAGGACGAAATCGAGGTCGACAAAGTATTCCTTAGGAGTTGGCACCTGAACAATGGGCTGCTTCTTCTCAAAGTCCTCCTGGTTCGCGAACACCTGTGTTTGGAAGATCGAACAAATTGAAATTAACAAGATTTTCTCTGCACATAGCTGACAAATAATGGAAAAAGAAATCGCCGTACCTGATAGATACCAGTGTCGTCCATCTCAAAGACATAGTCGCAGGATCCAGGGATCTTAGCCTCCTCGTGGATGAAATCGCTACCGATGCTATCAGGTCCGTCAGTCACTCGACCCTTATGCTCGGTAATGGGCCAGGAAGGAGGTGGAGGAGGAGGGTAGATCTCCCAGTCGTCCTTGTCGCTGGGGTTATCTCCGACGCGCTGGCATGAGACCTTCATGTACTTTTCACGGAGATCAAGACACTTCTGAAAGTTGGTGTAGAGCGACTGGAGCTCGAGTGTGATCTCGTCATTGGGCGCGAAGTTTGGCTTGGTGTTCTCTTCAGCCTTGGTCTCGTCCATGATGCCAGCATCCGCATCGAGCTTGCGCAGGTTCTCGGGCGTGTTGTCAAAGAGCATGGCGGCCTTCGTGTTCTTGGGAAGAGTCGCCAGGCCGGAGACAGGCTTGGAAGGCGTGTGGGTCTCATGGGCTAGGTACTTGTTGTCCTCCTGTTGAGATGAGAGGAAATACAAGGATGTGAGTTGTGGGCGTGGAGGATAATAAAATTAATTCGCGGAGTTGGTCCCTGCGGAGGAAAGTTCAGAACACAGAGCAAAACCGTAACAGAAATAAGGAAGGTCGAGCTGTTTTTCTCACGGCAGGAGGGGAGGGAACGCGAACTGAAACAATAACAGCGATGCACAAGCACAGGCGTACAAACAGATGCACGCATACTATCCTCCAAATGTGGATGGACGCATTCAATGGCATGAGCGACAAACGTACCAGCTTCAATGCCTTCTCGGCATAGTAGGAGTAGAAGGGGGTGTGTTCATGCTCGTTCTCGAGCGGATCATGGTCCTTGGAGATCGAGTCGTCGACGTCAGCACGCTTGTCAGGCACCTCGAACGAGTTTTCCTTGGTAAGCGATTGGGATGGCTGCTGATCGACCTCAGGCTCTTGGTAGTCAACTACATCCTCGCCGTTCAGGATGTTAAAGTGATGGTTGCACATTCTTGCAGCGTGTCACAGGGCAAGGCTTTTCGATTGGGCAAGGGTTTGGCAGAGCAATTGGATGAGGCGGGAGTGGGAGTGGGGAGTGGGGAGTGGGGAGTTGGGAGAGGGGGAGTGGGATGGGGTGGAGTGGAGCGTTGGCGGGTGAAGGGTTAGAGAAGACCAAGAAAAAGAACGACCACCCAACCGAAAAGACGACCAAGAAAAAGAAGAACGGAAATGGAGGCGAATGCAAATCAACAAGGCTTTTATAGGCAGGAAACTGGCTGCGGGATTTCAAAACGCAGCAAGTCACGATCCAGGAGGCATACAGCAAGGGGTGCAGTGTGCAGGTGGACTGGAACCTTACTTTTAACCTCTTGATGCAATTGACGCCCCACAGGCTATTCTTGCCCCACAGAGACTGGGGACTACCAAAGCGGGGACCAGAGGAAGGGAAGGGGACCCGATAAAGAGAGAAAGAGAGAGGACATGGACTATCTGTTCCCACAAGCAGCATGCAGCGGGAGGAGGGGGGACAAACAGAAGAGGGATACGGTGACGACCTCCGTCATCCAGCTTACGCTGGGTGCTCTTCATTCTCTTTATCTGCATGGAGCAGAGAGATAAGAGGACCCTTAGGAGAGGTGCAGTAAAGAGGACAAATGCGACCACAAGACCCCAATGCCTTGTATGTGTATCCACTCGTCGTCAAACGGCTGTTACACAGGGTGGGGGCCTGTCCCGCCCTCAGCTGAACTCTATTTCACCCGCAAAAATAAAGAACGACCATTACCGCAGCAGTAGACGACATAGACCATCCCCTCCCCCCCTCTACTCCACAGGAGCAAACCCCTTCAAGTCGCGAGTCGACCCCATGGCGGACCGCAAGGCAACCAACAAGTACTACCCCCCAGACTGGGACCCCTCCAAGGTACCTCGCTGACATCACGCTCATCCATCAGGATCAGCTCTCTGGCATGACACCCCACCATGACCTATGCTGACACGTCCTCTTGTTTGCTCCCTCAACCAGGGTTCCATCAACAGCTATGTCGGACAACACCCCCTTCGCGACAGAGCACGGAAGCTGGACCAAGGAATCCTCATTGTCCGTTTTGAACTGCCCTACAACATCTGGTGCAATGGATGCAACAACCCCATCGGGATGGGTAAGCCGGAATCCTCTTTGATCTTGGAACTATTTTTGCTTAGCCATAAACTCTCACTCATCCCCATATCACATCGCGCATTGCATCAACCTAGGCGTACGATATAATGCCGAAAAGAAGAAGATCGGCAATTACTACTCGTCACCGATCCTCAGCTTCCGGATGAAATGCCACCTCTGCGACAACTGGTTCGAGATCCAAACCGACCCCAAGGTAACCAACTACTACACCCTTCTGCTTTCTTCGCACCCGTTCACGAGGAATTAATGCTGGAAATTTTAACACCTATTTCTTGCTGCTCAAACTTGAATAGAATGCAGCGTATGTCGTAACAGCAGGAGCAAGGAAAAAGGTCGAGGACTTTGACGCCGCCGACAACGAGACCCTGGAGATCGACACGCCCGAGGAATTCGAGCGGAGAGCCAACGACAAATTCGCAAGGCTTGAGCATGTCCAGCGGGATGCCCTCAAGGCAAAATCAGAGGCGACCGTCCTCACCCGTCTACAACGCCTGAATGACCGGCAATGGAGTGACCCCTATGCCCTCTCACAAAAGCTCCGCAAAGAGTTCAGAACTGAAAAAAAGGCGCGGCTCAAGGAAGAAGCAGAATGCAAATCTGTTGCTGATCGTGTCGGGTTCGCTTTCAAAGTCCTACCCGAGTCCGTGGAGGATCGCGAGGGCTCCAAGGTGATTGACTTTGGATCTGGACAGAAGGCGATCATGGAACAAAGGCTCAAGGAGATTAAGTCTGGAGCATTGTTTTCCAGCAGGAGAGGCACCAAGCCGGGGCTTGTTGTAAGGTCTCACAGCACCATCAAGGGACCTACATCATCTTCTAAGGCAGCACCGGACAAGGTCGTTAGTGCCCTGATATCCGCAGTGAAAACGAACACCCGTCTGCAAGTGGATCCCTTTCTCGTTACGCCGCAGCCAAAATTGCCCTCTGCGCTCACTTCAAAACCTACACCGACGAAGTCACCCTTGGTTTCATATGGCGACGAGAGCGACGAGAGCGACGGCGATGATAAGTAGAGAGTGAATACCTTACGGCATTAACACCATATCAACGTCACTATGTATATAATCCTATGCTCATGAGCGCCGCTTGTACAATACATGTCTTCTTGGAGCCTTTATTTGCGCTCAGTTTATTATGAAAGGGCGCTGTAAACGTAAAGAGCTGTCTCCGCCTCCTTTATGACTTGATCGCGCGCGATTGCGCCCTCTCGGCTTCCAACTCATTAACCCAGGCAGTGACCATAGGATGCTTGAACTTGCCGCGGGTCCCTGCAAAGAAGTCCTCCAACGTCGTACCCTCGGCTATGAGATCAATAAAAGGCAACATCATTAGTTAGTCGCATGTTACGATGATTCCAATCCAATTGCCAAACATAAAAAAGTGCCACGTCAAGGGCTTACACTCCTCGTATTCGAGTGCCTGCGTGATCATCTCAAATTTGTCAAAGTCCTTCACCAAGAGTGCCTCTGGTGTCGAAGCTGCCTCGTATTCCTCCCACAGCCCAAAGATTTCCTGCGCTTGTGCTGACCAGCCAAGCAAAGTGTGGCAGAGATGGTGCATGGCATTCTATCAGAATCCAAACGAAATCCAGAGTGAATACCTCAGCATATCTTTCATTTCACACAGAAACCTATTCCGTATTAAACATACCCTCTCCTGTGTGTGCTTGTCCTCGATGCTGACTCCATCATATGGAGTAATGTCGCCCTAATTACGTTCATGATGTTTCAGTATCGTTGAATCATGTCTGGTACGAACTGAAATAGCGAAATGTGCACTGCATTGTGTCACGTACCACCAAACTCTCTGCCAGATCGTGAACAATGGTCATCTTAATGCAACGGTTCTTATCGACGCCGGCAGTCTTTTCATCGATCAAGAGAGCCATAATGCTCATCCTGTACATGTGGTCGGCGATCGACTCTGCCGGCTTGATCCCGTGGTTGATCCATCCAGTCCTCTTTGTGCGCTAGAGATAGGCAAGATCAAAGAATACGTTTGGTCAGTGCCCCCAAGCAATTACCAGTTATTTGTGTTCCGTTTGTATATGATGAATTCCTTTTCTACCTTCAGCTTTTCGACAATGTGCAGGAACTCAAGTGTACCCTTGACCGACTGCGCCTTGGACTCGCGACTTGATCCCGCAAGAGTCTTGTCCGCCCTCTTAAGTTCAGTCATACGTGCTACTACACTCGCTACAGGCCATCAAACGTAATACGGACCTTTAGCTTCAATTGGACAGAGACCCAGTTGGTACGTCCTTTTACGTGAGATCGTATGATGCGCTGTATACCTTCCTCTGGCGATCCCTCTATGATCTCCAAGAGTTCTCCGTCGTTCAAGTGTTGCGGATTAGTCACAAGATCTCCATGATGATCTAGACGGAGAAGAGATACGACAGTGTTCTCTGGGAGATTGGCGAGGGCCTTGGCCGCTTCGTAAAGGTCCTTGTTGCCGGTACTTTGCTGGACGCGGATCGAGTTGTCGTACACGGCCCCGTTGTATTGCAGCTTGACCACAGGCGAAATTGTTGCACTGTACGCGCCGACGATGTCGTCTTCTGTGAATGAATCCATAATAATGTATTGGCGAGTTGAGTGAAAGAGAGTTGTGTTTGATGGTATGTTTTCGATGACGAATGAAGTGCCATCGAGGGGGTGCATGCATCAGATTCGTGAGTAGCTCGATTTTTTCGTCACGTGTAACAAAAAAAAACGCGTGCTGTGTTTCACTGTAAGAGGGAAAAGATCTGTGAGAAGGGTGCTTCCCGAAGGTCGCAAAAGCATTTGAGCGAGCCCAGGGTCCTATTGGAGTTTATGGACCATGAAGCAGGAACGCAATAGGAGGTGCCAAACTACACTGAGCGCTCCGTTTTCAAAACGAAAGGATGCATCGTGTAAGGCTGCGCGAAAAAAGTGCTCCGCTTCATGACTTCATGAAAAACGGGTATCTGCTTGCTGTGCAGTTCCTTGTAGAAAACCACTTACCTTCGAAGGCCACTCGACGCCAAAGCACGGCTTGTCGTTCCCGAACTATACCCGACCGTTACGCGTCACTTTCGTTCGACACATTTGCTGGTGCTGAGGGTTCTTCTGTTACGCCTCTCTCTCAAGGTATGTTCAGTTTTTGAAAAAGGACCCCCTCTTCTATCCTTCAGACCCCGTTCTGTTCGCCGCTGTCTTTTCTTCAATGTCCTCACTTCCTATACATTCCTTTGCTGTCTGGTCACTTTGACTTAATAAGCATTATATATATTTAATGTCGCTCGTTAAGCATCTGAGTCTTGGGTGCATTCCATTTCGCATCGCCCAGTTCTCACATGTATTTGCCGTAGCCTGTTGTATTGACGATAACCCCCCTCAACTGATGTTCTATATTAGATCTGTTCAGATCGCGATGGTCATTGAAAATTAAGGATAATAAAAAATAAGAGACCAACAACAACCACTGAGTTCCTTGGACAGAATGAAAGGACGTCAAAGAAGCACAAAATATAAGCACAGAAAACGTAGAATAATAAATGCTGCCAGTGGCCTTCAGATCATCCACAACAGATATAGTCATTTATTCTTCACCTCGTCTGAGCGATCGATTTTGATACTCACTATAACTGGCCGTATGCGTTACTCCGCCTCGAGATTATCAGCGTGATATCTCACCTCCCCCTCAAAACTTGAAGAACCCTTTGGTACCAGCATCGATCTGCGCATGCCGCTCACTCTTCTTCCACTCCGCAATCCTCGGGTGCGCGTTCACCGTCTCCTTAACCTTCCACAATCCCGGCGTCCTCTCCTCCGAGATCAACCCCCTCACGCGCTCCTCCAATCCCTTGGGCACCATCAACAGGATCCTATCCACCATCAACGCCGTCTTCAAATCCGCCAACGTGAACTGACTCTCTACATAATGGCCATTCGTCCCATTCTTCGCCAAATGGGCCTCATGGGCCGCAATCCACCGCGGCAAATGATCACGGTAGAACGCCTCGGCCTCGTAGTTACGCTTCTCGAGAGGTGCAAAGAGGACCTTGAAGAAGTTGACGCTGAGGGTCTCCATGGAGGTGTAGTACCGGTCGACGAGATGATTCTCCCAGGAGTTGGAGCCGAGGAGATCGAACTTGCGGGCGAGGTGGCGCTCAATCGCCTGGGACTCGGAGAGCTCGAGGACAGTGCCGTCGGATGTGGTCTCGTATAGGACAGGGAGGACACCGAAGGGAGTATCCTTCTTCATGGCGGGCCAGTCCTATTTACGGTTTTAGCGGATCAAGCAGGGGGAGGGGAGGAAGGAAAAGCATGAGAAATTTTACAGCTTTCTCTTGAACAGAACGACTTCAGAATTACAGTAGGAAAAGGACGAGGGGAGAAGTAGCTTACCAGGGACAGCTCCTCAAACTTGGCGCCACCATAGGCGAGCAGGTTGCGGATCAATTCGCCACGGCCGTGGAGACCAAAGTAGAGGAACTTGAATGTCGACTCGGTCGTGGTATCGATTGCCTGAGCAAGGGCGTGGGTGCTGGCCTGAGTAGCAATAGGGAGGACAGAGTTGGTAGCGACCATTCTTGAAATCTTGGATGAAGAGAGTGTGTTTGCTTGAAAGATGATGGTGATGGTGTTTGATACTGCAAGAAGGTGAGATATGTCCTCATTTTTATACCTTTTTTTTTCCCCCTCTCTCTCTCTTGTCTATCAATAACTCAGGTTCCTGATTACCTGGACCTTGCTGGCAAGCTGACAAGAGTTGTCTATCCAAGAATGCTGACAAGAATTGTCTGTCCAAGAATGCAGACCCTAAACTTGGTTAAAAAACCTGTTTAAATAACAACAATCTTGGCTAAAGGCCAACTCTACGAAGGATAAGCTAGCCAATCACATTCACCCAAATATATACACTATTCAAACCCTAGGTTTGCGGCGCGCCGCTTGAGGTCAGAAATGCAATTTCTTCATTACGCCGCCCAGAGACCATTAGTAAAAATAAAAATATAAATAAAATAATGCAAGTTGCTCAACATGCCCTAACAGGCCCCGCACTGAGTACGGCGTCGTGCTTATTAATGGTTAGTCGACGGATGTACAAGGAAGCCACTGGTACTTCGTCTCTTGACAGCCAGCAGGTTCCGGACTAATGACCCGTATAATGCGTTGCAGTATTGCCCAGTCCTGCAACCTGCTTTTTTTATCAAGAGACAAATCCTTAAAAAGGAAGGGAAAAAAAGTGCGGGGATGGTGTAATAAACTACACGAGGAATCGGCTTGCCCACTGATCCATTGATGCCTTGCGGCATTGACCCTCTTTTTTTTTACGCACCATACTGCTACTTCATTTCTCTAATCCCTAGAATCAAATATGGCTCATCAGCTGCAATTGCCTATTCAGGGATACACCTTGACGCCGTAGCTGGACTCAATCGTTCCGCCAACGGACAAAAAATTCCATGTACCAAAGGCACATGCGTGTTTTACGCGGCCCTTGCAGTGCCTTAAATCTATTCCGTAAGCACAGACGCTCTTTCTCTGCCGCCAACCGACACCATGTATATCATTGTTGCATAGGCGTGCCAATGAAGAGGTAATCCTCGTTAAAGTTTATTGCCAAATGACACGCGCCGTGAATGCCGCTCACTATTTACGATCGCATTGTATCCGCGAAATGATTCAGACACACCTCACCAGCACAAAGAGTAAAGAAGTAGAAAGAGGAGAAAGAAAGCTAAAAGTACATAAAGTCATCCCGTATTCACGCTCGGGTTCCCAAATCCACCGTCTATCGACTCATGGAAGAAAAAAGAAGAAACAGAAAAAAAAATGAAAAGAGGGAGTGGTAAAAAGAAGAGCCCGAAGTGCGCATGCCGCGATCATTCGCTTTTCTTGTCGTACTCCTGGCTCGCTCAGGATAAATGAAAGCTGCCTTGACCCTCTTCATACGCCATCTTGAACTTCGCCAACGTAACTTCCTTGCAAGAATAGTCCGGCATCTTGAGGTAGTTAGCACATGTCATCACCGAGGGCAAATAGTCGTCAGCCTTCAGTGGTGCCTCGAATGGCTTGCAGACGACCGTGAATGGTGGATGCAGGTTCTTGAAACCTAAAACCCAGAAATCAAAGCGAATTACGTATATCAGTCCATGTTCGAATTGTTTTCAATTTACCAACTGCCCTGGTCGTTAGCAAGCATTACCTCCAATGGGCAGTTTGGGACTTCCGGTAATGAACTGCAGGAATTGCCGTCTCTCTTCCTTGCTGAATTCGCTCATAACCAGCAATAGGTTCTTGAACGCGCGACTCTCGCTCCGGAAGCCGTGGTCAGCCTTCACAGCATCCACTAGTGCTAATTATACGCAATCGCAATCGTAAACGCCTCTTGGTTAAAAACAGAGCCTTCAACCCCGCCGCGTTCTGTACTTCCTTCCAGATAACACTTATCACTTACTCTCATACGACCAGTCTTCCTTCCCTGAACCAAACAGATTGACGAGTTCCTCGGAACGGAATCCTGCCAAGTTCTGGATCGCAAATACGCAGTTGAGCCCAGCCTGGAATGCGGCGATCTGCGCTTCAATACCGCGTCCCACTGTCATGTCAAGGGTAAGTTCGATGTACTCCTCGACGTTATAAATCGTCACTGGGATATTACTGCCTCTAGCCTATCGACGCGTTTTGAAAGGCATATGCCCTATTAGTATCAATGTCTTATTCAACTAACAGTAGCAGAATGTCGCCTAATCAGAAGTCTTACCTTGAGCTCGACTTCAGGATATCCTGCCAGAGTAAAGTCAAGGCTCATGTCGTCCAGTCTAGAGCCCCGAAATTCGATATTCTTTAAGGCACTTTCACGCTCCTTGCTAGGCAGATTCAGTCCGTAGATGCGCTTTTTCTCCATTACGAACGCTTGAAGACTATGCAGCGAGCGAGCGAGAACAGGGTCGATCGACGACACCAGCTGCAGATGGGGCTTCCGATTACGTCCGAGCAATTGGCTGACAAACAACACGGACAGCGGCACATCGATGATCCGAGAGTCCAGCATGGCCTTGGCAATGAACTGACCAAGCGATCTAAACAGTTTTAGAATTTTTCTGGAAATTGGAGCACATTACAATAAAGAAAATAACGTAAGTGCTATGTCAAGCGTTTTGCGCAGTGTGTATTAACTGAGATTGAGTAGCAACCGACTTACTTATCATTGTCGGAATGGCCCTTGAAGTGTATCATCGGCCTCGGATACAGCCCCTGAGGAGCTGAGACGTATTCCGTCGCCGCTTCCGAATCCTCATCGCGCCAGAGCTTTAAAGACTTCTTGCAGAACTCTTTGGACACAAGAGAATAAAACTCCAGGGTAGGGCCGAGTCCCGTTCCAACCTCCTCGAAATATTCGACTTCCAACATCGCCTGATGTGCGCCGTAGAGATCCATGACTCGTACTGCTGACTCGAGCGCCTTCTGCCTAGAAATCCGGACCTTCTGCCGTTGAATCCGGCCCAAGATCGTCTGCGAGTCATCGCGCTGATCAGTGTGCCCATTTCGCTGCTGCTGATTCTGCCAACGCATAATAGACCTCGAGAAACCAAACGCGGTCGACTGCAGGTAGGTGTAGCGTGTTTCAAACGGGAACAAGAATGGGAACCCAGTGACGAGTCCGGTAGTCCAATCAGGCAAGCAGGAGCTGGCAACGATGAGAGGCTCCTCCAGCTGCCGATTGACTTTGGCCGAGATTTTACTGTTTACGAACTCCCGTGGTTCGAGGTGAAGCACAGCGCCCTTGGGGAGCTGTTCATCCACTGCAAAGAAGCGTCTCCAGTCGTCGTTCAAGGCATGGAGGGCTCGCAACAGTCCCAGGATCGAGGCATATTCTGCGTGCTGAGGCAGTTCCTTGGGCATCTTTGCGGTATACGTAAGGTCGGCCTCGCTATTGCTTTGAGAATTGCCAGCCAGCGCCGAGTGCTCTGAAGGCGGTGAGTCGACCCGCTTATACTTGATGGGGTACACGGAAGACCAGAGGCTCCTTTGTGAAGCACTCCTGCCATTCCTACGCTCGTGTTCGTGTATGGCGCCATAGACGGTCATCTCCGTACTGATTGGGGTCCCATGAAGTGAGAATTGAATGTGCCAGGACGAGGGCGACTCCGAAGCCAAGATGCCATCAGACCGGCCATTCCTAGTGGGCTCTGAGGACTCCGTTCTGGCTGGGCAGTCGTCGCCATGGTTCTTGTTCTTTGCAGACGTTGTATGTGCATCCAGTCCAGTCGTTTCGCTCGTCTTCACGTCCGACTCCATGTCAATCGCGGAGGCATCGGCACCTCGGCCGCCCTTGACTCTGACCTTGCGTTCGAGATCATACTCTATCTCCTCCATGTCTTCATCGCTCACCTCGGAGTAGCCATCCAGGTCGCTGTGGTCTGCGTCCTTGTTTTCCTCTTCATCCTTGTCTGATGATGACTCTTGAAGCGTAGTGCTGAAAACTCTCTCCTCTGATCCTGACTCCGCGAGTTTTTGAAGCCTGCTGCTCCTGCGTGTGGTTGGGGACGGTCCCTTGACTTTAGTTTTACTGTTTTTGTCCTGCTCTTTCGATGACCCGTTTTCGTCGCTTCCGACTCCAGATTTCTTTTCTAATGACGATAGCTTTGGTCTCAAACGCGGTCGAAGATATTCGTCCAGGGTCCTGAATGTGGCGATGGCATGGATCGAAACCACCAAGTTCTGGTAACCTGATGGCACCTCGGTCCCTTCTTCTGGCGACAGCTTGAGCCGGACTTGAGTGGCGAGGCTTGACGACGGGTTGTTGCGCGCTTCTCCCAAAGACGTCTGAGCCACCTCGACCTCAAAGGTCTCCATGCGTGTCAGTGCTTCCTGCATTTTCTTCACCAGCAAACCGTAAGATGTCGTTGTTGCTGACTTTGATAATGATCCGCTTTGAGGATGAACCATAAACTCTCGAACAAATGCCTGGATTCTCTCCTCTTGGCTGGATCCTCCAGTGTCCTTCCTGTCAGTGAAGTACTCGAGCAAGGACTGCACAAGGCCACTGTTCAAGAACTCGAACGACGATATTCCTGTTGCACCCAATCGTTCGAAGTACTGAGCCAATTCCCTGAGTGACTTTGTCGCGGCCTCACCAGATTCTCGAAGTCCTTCAGCCATTCGTTTAAGGTCAGACAAAACGGGAGATCCTGGGTGGGCTCCTGTCTCGCCATCGATACCCGCCGTCTCAAAGATCTCGACGATGATCCTAGCTCGCTCGAATATCCACTCCTTTGTCTTTCCTGATCCAAGTCCTTTCTCTTCCTTTTGCGATGTGGCCACCGACCGAGATCCGGCTGCGACAAAGCGCTGCAGAGCACGAAGTTGCTCTAGAGTCGACAAACGCTCTTCCAGTGTCTCGGATTCAGTCCGCGTATCGCTCTGTCCTACAAGGCGAAGTCGACTCCACGCTGCACCGAGCTCCTTTTCAATGGCATTCAATTGTTCATCCATTGTCCGCTCTTGTTCAGGTTGATTTCGCATGTCACGGAGCTCAGCAATCATTCCGGAGAGCCGTTTTCCGGCGGTCGAGACGGGGACAGACGCATTCGTTTTGTTCGTGCTGTTCGGCGAGTCTTCAGACTCCGATGCTGCCTTGGTCGATCCCGCCTTGACATCCGCTGTAGCTCCATCGTTCTTGATGCTCTTTGCAGGGCCTATTTCTGCCTCTCCAACGCCCGGGTTGTCATTTGAGAGCGAAAGTTCGATGCCCAGGTACGCCAATTTTGAAATCTCGAATGTAACACCTTCTCGCTCAAAGTAAAAGCGGTACACAGAGGGAATCTTTGCCATGAGGATGTAGGTGATTTGCAGGGCAGCGACTAGCAGGGACTGGTGCTCCTGCTGAGACAGGATAACGGCCAAAAAACTAGCCAGTTCAACATTCTGTTACAAGAAGTGAAAACCCATGTCAGTTGATGTTGCTTACGAAGGGCAAAATAAGTGTAGTGTCAAAAGAACGGATCCTCACCTTGAGGGCAGTTTTCAAAACAGTGTAGTTCGAAAAGTAGATCAATTTCACCAAGGCTTGGATGGCTCGCTGACGAACTCTTAGATGGACCGTGGAGGTGTACACCTCGATCAATGTCGGGATCAAGATCGTGCCAAGTCTCTGCATACGATCTGGGTGAGATTCCAGGAGCTCCTGTCTTTTATCGACTTCGCTCGCAACAGCCTTCATCTCGACGTCCTCCCTTTGTATATCCTGCGTTCCAGCATCCTGTGTCTCCTTTTTGAGCGCTCGGTATCTGTAATCTGTATCAAACAGGGCGTCGTCTAAGAGATTCGTAGCAACAGAAGCGTGTCAAACAGGGACATTGATCTATTTGGAAGAAGTTATAAAATCGTATTTGCTTTTTCTCCTTGTATTTACCTTTTGGCAGAGCAGGCAGCAATTCTGTGATGATGCCGATAATCTCTGAGATCTGCTCCTTGGATCGCGACCCCATGTCGGGCACAGTCAGGGGTCCGCTGTCCTCTCCGTGAGCTGCAGGAGCGTGGGTTCCAGTAAGGACCAAGAACAGCGTGTCGACGATATCCATTTCCAACAGTACAAATCCGAGCGTAGGTGAGTGTTCAGCAACAGTGCTCAAAAAATGCAATAGGAGGGTATAAATCTGAGGTCTGTAAAGCAAATGAATATCAGTGACCAACTTGGTACTCAATGTATTAAAATCGAGTCGCTGCTGCAGCTGCTGCAGTGTGAATAGCCATGCAGCCAGTCCGCAACGTAATCTTACCCTACAACAACGTTCGCATTCGGGGACAGCAGGGACATAATTGTTCTCAGAATGTTCTCTGTGATGATTGTCTAGAAGTGGATCGCGCGATGTTATTAATCTTGATTTTTATCGGGTCATTAAGTGCAACCACATGGCGAGGGTGTGTAGTCCTTACCTGCAGATGCGCAGCATTCGATTTATAGCTATCCGCAAGGCGGACAAAGCAAAGGCACGCCTGTTCGACGATCTTCTGATCTGAGTACTGAAGAAGGTTCTCCAAGTTGGGCAAGACGTCGGTGACCATGCTAATGCTGTCCTGTTGGATACCCCGGCAACAATTGGCGGCCGTCTTGACAGCAGTTCTTTGGACGTTGGTGGCAAAGAAGTCGAGGAACATCAGAATCGCTGCCAGACCTCCTTCCTTAACAACCGCATGAGGATACTCGGACGAAATCTTCTCAAGGGTCTATGGGGTTAAGAAGAGCAACATTGTTAGTAACAGGATGAGATACGATGAGTGTTGGATGTGATTAAATATCCTTTTAGAGTACTTACTGTCAAGGATTGCTCCGCAAGATCGATGTACTGGATCTCAAGTAGCTTGGAGCAAAGAACAGGCACGGCTCCTCCATAAACGATGTTACCAAGGGATGCGGGCATTGCTTCCATCAAATTTGACAGGCAACGGCAGGCAAGGAGCATGATCTCGGGGTTGTCGTCGCCGTCCCCGCTTCCACGCATCAGGATAACCAGTTCCTTGACGAATGGGTCGCAACTGAAATATCCGGCCAGGGTATCTTCTGTTGAAACCGAAAGCAACACGGCCAAATCTTGAAGGGCAATCAACTGAAGCGATGGGTCCTCGTATGCGCGAAGGTTGTTCAAGATTCCCTTTAATCGCGAAGAGATTCCTGAGACCATACCGCTCATGCTGCCACCAGAAGAAAAGAGCCCATCTTGCTCTGCTCGGCGATGGTGCTGATCGTAGTCGTCTTCATTGTCGTCCTCGTCCTCTTCGTCTTCTTCCTCGTTATCCTCATCGTCATCCTCGTCTTCTTCATGATCTTCGTCGCCGTGGTCGTTGGCCGCCTTTTTATCATCGCCGCTCTCCGAAATCTCCGCAGAGTGCTCAATAGTCTTATTCGTGTCTTGATCATCTTGCTTCCCAGTGATGACGCCATGGTCGTCTGTGCGACCCCCTGCTGTTCCTGAGCAACCTTTGTCAGCTTCCAGTGACAGATTGCTGGCAGAGAAGTCCTGAGAGTCAGAGGATTTCGATTCCTCTGCGTCCTTTGAAAGGGATTTGGCGCTCGGGTTGGATCGCTTTTGAGAGGTGCTCATTTTTGACTGTCGCATAAACGAGGCAATGCCCTGGGCGTGATTCTGTTGCGCCCCAGTCACTCTATGTCGAGTTCGGGTGACCACAGTCGAAGAGGATGCTGTAGAGGACGAAGGCTTGGATGCCGCAGTCAGTCGGGGTTGCTTAGATCCAGTGACCCTTTGGCTCTGTGTCTGTGTTTGGCCTGTGCTGTGGTCCTGGAATGTGCGTTTGCGTGTGCTTGAATGAGAAGTGTTGGGCGAGAAAGTAGAGGTCGCCGATGAGGATGTAGATGCTGTTGAAGTAGGGAGAGTTCCGTCGATTCCTGAGGAAAAGGTGATGTAGTCGAGTCGTGCCTTTTTGGAGACCTTCACCTGGTGTCGAGTGATGGCGTGCGAGGTCAAAATTGGAGGAGGTGGCGGCAGAGGGGAGGCCGACGATAAGGGCGAAGACGCTGAGACCACCGCCGGTATAAATGTGGATGTAGTTCTAGAAATGGGTTGCGCTGGTGAAGATGCCGAGGCGGGTGGTTTCCTGGTGCTGCGAGTATTGGGTGGATCCGGCCGAGGAGGCATGAAGGACGTCGGACCAGGTCAAGACGAATGGCGTAATTTTTGACCAGGATGCCGCGATATTCCAGGTCAAGAATCAGCGGCTATTTGGCAAGGCAAGGGCAGGAATGACGACGCTTGTCGAATGCAAGGCAGCGACGATGAATGAGGAAGATGGTTGATGGCAAAGGAAAAAAAGGGGAGGGAAAGGAAAAGAAGGAGGAGCTGTGTGTTGATGGGGACAGCGAATGAGAGCGAATCCGGTGACCGTTTGAGTGAAAGCGAACGAAAGCGAGAAAAGCGGGTGGAGAGCCATAAGGTGAACCCTCATGGCGACGGAGGAAAAAAAATGTCTGACTGTACGTATCCTGTGGACATGTACGGCATTGTCCAGAAAGAGATCAGCGCAGTCTGCTTGCGCCACTGCAGCGTCCAGAGGACACGTTTACTTCGTATCAGCGTCACCAAGGAGTCGCAATTTGGTGGCAAAATGCTTGGATGTCAAAATCCATATCTTTCCTGTGCAGCTCGCATACGACTCCACAGAAATTTCGACCGCAACCCAGCCTTGCTCTTGATAATGACCCATAAGTGAAGAGCATGTGGTGTGTGCGCACAAGAGCGCTCATGGTATTTTTTTTTTTCGGCTTGTGCTCCTATTTTTTTTTATTTTATTTTTTTCGATCGTGGGCGCGCGAACAACGTGATCCTAGGCAAACAAAAAAAAGGGACGCCTGTGCGCCCTGGTATGACGATCTGTCCCCTTTACGAATGCACACATGGACTATCTTCTATCGTCAACACCAAAACGTGCAGAATGGAGATAGGTCAGTCAAAATATTCGGACATCATTAGGCCACGCATTCCACTTGACTTGCCTTACTAACTGGTCCTTCGACCACCATCTCTGACAACAGGACCATCTAGCTTGCATACTGGATTGTGCGGAAGCAACAGGTGGTGCTGTAATCTTACTTGGACCAGCTTTTTAATATATTGCAGGGTGATTTCTCGCCTAGTGTATGCAAGTACAATAAAAAAAGTTGATTCTAGCACGCCTAGACCGTCAAACAGAGGGGAACATAGACTACCATACTATCTTCATACTCAAGAGATGTATGTTAAAGGACGAATCGATACTTTCTTTTCAAGGGGGCTTTTACTGTGGTTACTAAGAATAAAAAAAAACGTTAATTGCAAAAAATAAACGCGCATGTACCGAGGGTGATATCAAAGATAATAGATACCTGTAGTAGCCTTTGTCAGGAACGTGTTTCATGGCCACGTTGCTAATGATGGTATTTAATTAGCAATTTGAGAGCCGTTTCGACTAAATTTAGGTGAAGCGGAGTCCATGCCATGCCATGCCATGCCATGCGAGAGAAGGTCCTTTAGTCCAGAAATAGCGTTCGCTAGAACATAAGCTAGGGAAGCGTCTGCAGAATTACGACGACATGCAGCAGTGCGAGAGCGTCTACCGCCGAACTCCATCGCATTTCCTTTTTAAAATCGTGATTGCTGTAAACTACATGTATGTTAAAGATTATTAGAAGCGGATCAAGGTGCAACTAGGCTACCAACATCGCTCCTCTAAAACCATAGATGTCTGGATAGGATATTATAATCTGGTCTATATTACCGGTGAATTATACGACATACCCCGCCAGTCTATACCCGAGTAGACCTTCAGACGAAATGCAATTTGAAAATTGAGTTTGGTGCCTGAAACACTATCGACATCGCCACCAAATTTGGCATTGCATTTTTTGTCTGTGTGGTCCCACCAAGCTAAACTAACAGCTATGATAATCAATGCTGGCACCTGCGTGGGGGAATAATGTAGCGAACGATGTTGGCAACATGCATGTTGCTGGGTTTCTTTTTCTGCACCTACTCTCGGCCCTTTTGCTGCCACGTTTTCAAGAAGGTTTAGACTCCTCCGCTGGCAGTGTGCTCCCAAAAGTGTGCGTCGACATGCATAAACTTCCTTCCCAGTCGAGTGTACTGTACAATTGTACAAGTAAAAAAAAAAAAAAAAAGGCGCCAGATGGCGGCGCACGAATGGCCAAACTGGCAGTATGGTTTTTTTTTTTTGCTCTCATGGACACGACTGATGAGTCGATTAGACACACGTATTGTAATCGGACAGTTGAACCCCCGCCCTATTTTTTTTCTCCTTGCTGGCGTCTATTGCGAACTTCAAAACCATAAAGTTGGTTACCAAAGCAACCCATTGCTACAGTAAAGCAGTGGTAGTGTACCTTGATATGTGGATTTGGCTGCCCAGTTCAGCCATGTTCTATTATAGAATGAAACGAATTTCATCCCCCAGTCTCCATGTAATAAGAGATCGTTACTGAAACGAAAACAGAGCTCAAGGTAGACTGCAGTGTCGACTTCTGGAGAGTAGATGTTTGTTCCAGGTTGGTTCCAATTGGAAGTTGAAGCAAAACTTCCCCGCGGAAGTTATTTTCCTGAAATTCTCTTCCTTTCACTGCAGACAAACAAGAAAACAAGACAAACGCAAATAAGAGCAGGGGGCGATGACACTTGCTCTGCATGGAGGTGCATGGTAGACTAGTCTGCTGCAGCCTTTCGCCATACTGCATCCATCCGAAGAGCATGGAGCCATCAGGATAGTCTTAGCTCAGCCCCTTCTACTATATGCTACGGACGCCATGGCCATGGAGAAAAATTTAGAGGAGCCAGGTCGGATGATGATGATGGTAACGTGTGTTCGCTGTGGGGGTTTAGTCGATGGGCGGCATATAGATGTGCCGCATAGAGGCCAGACTAGTTTCTCTCCTCTCTCGCTTTTTCTTTCTCCTTGTTTTGAGTGGTCTGCTGACTCGCCGCCCTCCTCAACCCCAACGGATCGAATTGGACACATTGCACAAAGAGGACGAAGGAACAAATTGCTCTCAAAAACCAATTGGGTTTTGGTTTTGCTGTTTCTGTTGAGCAGGATTCCTTATTTTTCTCTTGTATGTCGACTGAGTGACAAGTCTGTGTAGAATGCGCCGACTGAATAGTGGGAGCTATTCCAATGTCGCCAGCCCTCTTTTGGGTCTTTAGCTTTAGGTGGCCCGACGGATGCCCCTCCTGGGATGGACGCGGAGAAACTATCAAGCAAACATCCAGACACAGACAGACAGACAGACAAACAAACAAACGAACAAACAAACAAACAAACAAAACGATGCCATGGATGGGTAATCAAAAAATGCTCCACAAATGCTGCTGCGACTATAAAATGGGCAGCTCCTTTTTCGACTCGAGAGAAATATTTCCTCATCACTCCTCTCTCTCGCGCGGATTCTCTCTGTCTCTGTCTCTGCCTCTGCCTCTGTCTTTCTCTCTCTCTCTTTCTCTCTCTCTCTCCCTCTCTCTCTCTCCCTCTCTCCCTCTCTCCCTCTCTTTGTCTCAAACACCCCCCTCTCCTTTGACACACCCAAGTCACCCCTCGCACGTCCTCAACAGCCCCATATCCCTCCTTCTCTCATATCCTCATCACCATGACCACCAACACAACCACAACCCCCGCTGGAAAGAGCCGTCGTCTCTCCCTCGTCCGCCTCTTCAACAGCAAGGCAAAGGCCACCGGCACTGCCGAGTCCATCGAGTCCTCAGACGGAAGCACCCCCTCAGTCCCCTCCGTCCCTGCCCACTATCGCCATTCAATGGCCCCATCCATGGATGCTATTCAGAGCCAGATCATGCGCGAGCGCCGCAAGTCCATTGCTGCCGTCACCGACGCTTCGAGCCGATCCGTCAGCCTCGATATGAAGCACCCGGTCGAGATGACTGACAAGATGCGCCAGTTCGACGAGCTCCTCCAGAAGCGCCGCGGTAGCACAATCCGCATCTCGCTCACACCCAGCCTGCTGCAGGAATCCTAAAGCAAAGACGCCTGTGTCATCCAATTGCTCTCCTTGTACTTTGCTCTTTTCTGTTCTTTTCTTCTCCCTCAGTATCAGTACCCTTGTAACAATAGACAAACCTATACTTGTACCATAGTAACAGCATAATTTTATGAGTAATATAACCTGTATTAAAAGTATCCTCGCATCCTGAAGAACCTGCTTGTTTGTGTGCATGGTGTGGATGGTAATGACGACTTGGGCGTGTAGAATATTGAGTTACTTCTGCAGTATGATTGCCACCAACTGCACTTTCTTTTTTTTTTTTTAGTTGAACACAAGATGGACAGCAGTCATGACACATTGCAACTCGCGAGAGTAGTCTATCTGCTCAGCTGTCTCGTCCCTCTCATTTCCACACACTCACCCCCACTCGTTCATCTCTTTCGCATTCGCTCAGCCCCTCGCCTCGCCATCGACATCTCCTCACCACAGCGGTTGCTCCCGTGCTTGGCTCAATGAACCTTTCAAAACCTTCGCCATACTCTGCCGCCGATGCTCCTGGGCTCCTCTACGCCTCCTTCAACCAAGGTAAACCCCAGGACAGCGTTTGCACTGCCCTTATTTGTTTCGTTAGGTTCAAGCCTGCGCCCTGCTGAAAGTCTTCAATACTGACGGACCATACTATATCTGGCGTGTCGGGTAGACTATGGCTGCTTCTCGTGTGGGCTCGACTCTGGCTTTCGAATATACAACTGTGACCCTCTCAAGGAAAAGATGCGGAAAGGTATTTCGCCTTGTCTATACCATGAGCCATTCCATGACAACACCTTACTCATGTCAAGCCCTACAATAACCCCCGTCGACCCATCAACCCTATAGAGTTCGAGGATGGAGGCATCTGCATAGTCGAGATGCTATTCCGCTGCAATTATCTCGCCCTGGTCGGCGGCGGCAAGAATCCGAAATACCCACCCAACAAAGTTATTATCTGGGACGACGACCGGAACAAGTGCGTGATCGAGCTAGAGTTCAGGAGCGAGGTCAAGGCCGTCAAATTGCGGAGGGACAAGTAAGTCACTTATCAGAGGATGAGAGGGCTTGTGCTGTACTTGACCACGAATGTCTCTTCATCGCGCCCTCGTGTTGAACCCTCTGGCCCTCCATCATCAATCTGGGTCTGTCTCTAGATTCGTCGTGGTGCTTGTCAACAAAGTCATTGTGTATACTTTCAGCTTGATGCCGACCAAGCTACACGTCTTTGAAACGGTCGATAACGATAGAGGTAAGTACTGAATAATCTGGAAATAATTCTGGAATGGTTCTCCCGACTTGATCCTGACCATGAACACTCAACTCCCGCGACAGGTCTGGTGGCATTATCATCTTCAGACAAGCATGCCATCTTGATCTTTCCTGGACGTCAAAGTGGACACATTCAAATCGTCGACCTGAACAGCGTCGTGCCCACTACCGCAGTGACCTCATCCACAGCCCCAACGTCTCACGCCAATCCGTTCTCGGCTCCCAATCAACCAAAATACCCTATGGCGAGTACCAAGCCCACCACCAATATCTCTATTATTCCAGCTCATACGAGCCCGCTCTTCTGTTTGGTCACTAACGCGGACGGAACGAAATGTGCATCTGCCTCTGACAAGGGCACATTGATCAGGGTTTTTGACACAGGGTCCAGCAAACTTTTGCACGAGTTCAGACGTGGCGCCGACAGGGCTGAGATTTACAGTATTGCATTCAACAGCGATTCAACAAGAATCTGCGCTGGATCGGACAAGGGCACAGTTCATATCTTTAATTTGGATGGTGCTACTGGATCAAGGGTGTACCAGGCAGGAACAGGGACCCCGTCTAGTGGACCGCAGTACGGCGAAGTTATCCAGCCCCACCATGCTTCACAGATGTCAAGCGGAAATAGACAATCAAGGTAAGGAGCATGGATGACAAGAGCCATGGACACGCCTATACCAGGCACAAGTCTTCTTGACTACTCATGCCGACTTTTCTGAATATGGACTTTTTAATAGTCTGGCATTCATGAAAGATCTCCTGCCAAAATACTTTTCATCGGCCTGGTCATTTGCACAGTTCAAAGTGGCAGCCGATTGTCGATGCATTTGCGCTTTTGGAGGCGAAAAGAACACCGTGATTGGTAAGTAACCTGCTCCTGTTTGGTTGTTTTCGCCAGCGGTTTTCTTGGAACAAATCACAGAAAATCTAATTCGATTTGTCCCACTTTCGATTCTATAGTGGTGTGTGCGGACGGCAGCTTTTATCGGTTCATGTTTGATCCTCAAAAGGGAGGCGAATGTGTGCGGGAGAGCTATAACAAGTTTCTGGAGGAGAGCGACGATGATTAGAGTCGCTTTCCTCAAACGAACAAGTGCATGCAGTGCTCGTACCACATCACATAGATCAAGAGATGTGCATTGGGATAATAAAGAAGCAGTGCAGTGGTGCGCATAGGTCCTGATTTGAGAGTCGCGTGCTTGTTTCACTCGTCTAAGCTTCGTACTCTAGTTCTCACCCTTAACCTGGGGCACCGTCAGGCGCCACGAATAGCTGAGACCAGAAAAAAAATAACAAAATAACACAAAGAACTCTCCGTAATTGGCCAGAGACCTTGGGGACCCAGAAGGATCCAGCCTAGGCGTATAACCCTTCCGAAGCGCTCTTCTACCCTCGACAACTCCCTCTTTTCTAAACATTCCGCTCACCTTATGGCGACTATTGCGCCACCATTCCCATCATTATCGTCGTCGTTGTTGGTGAGCGTGACACCTACCATGAATACCACAGCCTCAACATCAGCGATCTATACAAGCTCCTCTGCGCAGCCCCCAACGACCACCAGCGAATCGACGTATATTGAGCCAACAACAACAACAACCCCAGTGATCAGCACCTTTAGTGAGGTCATACCAACTACAAGCAGCTACGATCCAACCACCACAAATGCCGTGATCACACCGACCTATACTCCAACCACGAGTTTCACGTCGACATATGTCACCTCGACAGTACGTCCCACCGTTGTGCCAACAGAGGTGCCGTCTCATAATTCCTCTTCTGGGCCCATTTCCACTGGAGGAATAGTCGGAATTGTGATCGGTGGAGTCTTTTTGCTAGTTGCGCTGGCCCTGGTGGCATCAGCGCTCATCCGCCGATCTCGCCGTCGCCGTCATGAAGCTTACGATAATAACAATAGCCATAGGTCCAATCAAGCAAGCATGCAACAGACATATCGACCAGATAGAAGGGGTGGAGACGCCAGGGTTGGGCTTGGTGTCGTTAATGCGGGCAGTAATAATCAGCGCAACGGCGGCGGTATGAGCACAAGGGCATCGCAGGACCTCATGAACGCTTCCTCGATTGATGCCAGCAGATACTCGGAAAGGGCCAATGATCTGGGCGCAGATGCTTCCTTGGGGACAGGAATCTACGGATACGAGGCGGATGGACGTCCGTGGCACCAACAGCAAGCATACTATCCAACTGAGCCAGCTCCAGACGGTCGATACGATTCAACTAATGTCGCGCCTCGAGATCATGGAGTAGCCTACATGCAATATCAGCAACAACAGCAAGCACATTTTCCGGCAGAATATGGGCAGCAACCTATAGCGCCTCCTACGGGAACATACTATGACCCAGGCGATTATCCTGCTAGCAACTATAATAATTACTATACCGATCTAGCGTATGCGAACCAGCCCTACGTCGGTCAGTACTATGCTGACCAGCACTATGCTGGCCAGCGCTATGCAGACCAAGGGTACACGCAGCAGGGCCTCACGGGTCCATACTACACAGATCAAGCCCCTCCCGGCCAGCAGTTCTCTGAGGAAGACCAAGTACGCTATCTCCAAGGATTGGAGTATGGCTACGATCTCAGTACTAGACGTACTCCCGGTCCTTCATTGACTGCTTCTCCAAGTTTTGCAGGTCCTGCTGCAGGAGAAGGCGTCGCCCAAAATTCGCCACCCCTTCAGAGGGCCTATGCTACAAACGCAAGGACAAACGAATCCCTGCCCAATACCAATGCCAATGCCACCACCATCACCACAGCCTATGTTGATCCCGAGAGCGGGACCAGATCTATCCAGAACAAGCCGCGGTTGAAGTCACCATTGCCGTCATCAGCTCGCGATGACTCGACGGTGATGGCTACTCCCGCAGCCACGGTTATTGGTGCCCAGAGTAATATCTCTGGAGATAGAATGTTGGCGACCTCTGCTTCGGACCCGCAGCCCCAATCTCGTTCGCCACTGCTTAGCCCCTTGCGGAAGAGAGGACCACAGGTGCCGTATTCGGAGGACGAGCCATCTACACAGATTAAAGTCGAAAGGGATGAGTAGGCACCATGGTTGATTGCACTCTTGACATAAAGAATTCTGTAATGCAACAATGCCATTCATCATAAATATCCTCTTGGAGCAATGCGCTTTACATTCGCCAAAGACCATGCCCCTGAAGGAAAGACCTATTAATGTAACCCACGGCGTATCATTGTCGTTTCTTTTTTTCCACCTCCAAGGATCCTGCGCTGACAGTTTTTCATATCAATTTTGGATGTTTCCCCCGCTTATCTCCGAACCCTGTCTGTTCTTTTCTTTGCAAGATTGAGATGGTCCATAGAGTGGTAGAGTGGACGAGGTTGCTTTCTCAAGAGAGCACGATCTAGGCAAAATAATACGACGACTAGACCTTCTATTTTTGTGTAAATCTCAATTACAAAACCTTATATTTTGGTGGCCCTACTCTTTTTTCTTTTCCCCAAAAAAAAAACTGTGTGTGCCTTCTTCTCTTCTCATTCTCATCCAAGTTCTCATCCTCGCCCTCATCCGTCTCGCTGTCTTTCCTCATCCTGCAGTCTTCGTTGCCTTGTATCATGACCACCTCAGCCGCCGCCGCCAACAACAACAACACTACCGTCTGGGACACTAAGACCCAGCAGTTCCACGGAGGACAGGATTGGAAGTTCCTCGATAACTTTGTCGAGGACTTTTCCGTCACGACTAATTGCCTCGGAACTCCTGTCAAGGCCATTCAAGCTGCCCGCGATGCTGTATGTTTATTATATTTCCCATATGCTGCGGCTTCTGTATCAATGGCATGTTCCTGAACCAATTTCTCACCGTTCAATTGGTTGACTGACACCGAATAGGTTGCGACCTGTCACCACTACCCACCGGCCAATCAAGAGCCAGCCAAATCGTCTTTGGCCGAATGGATCTGGCCAGAGCATTGGGAGGCCAACAGGGACCGTCTGTTGCTTGGCAACGGTGCTTCAGAGCTGATTGACCTTGTGATCCGATCTGCTCCTCAGGGATCGTGGAAGGCTGGACCTTGGGATGTTCAGGTATGTACCATTGCACTTGAGATTGGTGGTCCCATGTGGAAACGAGCGGAGGATGCATATCGAGTGCAGCAAAAGTTGATCTGTGCCCCACAAAAAACAAGGATTATGGTTGTCTTCATGTGCAAAATGTTTGATCTCATCTGCAGTACGACATGTCGTTCGATCCTCCGTTCGTACAGTCCGGACCATCGGGCGATATTTTTAATGAGCGATTCTGTGTCTTCTCAACAAACAATGAGTACATGTGGAGTGAAATACGACCTCGGGTTTTGCTCTGACAGTTCTTAACGTGAAAATATTGTCTTGTGTCCTAATAGTACAAGGAGTACCAGAGATCGGCCGAGACAAACGGTCGTGATATTCTCTCGCCCCAGGGCCAGGACAGAGCCAATGTCGTGTGCATCGTCAACCCCTGCAACCCTACTGGAGACTACAAGTCGATCGACGAATTGAAGTCCTGGATCCTGAACAACGTCCAGGACAATGGTGTCGTTGTCATCGGTAAGTTGACCACGGCTACTGCCCCGATACTAAAACGTATATCATCATCGTGGCCCCCCTCCCCAGAAGTCCTGCTAACGCGTAAATTATTCTCTGCTTTTGATGGAGAATAGACGAGTCGATGCAGATCTGGGTTGGACCCGACTTCCGTCAGGACTCAATGACAGCTCAGACCGAATTCTTGGAAAAGACCTTCAAGGAGCGCAACATTTCCATCTATGTCATTCACTCATGGACAAAGATCTGGTCCTGCACGGGTCTTCGTCTCGGTTCAATCGTGTGCCCAACGGTTGCTCATTGTGTTGAATTGAAGCGTATCCAGGTCCCCTGGAGCGTCAACAGCCCTGCATTGGCGTTTTTGGATGAGGTCGTCCGCGATACCGAGTACTTGGAGGAGACCTGGAGGGTGACTCCCATCTACCGCGCTCAGCTGATTGAGCGTCTCGATTCGTTGGCGAACGGTCGTTCCTGGGAGTACTTTGGCAAACCTTATCTCAGCTGGGTGTGGGCCGATCTCAAGGATGTGGAGACTGCTGAGAAAGCTGTGGTCCTGGCCAAGCAGGCCGGTGTTCCAGTCCGCAGCGGCAAGCCTGGTTACGAGCGCCCAACCTTTGTCCGCATTGCTGTCCGTGAGCCCAAGCAGACCGATGTCCTCTTTGCTGCTTGGAAGGACCTGTAAAAGGTCAAGAACAACAACAATATGGATGTCCTTTATTTCTATATTTTTTTATGTTCATCGTATTCTTCTGTAGATAGATCCTTTCCTCAATATACACTACCTTCCTTTTACTATGCGCTACTTCGGAGTCATAGACCGAGCTTTCTTGTGAACCAATACATGACAAAAAAAAAAAAAAAGTGACTGCTCAGGTAAACAGAAAGATGCAAAGGAGCCCCAGTTGGTGGCAAAGGTCTTTTCAGCAAAAGGCGGCACCGAATCAACTGTAGCAAGGCATCTTCAGAGAAGAATCAGCAGTACTGGACAAGTGTCGACAGGACCAGAATCTCATCAGCTTGAGCCCAGACACAATACTTCATACCACTCAGAACGACAGGAATACACCAACTACACCATGGAGATCATCAAGGCCGACTCTGCCATGCTCAGTAACTATGAGGTTCTTGCCCTCTTGAACGACCAAAAAGCACAGCGTCAGGCAAACGAGGTCGCAGGCACCCGTGAAGTTGCTGAGAATCTGCGCACAGTCGAGTTTGAGGTAAAAGGGCGAGGCTGGATCACTATTTCTTCAATCGTCCATTTGGTGATATATATATATCGCTGGCATGTAGACGAGCAAGGCTTGCTGCTATCACAATTAACAACCAGACCAACCGACATTTCATCCCCAATTGAATCAAATAGGTTCAGAAATACCTGGGAGCATCACCGTGCGCAACACAGTCGCCAGAGCAGATCGCAGCTCTGAAGAAGGCGTTTGCAGGATACGAGCTTATGAAAGTGGAACTATTACAGATCTTGAATCTCAGGCCAAAGTCGGCCGTTGAGCTGATCCTGGTAAGATTTAGCAGGAAACTCTTTCGCCCATGACGAGTGGAGTGAAACTTTGCTGTGCGCTTGCTGCCGAGATTCTGTCATTAACTCTTTTTTTTTTTTTCTTTTTTTTGGCACGGGCACTTCTGGGTCATCTATAGGTGATCGAGGAGTTTGAGGAGCGATTTCAACTAGAGGATTGCGAAACGATGCTCGAAATTATCGCCAAAGCCTTACCGAGAGATGATGATGAGGAAATGGGCGAGGCAGAAGACGAAGGAGAGCACGGAGATGTAGCATGATACAAGAGTAATTCCGTTTTTACTTTGATGAGCTGTCAATGCATTAAAGACCATGTACCATATCATTTTATGCCATGTCTTTTACCCTGACTTCTGCTTGTCTTTGTCATGTGTAAGATAGGTTCATTCCATCATTACTGTTATAATGGCTCGGATGTTCAAGAACAGCGACGCGGAACTTTAGACATCAGTCTATCCGCGCATTCCTCTTTATTCCAACCCTTTTGTAGTCAGCCTTCTTGAGCCCCTATATCCATGCTACTAGTAATGTAATTTGGGATCGAATCTACTCATGCTGGAGAAGATAGACGGGATAAAAGAGATATAATGCGGTTTATTCGTCCCTTCTTGCTTCTTGCATGTCCCTCTAGTTCTTCGTCTGTCTGTCTGTCTATCGCGTAGGGCATTCACAGGTTAAGCATCCTGAGCTGAACAACTGATCTTTATGTCCTTCTGCAGGATAAACCAGACCAGAGGAGTTCCTGGCTCAGATGCATTTATCTCTCCTTCGCTTGTCCTCTACATTCTTACACGGATGTATTGCTACTCTCTCTCAGTCTCTCACTCTTTTCTTTCATGCTAGTGTTCTGTATTCCCTGCAACTCCTTTCAAGCATCGGCACGCTTTTGCACCTCCCAGCCAGGACTTTCCGTGGATATTTCACACCGGCATTTCATCTCTCTATCCTTCTTGCCTCCCTTTTCTGTCTCGCTGTATTCATATTAAGGCCCATCTTTCTATATCTCTATCATTTATCCTATACTTCATATACCTCTCTTGTCTCACTAGTATACCATATTATTTTGTGCTATTGTGCTCTAAACCTAGCAATATCCTTTCGTCGTTGTTCAGCCTACTTGTCCTTTAAACAAATCTCATATAGTGTCGACGTTATCAGCAATGGATACCCACTGCCCTTGGGCCAGTTCTAAGGACCCCTACTCCCTCAAGCGTAGACACACAAGGAGCAACACGGACTGCTCGCATCCTTCCCTACATTCCGTATCCTCGTTCCCTTCTTCCTCCATAATCTTCCTCTCTGAGACGCCAAATAATCACAATAATCACTTTCCTGGTCAAGAAAGCCGTCGTATCGATGCCTCACCAAGCATCACACAACCATCTCGCGTCAAAGGCAGTAAGCGCGGCGGACGTGGGCAAGACGGTGATGACCTTGACGAGCCGCACCGCACCGCAATCACTCCAAGCTGGTTCGGTTCCCTCAAGGGTTATGCCTTCTCGGCAAGTTCTAATTCAAGGGGTGCATTTGCTCCATTGGCCCAATCAACATCCTCTAAAAGCTGCTCCCCAAAGTCCCACCATTCTCCGTGCCGCGGACGCTCCTCTTCGATCTACCATGCCGGCACCCTCGACGGTAGCGATAGCGACAGCGACTACAGCAGTGAGAACAAATATGACGAGCCTATCACGGACAGGAACGGTCTCAAGGAGAATCGCGTGCGCGGACCAAGGATAAACTGGGCCACACTTGACCCCTCCTTGGGAGGGCTCTTTAACCAGTCCTACAAGGCCCTGCCTGGACCCGATTCAGAACTGTCTTCGCCTTCGTGCTCTTCATCGGCTTCCTCGCTGCATTCACTCACACTTTCAAATGTCGAGGATCTGGCCGTCTCCCAGGCACCCTATCGAGACGATATCAATGAAGACGGCGCAAATGCCGATGCATGGAGCGATCCTTCAGGACCCGAAGGTACGGAGATGGGGGACCCTATCCCAAGCAGCGCTGCCAATGCTTACGCTATGCCGCCGCCAGCGTCCACAGCAACATCTTCGGCGTTTTCCTTTATCAAATCCTACGTTTCGTCCCTCCCCAACTTTCACGGACGGAGCTCAGGGGCCACTGGAGCACAACAAGTTGGAGCCGGATCCAATCTACCGGCAGGAACAGGGTCCTGGTCCCTTCGAAAGTTGTCAGCAAACATTTTGAACAATAATCAGTACGTTTCTATTAGCAGCTCAAAAGAGAGGGATCAGGCGCGATTAGATAGCCCCGACAGCCACTACGAATTTGATGAACCGCACTGGGATGATGACGAGGACAGCATGAAGAGCGCCGCCAGTGACAATAGCATTGCAGCTGCGGTGGCCATCCCTCCGAATTCATCGTCTGTGTCGTATTTCACATCGATCCTCAGCAGTGCCTCCAGCGCTGTCACCATCAAGGAGTCCCAGTACATCTTGACCCAGGTTCGGGACAATCTCGAACACCTCCCTGTCAGCAGCAGAAGCCTCAAGAAGATTGGCCGAATGGCCTGATCAGCGCTACGTGGAATATTCGCCAGATCTGTAGTCTCGCATGAAGGCTAATAAAAGGTTGTTTTTTTTAGCTCACGTCGCTCTAAAAAAGGCTATGTGCACGTTCGTGCATCGCCACCAATAAACCGGGGTTTCATCCTCAAAGTCAGTCGACAGTAAAAAACTATGGCACCGCATTCAGTACTCGAGCTCCCAGAGATTGCGCTGCATATCTATCAATTCCTCGATGTCGAGGACTGTTTTTCTTCCGTCCAAGTGTCTCGACTCTGGAACAAGATCCTTCAGCCCCTTCTTCCCTCGGGTAAACTTCACTGGGCCGACGCCCTCCCAGAGGAGGAACGCGATGACATTCTTCAGGACCTCTATCATGACAACATCCGCACGCTCGAGTGTAGCTTGAAAGTTTTTAAAGGCAGGGCTATCTGGTACAAACTTGAGCGTGACGAGCAGGCGAGAGTTTGGGCGCCTATGAAGGCTGCGCTGATTGCAGGAAAGGACTCTGATAGCGGTAAAGAGTTCTAGGTGTAGATATGGACCATCCGCGAGGGTTATCTCGAGGAGGGCTACTTCGAAGTCTTGGTGCAGATCAAGGACCTCTGTCACTTTCGCCTAGACCCCACACCCAGAAGGAAACGCTCGGCTGATGCCTTCAAACCCTTCAAGATCCTGGACCTACCCTCGCTTCAGTCGCTATGGATGCTAACCGCCAGGAACGCCGTCTGGGGCAACATGGGATTCCCGTTCACTAACAGAGTCCGATGCCAACTCCGCAAGGTCGTTCTCGACGGCACCTAGCTTTCAGAATCGAGCTTCAGTCGATTGATGGGAAGTTACCCTGTTGACTACTTTTAAGTCCTTGTCCAAGGTCAATCTATCTCTCAAGGCCTTTATGTCCCCCCTCTTTCCTGGCCGCGGCAACGGCGAAGTTTGTGATGGCATCCAGATACATCGCCTTTTCGACGACCTGACCCTGAACTTAACTGAGCTGGGGCTTCACCATCTCTCCTGTTCACCCGAAACCTTCTCGCGGATGCAGACCTAATTCAAGAACCTGAAACGTCTCGAGATTCATGGCCAATCGAGCGAGCGTACTGGTGCTCTGCTCCACAATTACCTGTCGAGTACACCGCAGCTCTTGTATCTGATCTCTGAGGATGTTTCCATTCCACTGCGGCTCCTGAAGGATACGTCGTCGGATTGGATTTGCAGGGACTTGATGACCCTCGGTGTGTCGTTTTGGGTTCCGTTGTCTGAGGAGGAACAGGAGAATGAGACGTAGAGTAGATCTAGGCTCGTGTTTGAATACTTGGTACGACATGCTCCCAACATCCAGCGTTTGACGGTCCAAAACCTCAAGTTGTCGGCGGAGCATGGCCATGGTATCGAACTCCTTCAAGGATTGACCAGGCTAGAGCATCTCACTTTAATTTCTGAATACCAGCGGCAGGATATAGCCAAAGAGATGCTCAAGTCATTATCGCAGCAAGACGATGGCTCGAGACTGGCAGCGGAAGTCTCTCAGCTGCGTGTTAAGCCTTGAGATGCTACCATGGGCAGGGTTCTTTCAAATAGGAGTATCTTTTCCGCAATAAACAGGTGTTCAGTCCTGGCATAATAAGAGAACATGCTCCACAATCAACGCGTTGCATTCATGATAATCACGCGCATGATTGCTACTGCGACTGGATACTTGATATAATAAACGCGCGAAGTAGCTGCCCAGTCTAAAGCGTTTCCGCCCAACTCTATACGATAGACGACTTGAAGCGATTTTTGGATCGCGGCTAACCCTGGATGTTCCAGGCACCAGCTATCGTAGGTAAGCCCGGTGTCCTCACGCCAAAACAGCACTCTGCTAATAAAATGCATCGTTTTGATTCGACTAGCTTCCCAGTTGTGTTGATTCCTTTCATCCCAATCTTTGTAGCTCGTTGAGCAAGTCAAGGTAAAAATAAAAAAATAAAAAAATGGCGACGCAGAAAGTGCTCCGGATGTTTCAGGCCTCCGGACACCATAGTAGATCAGCGCCCCGGCGCCAAAGAACAGCAGTGCTATTCAAATGTCATATGTAGTTTGGTTGGATGTGATTGATTCAGATCTGCAGCTCATTGACAAAATTTGGTGGCAACACAATTCCCTTGTCTCAGGTACAGTGATTTGCGCGCTATGGGAATACATCCACTGGAAGTGGGGATGAATAAGATGAGGCCACTCGCGCCAGATGATAAGCGTCACTTTCACAAGAAACCAAGGGCGTATTTTGTGGACATCACCTAAGCAAGCGCGCGGGCATTCAAATCACCTCTTACACAGCCATTACAGGTCATTGCATATTTGTGTCGTCTGATAAAAATGCGTTCAAAGCAGAGGTTCGACAGTGATGGCGCTGGAGGTTGCCCCTGCTAGACCAAGAGACATGAGTACCCTGGTAAACGACACATCTGGTGTACTACCTGCGGGGTGTGCCTACCCTCGGAAATAAAGAGGAGGGTGTCCGCGGCGGCGAGTGGGCGCAATTATTCGAGTCCACAGGTACAGGCACAGGCAGGTACAAAAGTGCATGATTCGATTAGGACTCAGCCAACGACCTAATCCATTCGGCCTCAAGTCGGTTGTTCTCCTAGAAAGTCTATAAATAGGGATTACTGTCAGTGTTGTTGTTGTTGTTGTTGTTGTTGTTGCTGTTGCTGTTGTCGCTGTCATTGTCCCTGTTGACATCATTCCTCCGTCGTGCGATTCCATGGGTTTGCAATCCTCATCCTCCCATCCTCGCTTTCCTCTCTTTTCCTTTCCTTCCCTCTTTATTTTTCTCTTTTATTTTGTTCTTCCTTTGCTATCACACCTCGTCTTCTCACACCTTATACTTCACCAGGGCAGGACTTTACTTTACTCAGGAACTATCATGCTCTTTGGACATCGTCACACCCTCAGGGGTGTCGTCAGGGGCCTCACCCTGCTCACTGTCGTGGGCCCGCTTCTCTTTGCACCCGCGCCTGTCCGTGCCGAGCCTGACCCCATCATCGAAACCTGCGCCATCAGCGGATGCAGCACCGTCTCAACCCTTCTGGCGCCCTGCGGGGGCGGTGCCACCAATGCTTCGCTCCAGCAGAACTATCTCTACACAGTGACTCCTGTGCTCGGTTCATGCGAATGCAACGTGCAGTTCTACAACGCTTTCTCGCTCTGTCTTTCCTGCATCGCCTCGCAGGGCAAGTCCAGCCCTCGGATCGACAACCAGCAAGCTTGGGTCGCTAACTGCAAGACCTACGGCTTCAATTACACGGACGCGCCCATCAACTACACGGCGCCGGTCACAGGAGGCAATGATCCAAGCGGTGGAGGACTCAGCAAGGGCGGCATCGCTGGTATTGTGATTGCAATTCTCGCGATCGCGGGTCTAGTGGGCGCCTTCTTCTTCCTTAAGTCCCGACAGAGACGAACCAAGGGCAGCATCTTCCAACGTCCCTATACCTCTGCCAACTCCGGTAGCTATTCACCCACAGCTACGCAGCCAGCATTCAACGCCTACAGCAATTACAATAACGCTGGCTATCCAGACTCAAACGATCCGTACACAGACCAGGACCAATCCTACTATCAAAACCAGCAGCAGCACTATGGCTCAGGCCAGAACGACGATGCCATGATGATGAACAACTTGCAGCACAGCAGCTACATCCCTCCACCCGTGCCCATGTCTGCGGCAGCAGTTGCGGCGGTTGGCGAGGTCGCTTCGCCAAGACCCACGGATTCGTTCCCACAGAGCCTCCGGAACAAGAACAATGATTGGCAAGGGCGTCAAAACGAGTATGCCACGGACCTTGTCTCGTCAGATCAACTGCTTCATAACGACAAGGCCGTGTATGACGAGGGCGAAGACCTGGAGCCGCCACGATCCAGGGACCGCTTTGTCAACGACAGGGACGACTTTACTTCTCGCCGCTCCTTGACACCGCCACGCGCCAACATGCAGTCCTATCGTGATGAGTTTGCCCGCCCTAATTTCGACCCCGAGCCGCGTCGTAACAGTGGCTCTGAACGAGGCTCTGTCTCTGGTCTGAACCTGGCCCGAGGAGGATACGACAGCAATGACGAGGACGGACGTGACGGCATCCATGAGAGCCCCGAGAGTGCTCGCCGTCGTCGAGCTGCGGAACTCTTTTCTGCTGAGGGTACAAGACATTAGGTCATTCATCCTTGATGATCCTTTTAATTTTTCTTCCCTATCCACATTGTACCATTTCTCCATCACCCCCATATATCTGTCTATGACAATCATTTGTACGCTGCATAATCCGTTGCCTATTATATATTTTGTATGAATAAAAGCGCTACTACCATCTATATACATTGTATGTGTCTCTGGATCTGCCTCGAGCTGAAAGGGGTATAAGTCAGCATGTAAGCCGCCTGGGGTGCTTTTATTCATCGACCTTCCTGAGCCAGCGCATGGTCAGCTCAAAGGAGGTGAGTGCACAAGCGTTCGTTGGGAATGCACGAAGGAAACATGGAAGGAAGCCTAGGAAGCAGTGCGGCAAAAAAGAGAAAAGAATACATATGAATAAACGACCGTGGATAAAGCAAAAGCGCAATACCAGCAAAGAGACAGACAGTGGGGGGAGGGGAGGGGAGGGGGGCATAGCGTACCTCGGTAGAAGCCTTTGAGACCGTCTGTCCTGTATACATGCTTGAAGCAGCTGATCAGGGTCGGAAAGGGTGGATTTTTAACATCCGGCTGCGTCATAATCTTGTTCTTGACCACATCTATTCGGTTTGTCAAAGATGGGCACAAAAAAGAATGCGTTGTGTCGACACTATTTAGCTGAAGATACTTCAGCAACATCACGCACTGTTATACCATAATCCAGTTCAACTTGAGAAACATTACCACATGGGAAGGAACAGATCCAGAAAGTGTTCGCGCCGAGTCCTCCTGCCCAAAAGTTAATCGCGGCCTCTGACATGTTTGTCCTCTTACGCATTTGATCGGCGTATATCTGCGGTGGACACAATGCATGGTAAAAGCGTGAGTTGGGATTGAACGCCATGACGGGAACGTTATCATTATATCATGAAACGATTATAAAAAAAACCTCGCCATCATCGCTTTTGGTCTATTCCGCCGTCGTTACCTCGTAGCTGCCCCACCACACGAAAAACCAGCTCCGGAACCAGAGCGTTCCCACCAATCCTTTCCAAAGTCCAGTGATCCCATTGTTCCGGATCTAAAAGCCACAAGTAGTGCGATTGGTCAAAATTGAAGAATGTCAGATTTGTCGTGCAAACCACAATATCTACAACATTTGGCGCGGAACAAAAAAAAAAAAAAAAAAAGCGCTGCCCTCTACCAGTTGTCGTGCGCAATCAATTGGTCCGTCATAGAGCTTTGTGGAGCTACCGTATTGGACCTGGAGTCGCGCCTTGATATGCTCAATTGGGGCCGCAATGAAGGATACGGTGATACCGGCGCCTACAAAGAAAACCATTGAATTTTGACGGGTGATATAACGCGTTAGCAGGCTCCAATTGAATATTCTACTGGATATAGAGAATAAAAGACCGGTTTATTGCCGTAAGAGAGTTGACGATCATACCAATGCCGGCAATACCGCTCCAAAATGGGGTCAACTTGACATTGTGGTCCCCGCCCTGTAGCAGCAATCGGTAGTTGGACAGTGATCCCAGCCTATGGTGGTTCATGAGCAATTTTTAATTGTTAACCGGATGCATCACCAAGTCGTACAACAACCATATTTGTTGTTATTTGTCCTTTCGCCTCAGATGAGTCCATACATGAGACTGTCCATGAATGCCCAGCCGACCAGAGGTGGCGTGGCGCCTAGCAGGACAGATGTAAAAGGTGGCTGTTAGATCGGTATCATTGACATCTCCACAGCAACTAGGGTTGACTCATCTGTCTTTACCTTTGTAAAGAGCACGAGGCCCCTCTTTCTTGAGGGTTTCCATGAGACAATGCAAAGAACCTTTGAACTGCTCGGGCCCTGAGGTCTAGAAGAGATGCGCGTGTGTCAATGGACCGTCGAATTAAATTCAGATGCCGGAACGAGATCATAGCGTATTATAATCAAGATAGAGAAGTAGTCTAGGGCGTTACCTGCATGCGCACTTTGATAGTGTCTACGGAAGATATACAAACAGTAATAGGAGAAGCAGTTGCTCAGTGACAGATCGGTTAAAGTGAACAAGATGTAAAGATACAGGCAATTGACAATACCAAAGGGGTGTCCGACCACCAGCTTGGTCACACCCGAGAACACTCCGGCGATGAAGCCATGGAACTTTTTCTGGTTGCTCTTGTCCTCTACCAGGGGCAGAACTTTTGCGGGTGTGATCACTGGGATGGGTCTGGAACTGACGACGCCGAGAGGTGTAGGGGAGGACTGTGCAGACATTTTTTGAAGATGAGGAATGAGAGGAATGAGAGGAATGAGGAGAGCGAATCGGTGAGAGCGAATGCCGAGGTCAAGAATGGAGAGGAGAAAAGCGGTAGAGTGGGGAGGTGTGGTAGGGAAGACGGGTGTGGTAGAGTGGAGCTAACTGGAGTGAAGTGGAGTGGTAGAGAGGATGAGTGAGAGAAGTGAGAGGGCGAGAGAGGCCGCTGTGTACAAAGCGGCAGGGGTAATCCTTTTCGCGTCAACTTGATTATCAAACCAATGGGCGTCCAAAGATTCACAGCCCACTCACATCAGTCATTATTTCCTCGTGAATAAGCTCGGATAGGGAGATGACTCGGAACTCGTAGATCTTTCAAGGATCCACTCGGGAGTGGGCAGGGCACAGGCTAAATTAGTCTGCCAGTGCAGGTGTGTATTGATGTTGAATCCGCATGGACCTGCAGCCCATATACCATTTGCCATGTACATTTGCATACATGCATACGTGCAACACAGGACAAAACAATAGAACCAACGCGTCCGCGAGAAACGCGTCAATGTTGGTCCAGTATCGAGAAACTAGAGATCTTTAGCGTGTTGTCAAATGGGCTGCAGGACTACGATCCTCATTCACCCCACTATCCACAGCGACATTTATAATGCATATGTATGCTGCATACCCTCCATCATCATTCTGCGCACTTGACTAGCTTCGAGAATCCACCCATGGGGGTTTACTGTCGTTTTCAGGCTGTAATGAAATTTCAAAACCTGCGGGCGTACCTCTCTCACCACCCTCACTCTCGGTTCAAATCAGCATTCAGAGGGTGGTCTATAACTCGTATTTTCCATCCGCTACCGAAAGAAATGATAAATAGACGCGTAGTATCCTTCGTTTTCTTCGTTTACATGCTACCCCAACCCCTCATCTTCTCTGCCCACTCTTTTTCATTCCTTCCTCCTCCTGCATCCTCTACACCCCTGTACATTTTCATGCTCTTGTAAATCCGTCAGTCTTTTTTCGCCATTTTTATTCCTAGTTTACCTTGCATACAATTTTACAATTTTATCATATCACACGTTTTTCTCAGCCTTACCACAGAATCACAAGTACAAAATGCGTCCAATCCCTCTTGTCAGCCTGGCTATGGTCATGACGGTCGCCTCCATCCTCTTCCCGTCAGCCGACGCAGCGATGAGCAAGAAGCAGCAAAAACAATACCCTCCCAAGGATCGATTACCCGATGTCAACTCTCCTATGGTCAAAAAGTGGGTCTCTGAGATCGATTGGTCAAAGGTGCCCAAGATTCCCATTGCCAAAGCCGAGATTCCCAACTGCCCAGAATGCCCCAAGAAGAAAGATATTCACAAGGACGCCTGTTGGTGGACCTGTGGTGGATGCGTGGCCAAGGACGATATCGAGGTCTGCCCTCGCGAGAAGGCCTGGGGTCTTACTTACGATGACGGCCCAAGCGTGGACACTCCTAGGCTTCTGAAGAAGCTGAAGGATGCCAACGTCACTAGCACCTTCTTTGTCGTCGGAAGCCGAATTCTGGAGTATCCAGAGACACTTCTCCAGGAGATCAAGGAAGGCCACCATATCGGTATTCACAGTAAGTTTGTGCGAATTGAACATAATATAATCTGAAGTTTTCCTGTCGGCTTCGTGGCCCTTACGAAACCTTTTGCATCCGCGTTTGTCAATTAGCCTGGTCCCATGCTGGTATGACCTCGTTAACAAACGAGCAAATCGTCGCGGAGATCAAGTGGGCCGAAAAGATCGTCTACGACGTAACAGGGCTCAAGACAAAATACTGGCGTCCGCCTTATGGCGATGTGGATAACCGCGTTCGTGAGATCGTGCGACAGATGGGCTATACCACCGTCATCTGGACCAAGGAATGGGACTCAAACGACTGGCAGATCCCAGACAAGACCATCACCAACAAGCAAATCTTCAGAAACTTTAATTGGGCATTGTCGACCCTGCCCAAACTGAAGGGTGGTGTCATCACTCTCGAACATGATCTATACAGCCAGACCGTCAACCTTGCGGGACCACTACTGGATATGGGAATGAAGAAGGGGTTGGAGCCCATGGACATTGCCCGGTGCGTCAATGACCCCCATCCATACCAGAACTCTCTGATCCAGAAGAAGCCTGTTGCTCAGTCCCCCAAGCCTGATATTCAGTCCCCCAAACCTGATACTCAGTCCCCCAAACCCACCGAACAGCCAAAGCCCGCAGAAGAAATCCCCGAGCCTATGGAAACAAAGCCAGAGGAGCAGGAGCAGGAGCAAATCGAACCCAAGGCAGCGGGATCCGCCTTCGGGAGCGACATCCTTCCTTCAGCCGGAACCACAAAGAAATCGAGCGCCAACAGCCTTGCCTGGGCTGCTTCCAGCCTGGCATTCGTTGCGGCGACTGTGCTCTTTACTTTGTAAATGATATCCATGTTTTTGTCTTCGCGAACGATCGTAACCGTTAGAGGTACTGTCGTTTTCAGGTTTTTGTTCTTGTAAATATACTATCATTGTCCTGTGCTTCAAGTAAAATAAAAACGGAGTTCATCCTGCCGAAAATGAAACAGCCTCAATCTACCATGACCTTTTCTTTCTTGTGGTGGATACGGTTTACTTCTTCCCCTCCTTACACTATCTGCGTATGCATGAAGGCCCTTTGGATCCAGCAAGGGATAATTTCACTCAGCGGTCGTGTGCTTAAGGAGATGCCATTGATTTACGCGTCTATCCTCTCCCTCGTCTCCTGCTATGAAAATTATAGGAGGCGACGACCGCCTTCTCCTATTATTACTACGCCTGCCCTAATCTACTGGTGCCTGTTACGGGGTCATTTTATGACGACGGTGTTGATGAACTTGACGACCACGGGCGATGGACCCAGTGTATCTGGTTAGTAATTGAGGAGCAACGGATTCACTTGAGCTGACATTGCCCATAGTTTCTTCTTCCTTCTCACCTCACCTCAATCGTCTCGAACAGCGCATTAAGTCCATTCCTGTGCGCTGCTCTACAGCACAAGACCTGCCCTTTGACCCTCTCTTATCGTCTCAACCGCCAGGTGGCCTTCGCTTCCATATTCAGCACCGCATGTCAACGCATAGTCAAAGGGGAGGCGCCGCTGACATTCACCTCAATGAGAGTGATCAGAACGAGCACAACACTACTCGAGAAGACGAAAGCACTCAAGAGTCAGACGTTTTGAGCCTCGAAATAACCACTGGAAGCATATCGCACAGCTACGAAGAGCCCATTCAACAACTATCGACCGCGTCCTCTCTCAACGAACAGCCCAAAGTGGATAGCAAGAGCTATGAAACCATCATCCACTTTGCCGATCATACCCCAACATTATCGCTCTTGCCTCTTTCGTCTCTCGGTTTTTCCTCTCGGCTAGCCATCCATAATGACCGCAGCACACGTGTTAGTCTTGGGTACTTGAATACCGGGAACAGTAAATCGTTGGATGGGCAGAGGAGAGATCGGAGGGATATAGAGACGTTGGATCAACGGTCATATCACCGATGGACCAAGGGCGGCACAATGACACCTACAAGTGGTTTAGAAGAACTAGAATACACGCCAAAAACAAACAGTATAAAGCCCGTAGGCATGTCGGGCTTGAGGATCCCTCAATCCACCAAAGCAGTAACAAAGGCAGGAGGTGGGGGCACTAAAATACGATTTGATGTAATGCCAACCATGTCCTCGGAGGGTAAAAGATATGCGGATCCAAGGCAAGGAAAGAAGGCACGTAAGGCAGCGCTCAAGACGGCCACGACTTTGTTCTCTAACGAACGCACGTTCCTTCACTGGATCAAATTTGGTATACTCTTGGGTGGGTTGGCCTTGACCTTACTGAACTTTTCGGCGGAAAATACCAATGAAGGGATCGACGCATCGCTTGCCAACCGTTCTGGCAAGGTTGGCAAGATCGTAGGCGTGGTCCTGATGGGCATTTGTCTGATGTGTCTCGTGTACGCGTCGTCGACTTTCCATTGGCGACACATGGGTGTAGTTCGAAGCACGAGCGACAATCGTTATTTTGACAGGATCGGACCCACACTGCTGACGGTCGCGTTGCTGTCAGCATATTCCGTCAATGTCCTTTGTATGTTAAGGCGCAATGATTTTGCTGCTGTTGTTATTCCGATACCTTGGACTCGAGAACTCTTTGATGTAGAGGCAACTAACGTACCTTTTGCCTGATGTCGTAGTGACCATACAATTGACCTCGGGCATGGATACCAATTATCATCCGGCGGTTTTTTACAATACGCAACAGGATGAGGCTCCTCCAATGGCACCTGCAGTCTCTCCTGTCCCAGGCTTTTCGCCGCCAGTCTTTGACACACCTCCTTTGCTTCCTGGATCTACTATTCTGGTCGATAATAACGGCCACGAAGATGATTACAAAGTCAAGACAGACGTCTACACTGACTACACAGTGCCTCCTCCACCATCGCGAAGCTCCGTGGATCAGGTCGATACACTATCACCTGTCGCCGTTGCAGAGTCAGCACTGTCAACTGAGAGCTTGGACCAAGAGCCTGAAATCTATGGCTGGTAACAAGGATTCCGTCATGAATGCTCAGTCTTGATATTGACGGGCCTAACCATGCAGCAACCTTTGCAGCAGTGATCATTGAGGTTCACTAAAAAAGACGACATTTCAGCCTTAGCCTGTAATCTACCCTATATGTATTTCTCCGCACTCATCCCATAAACCCTGTACTCTTGATGCACTACATGTCTTTAATCAGTCTATCGTTGGAAGGTCTATAAGGTTCAGTGCTGTTTGGCTTGCTTGCTTGCTTATGAAAAATCGATCACGCTCGCATTCCATTTCTCAACGAAACTTTGCACAGGGAGTGCGATCTTCCAATCCACATGTCCAGCTCCGAGGTAGAGTAGAGGTGGCTAGCATGGCGATAAGACATGGATTGAGGAAGATCCATGAGTATCCATGAGCAACAGGAGTGTTGGATGTACACATTAACGGCCAAAGCAGCCAAAGCAGCTGAACAAAAAAACCATTGTCCCTTACCGAGAGCTCCGTGATGACAGACGAAACTAGAATTGGAAGATCAGTTTTCATGCCTAGCACAATGCCAACTTCCAGTTAGGATACCATGAAAGGGACCAAGTTGAAATCAAGCGTTCCAAAAAAAAAAAAAGATCCTTCTCTCTTACCCACTGGACTGACAGCATTGTTAGTGAACCCTGTCAACTCGTGCGACTTTTCCGCAGGTGCAATCCGTAGATGCATGCCCTTGCGGCTCGCCCCTGTTCTTTCACGGACAGCCTTTTCAAGCTTAGTGATGTTAACGGAGCCCTCGTATTGGACGATGACACACCAGTACCGGTCTGCGTCCACGACCTTGGTCTCGTCCTGCTTCCATTTTGTGTTTTCAAAGACCAGGGTCTTGCAGAGATGGAAGGTCGAAGGGCAGCCCAGGACTCGAGCACGCTGTTCAAAGGGCCAGTCGTAGTAGTCGCTGGCTACGTGGAAAAACCTGCATTGGTTGGGAAGACGACTATGGGCGTCCTCGTAGACCTAAGATAATTTTGTTGGTATGTGTATGTGTCCTATGCTCGGTCAATGAAAGCTCTTGGATCGAAGGTCGATGGACAATGCTGCATCCATGTTGATGATGAGATCAGCTGAAGATGAGATTGATGAATTGAATTCGATCCCTTGCCTGGAGAGTACCCTCGGATGGGCTGTCGGGCATGACATCGGCTGTTGCGTGGGCGAGAAAGTCCTCGAGGGACTGGACAGGGACTGGACTGGCGTCTGCCATCAGCTGGGTTCCTGGGGGTGCTGGCACGGTTGGTTCGGGCATATGTGGTCCGTGATTAGATATGTGAAGTAGGAGATGTGAGAAGGGGGAGGGAACAAAAACGTATGCGGCGCCACGTGCTTGCATTCAAATTCAAGGGAGGAGAGAGAGGGGACCCGGTCTTTGTTTTGTTTGTTTGTGCTCCCTTCCTTCCAGGGGTCTCTCTTCCATATTTGTTTGACTGATCAATTGACCAATGATCCCTTTCGTTCGCACGGACCAGTCAGCTCTCTCACCCCCTAGCTTACCCCTCCTTTAGCTCGAGCAGACCAAAGACGCGTCTCGCGTGTATTGCAAAGTACACACCCCTGGTTTATTACTCACATCCAACCGCTTATTCGCCTCTGTCTTTTTACTCGCTCTTGTCAAGTCGCATTCATCACCGATGCATTGCATGCGCATGAACTAGCAATAAAGCTCTCATGCATGTCCTAGGCGCATCGTTGCAACAGCAACGGAGAAGGGAACTCATGGATTTTTTTTCAAAAAAAAAAAAAAAAAAAAAGATGAGGCTCGAGATGGCTTACCCGATTTAATGACATGGGTTCTCTGTGTTACCAATCATTTTTTCTTCCCTGGTTGCCAGTTGCCGGTTACTGATTAGGCTTGGCTCCGTACACAGATTGCACTGCACTCCTCATCCCCTCCGATGCACTCCCTGAGGTCTTTATGCCTCTATTTTTTTTTTCTTTCTATTCTCTGTTTCTCCCTCCTCCTCCTGCTCCCTTCTCTCCCTCTTTCTTTTTTCTCTCGCGCACTCATGCTCTCTAATTACTTTTCTCTCTTTCTCCCCAATAGTTGGCTTGGTGCTTGAAGCACTCGTGCAGCTTAGTCCAGTCCAGGTTCAAGCGCGAGTTCAGTTCACCCCCTTGATACCTTTCATGCTTCATTCGTACGACTGTTTTTCTGCCTTTTGTGTTTTCTTGCCACTCATTTGTACCACTTGCACTGGTTGATGCTTTTTTTAACATCATCTATGCCCTCGGTATATTAATAGAGGGTCTGCGAGGCACAAAGAGGGAAACTGGGGTGAGAAGACGCGATCAGGCCGCGCTTCAGCGAGGCAACATTCATGCTTGTTTGTTAATTGCTAATTGTATTACTAAACGATAAAACTCTCAGAAAATATGGCGGCCGAGCCCCCTTTTCAATGGGCCATTCCCTCTTTGTCTGCATTATCAGACTGCCAAGACCAAGTTCGCTATTCCACGGCCCCAGAGCAGAGTGAGGTCTGATCTCGCTATCCCGCCCTCATATCAAGTCAACTGGGTTGTATTGCTATATATCTGAATGCGGCTGGTCTCCTTGCGTACTCACGTAGGCGGTCTGTGTATGCAACACAACACAGAGCTAAGGAACTAAATAAAATAGAATAATCCCGACCCCCTACTGCCTACTACATGAATTTGCTTTTTGTATTGCGCATAGGCCAGCCTGGCTTAGCCCACTTTGTTGGCAATAACAGAACACAGCACCGTACTTCGTCGTCCTTATTCTCCACCGATCTTAGGTGCACCCGATCGCTTCCTTTTCTTCTTTCCTTCTTCCTTTTTTTCCATTTCCCTTTCTTCTTTCTTCTTTCTTCTTTCTTCTTTTTTGTTTTTGCACATAGTCTCCATTTTTTTTATTCTTTTCTAAAGCGAAAACAAGCACTGACAACTGCTTGCACGCAAAAAAACGCAGCAGCAGTTAGTAACAAAAATCAGTGCATCACTGCAGCAACAGCGGCAATACAACATCAACCACCCTCCCTAGCGAGCTACCACCTTCTTGCTCTCATATCGACCACATCCTCCACGGCACGCTATGTTCCACTCTCCCACACTTGTAGACCAGCCTCCTATCCCACCTCCGCTCACCAGAGCCAACTCGGTCGTTTCACTCTATCAGTCATGCCTCAACTTGATCGAGCGCCTCTCTGGAGTGCCAGACTTTGAGCAATACCTCGACCCTGAGTTGTTCCAGAACATCCAGGCGGGGTCTCCATCGACCATGAGTCCCAACGACCCTGTGTCGCAGCTCTGGGTCCTCTTCCGACTGGGCGCACCTCTGGCCTGCATCTTCAATGGCCTTCGACCAAAACAACCCTTGAAGATTAATAACACGGACACCAGCCTCGGCAATGTCAATGCTTGCAAGGCCTCAGTATTTCATTTTCTCGTTGCTTGCCTCCAGGAATTGCAGTTCAAGGACGACGACCTCTTCACTATCTCTGAGCTTTACCAGGATGACACCAATGGATTTGTGAAGGTAAACAGGTTTACCAGCTCACGAGACATGGTGTCTCCCTCTCCTCTTCACTCTGTCCATTCAGACCATGGGACACAGATGTGTGAGGGCCCGGACCACCAGGGTCCCTCGCACGACATACTGGCAGTGTACCAAATATAAACAATAATGTACCCAAGTTGCCCCCACCCCCTGCTCTCAGTCATTTCTCCCTCTCCCCCCGTTGTAACGAACATCAGGCATGCAAAGAAGAGAGAGTAAACTCTATAATGCCAGGCACCCAACCCACATGCCGATAAGGCAGAGGGACAACAAACAAAAGGCAGGATACATACATAAAAGAAGAACAATGTGGGTCCTTGCAAATTGCTCCATGTGAGGGGTTGTAAGGAGAGCGAGTGGACTGAAATGGAGATCTGTCCCGCTCAAGGGAACATGAGAGCGCGGGTAGTAAGAGTGTGAGTGAATGGACGAATGGGAATATGGGAAGAGGAAAGAAAGGAAGAGGACATTAGTGAGCGCCCATGTCCGCCTGTTGTCGTCCGTCGTCGGCATGGCCCGTGGGCGGCACGGTACGGCATGGCATGGCATGGCATGATTAGCCAAGGCACGCCCAGGTATTTCGTGTGCATGGCGTATCCATGTAATCCCCTGTTCGTTTTTCCCAATGCCTCCCCCATGGTTCGTAGTTGCCCAGCCTACGCTCTTTCCAGCCAGATCATCCCCCATCCCCCTCATTTTTCTTCCCCCCTCTTCTTGCACCCCCCCCCTGCCTTCTCTCCCAGCCCTTCCTTCTATCCATCTATTGGTTCATATCACTACTGCTTATCCATAATTAATATATTATCTCCCCGTTTTCATGCTTCCTTGCTCCAATTGAGCGATTATATCTATCACCGCCATATTTCGGAAGGTGCAGAAAATGCATGGGTCCCAGACAGTTTCTTTTTTCAGTGCCCTTCGCACATATACTTACCCCCACCTACCTCTCGGTCTGCCACAGAGACGCGTACTTGAACGCGAAAACCGTTTGTGGCAAACACCAGCATGTGTTCCACAAAAGAAAATAAAATAAAATTTCACTCACTTTGCCCATCTCACCCTCAGTCCACAATCATTGTGCAACATGGCCATTACTCGGCTGCTGGATGACATCCACCTAGCTGCTTGCTGCCACAATGGAGTGCTAGTACCAGCGTGCTCTGAGAAACTCTCGGTTCATTCTGTTCCATTCTTCTGATCTGACCACTGGCATGCTGCCTATTCCCATCCTCCCACATCCCAACTTTTCCTTTCTCTATACGCATAGGTCATCAGGACCGTCAGCATGGTCTTGGATCGCATGGAAGCACAAGGGCTACTTCGCGCCCGACTCTCCAAACGTAGCTCCGACCCTGCCAGACCAACCGATAACCGTGCCAAGGTTGTCAACGAGATCTTGGAGACTGAGCGCATCTACGTGCAAGACCTGGAGAACCTCCAGGCTTACATGCGTGCGCTGCAGTCCGAGGGAACTGTGGTCTCCCCCGAAACGATTCACCTTATCTTTGGAAACCTCAATGCCCTGGTGGATTTCCAGCGCCGCTTCCTGATTGCGATTGAGACGAATGCCGCACTTCCCTCTCATGAACAGAACTTTGGCCAGGTCTTTCTGCAGCATGAAGAAGCATTCGCAGTTTACGAACCCTTCTGTGCCAATGTTAAAGATGCCAGCGCTTTGGTGGTCCAAGAGTTCGATAAGTTGCAGGTATGTGTCTAAAGAACATCGCGTATCGACCATTTGAGTTCCAGAATATTGGAGCTAACCCGCCGATCCCTTTTGTACAAAAATGACCTTTGTAGAAAATGAACCATTTCCTGGACGCTCAACATGGTGTCAACTCGAATCTGATCAAGCCTGTCCAGCGCATCTGCAAGTATCCTCTCTTCATGCATGAGCTCATCAAGCTGACTGATCCAGAGCACCCATGCTATCGTGACCTGGTCGAGGGTCAGGACGCCATTAAGCGTGTAGCCGAAAAGATTAACGAAACCAACCGCCGACAGGAAAATCAGGCAACTGCCATGGCCCTGCAGCACCGCGTCGCCTGGAAGGATGGAGAGTTGGTCTCCGACTTTGGCATCCTGCTTCTCCACGATACCTTGCTGAATCCTCGAGGATCTCCTGACAAGGCGTTGGAGGTCTATCTGTTTGAAAAGATCTTGGTGTGCTGCCAGAGTATTGTCAGCCGAAAGAAGCAGACCAACCCCTTGACACGTAGCTCCAAGCCCAAGCCAACACTCCACCTGAACGGCCGAATTTACATCAACAACATCAAGTCGATCCGGCCAGTCTCTATTTCAGGCTCATACGTCCTGCATGTCGTCTGGAATGTTGCAGCTGAAGAGTTCGAGCTGCGTTGTAGGACAGAGGACCAGCTCAAGAAGTGGCACAGCGTCCTCGATAAGCTAGTTACTGAAGCCAACGCCGAGCGCTCGGATATCGTTCCAATGAACAGCTATATGGAGGCGTCTGCTCTTACCCATGAAAGCCCGTCGTCCTTTTTCCGTGACGATGATGGTTACCTCGATGACGATCTGGATGGCGATGAAGACGACGGTTATGATGAGCTGCGTGGCCAGCGCAACCACTCGTTACCCTTTGGTTTATCGTCTCAATCTTCTACGCTCGTATCTCGTTCAAGGGCAAAGACAGAGGACGGATCGGCACCCTCAAATGGAACCTGGAATGGCCGCACAGGTGGTTACAGTGGCCATGGCACCACCAACGGCAGATCAGGGGCCACCGGCATGTCCTTACCCCCTTTGCCTCGCACCTACAGCAGCTCGAGCACGGCTATGGGCGTTGTCTCCCCAGGCGAATACCCATACTCGCCTCCGTCCTCCTACCCGGCCTCGCCTACAGTCCCGAATCCTCGAGGCTCCGGCGGCAGCGGATCTTGGCAGAAACGAGGTAATGGTGACAGCCATTCGCCTTTGAGCGATACCATGTCCAAGTTCATGGCATCCGATGATCATGCCCCTGGTCAACCCTTGGTCAGAAACGCCTCAGCTGGGTACTCTTACAACGCAACCCCAGCAGCAGCTCCTCCAGTACCCCCGATCCCAGGACCGCTTCGTGTTCGAGCCCAGAGTAGCCCCAATATTCACTCCACTGGCGGTGGACCTTCGTGGAATAATGTTCCAGAATTACCGAACCATTCACGCAAGCCCTCCAACGCGAGCGGAACAAACTCGCCGACGACGCCGCATCCGAGCAGCACTTGTCCAACCGCCCCAGCGGTTCCCACCATCCCCTCAATCCACGCCTCGCCCCACTCAGATGCAACTCGCACATTGCATCATCAGCCTTCTAACAGCACCCTGAATCCCAACGGTGTGCCCCAGCTCAGAATCAAGGTCAACTATCAGGAAGACTCTTATCTGATTGTTGTAGCTATCCAGATCGGATACAATGAGCTCATTGAGCGCGTGGAGAAAAAGATCCGTCTTTGCGGCAGCCGTCGTGCCGAGAACCAGCCCCTTCGCCTTCGATACAAGGACGAGGACAACGACTATATCATCATGAAGGACGACGATGATATTTCTTTGGCCTTTGAGAGCTGCATCGCTGAAGGTATCATGAACCTACACGTCAGCTAAGCATCATCAACAGCTCTGCTTCTATCGCCCAGTTGCTCCTTCACGCACAGCTCAAGGTTGATGCTCGCCGGGACGCCTCCTAGGGATGGGAAGCAATGTCGTATGGCATCGCACTGGACTACCCAGATCTTTTTTTACTCTTTTTTCTTTTGTGTCTGTCGTGTGTCGTACTTGCCACTCTTCTTCTCTTTCGCCTCCTCTTCATTTCTTCCTTCCCCATACCTCTTATCTTCTCTCACTTCATCTCTTACCTCCACCTTATTGTTTTATTTACTGCATTCTCTGGCGCGGAGTATGGGGAAGTACCTCTGGGCTACGGTATATTCAACATGTTCATTTCAGCATGTCACACGGCAATGACTTTTCTCTTCCGGCTCAATTCCCCAGCTTTTGTACCGACCCCTGGGAACCTGGTGCAATCGAGTCCCATGACGAAACGACATTTTTACGACCTTATTCAATGCTAACGACGATTAACGACTATGCAACGACAGTAACGACACTCTGACGACTCACGAACAACAAATAAGAGAACATTGTGGCGACGCAATACTACAAAAAAAAATCCATCATGGGATGAGATACAGTACGATGGACAAAGCAAGATGTTGTCCCCCACACGATGTAGTAGTATTGCACCTCCCCGCTGTTCCTGCGCTTGCGATATAATCATCAGGGTTTCCAGAGTACATTGGAAAAAATCTCTTCAGTCCAGTTTGTCCTTTTTTCCTTTCTTTCTTCGAAAAAACGATTTGCCACTTCGGCAAAGTCGCTTCGACGCGATCAATTACGTTAATGACCACCCATCCCATGTATATACACTTCTCCTTTAATGATTCGAGATAACGCTCGTATATACGCCATTCACATAGACTACTATTAAGATACCCACTAGTTGGAAAAACAACCGCCTTAATGAATCCCTTCCGATCCTTCCTGCACCGCGCAACCTTTCCCATAATAGACGAAGAGCGTATGATTTATCTTCTATGTATATAGTCCAAGACGCTTTTCTCAATATAATAATGTCACTCCAGATACCGCTTCGGAGCCAAGAAGTTAAGTCCGCAACATGCGACCCATTTATTCCATCAAGGCCAATGTATTTTTGATGCAACTATACCACACATGCATCTTTACAATGACGCCTTGCTTCTCCTCAGAGCCAGATCCTCCAGACACGTCTTGAGTGCAGCATTGACCTCGTCCGGCTTCTCGGTCATAACAAAGTGTCCGGCGTCGATCTCGGTTACCTTGAGCTGGGGCATATGCTCTTTCATCTTCTTGGCTAAATGAGGCCTCAGATAAGGATCGCCCATGGCCTGAATCAACCAGCAGGGTAGATCGATGTTCTTGCGGAGGCCAACCTCATCCTCAAAATTAACCCTGGTTGTTTTGTAATAGTTCAGGGGTCCTCGGAAGCCAGACAACTTGTACTGGTCGATGATGTACTCGTAATCCTATTATTCGCAATAATGGTGCCGCCAGCAAAAGTCAGGTGTTCCGCTCAATATGGATCATTCCTTCGATAGAAACGTATTAAATTGTTTTTGTTCCATACCTTCTCGTGCATATTTCCCTGACTAAGGACATTAAGTAACATTTTGTGGGGCTAGTTTTGACGATCCGTGCAAATATTAATACCATTACGTTTCTGGGATCTTATACAGATGATGCCGTTGTTCTTCCTGAATGTCATGCATGCTGCGAAGATACCTTGCGATCCAATTTGGCCGCCGTCGCTGGATCAGCAAACTCCAGCTGATACTCGAATTCGGGTACCAACTTCACAATCTCTATATTTCATTCAAGTATGATGCAGCCTTGATAAATTGTCGACGTTCGAACGAATAGCGAGCATTTGTCGCTCTCGTTAGCGGAGCTTGCTATTGCTAATTTTTTTCTCACCTTCCAGGGAGCGGTAACGAGTTGCAGGAGGGTTGTACGGGGTACAGATACTATATAGATAAAATAACATAGGCAACACCGACCGGTCCAGGTGTCAATAAATGCATTAATGGATCATACCATTCATTTCATTTTCTGGGCTTACGGCGATCCTTACCTGATAATTCCGTGGACTCGATTGGGGTAGTAAAGACCGAATCTCCAGACCGTGGCCCCGCCCCAATCATGTCCGATAAGCTGAAGGGTTCATTTCAAATAAAATAACGATGTGAAGTCTATCAGTCAACGTACGATGTGGGCGCTCTCGCTTTTCAGGTGTATGCTAAAACTTACAGTGACTTTGGAGATGTTCAACGAGTCAAGGAGACCGGCGAGCTGGGTGCAAAGGCTCTTCAGACCGTACTTTTCTAACTCCATAGGTGAATCCTAAGGATTGCCAAATATGAATGTTAATTGGTTAACAGATATCATTTTCATCTTGAAACTTTATAACCCAAGAACTGCTCTGATCCCTCGTTGTGTTCGCTTACAGTCTGGCCGTAGCCCAGGCAGTCAGGGACGATGACACGATATCCGAGGTTCGCCAAATACTTGATCTGATGTCTCCATCCGTACCAGATATCTGGGAATCCGTGAACTAGAAGCAGGGGTTCACCTTTGGGATCACCCTCCTCGACATAATGGTATCTGTGCCCGCAGGTCATTGCGAACTTGTGTTCGAAGCTGTCAGGATCGATGTGGAGGGCTGGTGCGGGCGTCATGTTGGATAGGAAGGAGATCGCTGAGGGTAATACAATTTCAGAAGGTGAACAGAAACGGGAAGTATAAAGAGTGGAGAGATGTGTTGCGGACGAGTCGTAAAGATAAAAGGAGTGCGAAGCGGGCGGCGTGGGGAAAGAAATTGACGTCGTGAGCAAAAAAAAAAAAAAAAAAAAAAAAGCGATCGAGAAATATTTTTATTTTGGTATGATGCACAATTGCATACACTTCAAAATGTATGTGCTTCCCCTTCGATCGGCTAGAGGAGGAGACCGATCCGTCTGAGGATGACAGATCAGACATTTGTTCTTCCGCTCCGATGCAAATAGTCTGCGCCCAGTGAACAAGCGAGCAAACTCAGCACGTTTCTCTCTTCATAGAGTAACAGCGACTAGCACTGTATGTATTATACAACCGGATACATATCAGATGATAGATGGGTGGATATCCGATGTCACAACAGATATCTGGTTCGTTCTCGAGATGGGTTCCGCTGGTGTGCCCTTCCGCGTTTCACGCGCACCTTGCCGCATGGGCAAACGTAGTGATGGATGTTAATAGGACGAAGAACAGGGATGCGCGTACGCTAAGGGGTCGCATGATAAGGGCATCATTTCAGGCAATATAATGATACGATTAGTAAACTTGCGAAGAGGATAGTCCTGCATTGACAATAAACGCATGCCACGACGTTTTGAATACTTAAGTCTCAATCTGGAAGCATAAAAGTGTCGTCTGGCATCCTATGAAGAAAGCCTCACGCAAGTAGGAGCCGTTCTATACGTAGACAGATGAAGGCCACCTCTCTGCCTCCTTACTCCGATTTGCGTAATTCCTGGGATAATATTAGGCACCGCACAAGGAGAATACACTCCTTATGAAGGCCCTAAGCTCCTCATAGAAAGGATGAAGCTGACGTTGGGAGGCCGTTCACAAAAGCACGCATTCTATTTATTCTATGCCGTCTATCATGTCTAAAACGTTCAAGAATGTAGACTAAATTTTACGAAGAAGTATTGCGCCTTTGAGCAAGATCTTCCAGGCAGTGTTTGAGGGCAAGGTTGATTTCGTCGGGCTTCTCGGCCATGGCAAAATGTGCGGCCTCGATCTGCGTGACCTTGAGCTGAGGCAGATGGTCCTTCATTTGGTCGGCCAAATAAGGTCTCAAGTACGGGTCGTTCAAGGCTTGGATTAGCCAACAGGGCACGTCAATGGTTGACGGGTAACTAATCTCATCATCAAAGTTGACTCTGGTCGTCTTATAGTAGTTGAGTGGTCCTCGGAAGCCAGACAGTTTGTACTGATCGATGTAGTACTCGAGGTCCTAAATGTTACAAAAGTGCAGAAGGGGTCAGCTATCCCTTCTATGCAGATCCCCTCTGTTATGGCAATGCACTTGAAAACTACATTCCCATACCTTCTCGTGCACATTTCCCTGACCAATGACCCTGCGCAACATCACATCGGGCTACGTCGGTGATCCATAGAGGCATTAGCGCCATATTATATATCCCCCATTGTTGATCAGAGATGTTGTTTAATATGCAATGCTGCAACATACCTCAGCATCCAATTTAGGAGTGGTATCTGGGTCAGCGAGCGCCAACTGATACTCAAATTCAGGGATTGCCTTCACGGTATCTATAACGTGAGGGCGATTGCTTCTTATTAGCTGCGTGAATAGCTTGTCATTCTCGGTAGCAATGCCTATCATGGCCAATTCTTACCTTCCAAGGAACGAAACTCCGTCTTAGGAGGATGATATGGGGTACAAATGCTAGGCATAGTAGAAGGAGCACGCAAACACAGGTATTTGTAAGTACTTTGATTCCTGCGACGATATCTTGCATCCGTACATCATTTCTCATGTATACCTGATGATCCCTTTAACGCGGTTGGGATAGTAGATGCCGAATCTCCAGACCATAGCTCCACCCCAGTCGTGTCCGATCACAGTAACCTCAGAAATATCAAGGGCGTCCAGAAGACCGGCGAGCTGAGCACAAACGCTTTTCAAGCCGTAATTTTGTAGTTCCATAGGCGATTCCTAGTTAAAATGAAAGTGACCCATGTCAGTCATATGCTCATCTTCATGATCTAGAGTAGGTCTTTCGTTGTATTCACTACCGTTTGACCGTAGCCCAGGCAGTCGGGGACAATGACACGGTAGCCGAGGCTGGCCAGGTACTTGATCTGATGTCTCCAGCCATACCACAGATCCGGGAAGCCGTGAACGAGAAGCAATGGTTCGCCGTTGGGGTCGCCCTCCTCGACATAGTGGTAATTGAATCCGCAAGTTGTTGCAAACTTGTGGTTAAAGCTGGCAGGATTGATATGAGGAGCAGGTGCGGGCATGTTGGTAAGAGGTGGATCGAGAGCGGTATGTTTGGTGAAGTTGAGATAGAGCAGTGAGCGAAGAAGGTGTTGGAAAGTGAAGACGAGGAAAGAAAGGCGCTATATATGGAAAAAAGCCCCTGCCAACGTGCGGAGGGTCATAACGACGTCGTAAGCGGAGGCTTTCAACGTTTCACGGACCGACAGTTCCTCTCACGATCGAAAAACTAAGGGCTAGATACGGTTCTCTTCCTTTGCCGCATAGACCGGTTCTAGGAAAAAAGGTAGTCCCGTGAGAAGAAAAAGGCCCCACGGATAGAGGGTTAGGATTTGCTCAGACAGGTAGCCGTTAACGCCCAATGCACCTAGTTTGAGTGCATAGTAAAGGTCCGCGCCTAAAAGTGATCGGCTAGACAGCCCACAGCTTCGCCGTTTTCCTCGTTGCCGCTCTAGAGGGTGAGCAATTGATAGAAGGATCGAAACCAGCAGGAGGCTGAGGAGGTTGAAAGGGAGCGAGCGACGCGCGCTGTGTCGTTTTGTAAAGACAACTGCAGATCTGGACGTGTCTAGAGCTCACTGGACAGGTTGCAAATGGACCACGCACGCAGCAATAGGCGCAGACAAACACACAAAGACAAGTCCAGGTCCGCATGGAGACGCGTTTTCATTCCTGCTGCCGTGGTTCCTTTGGTTACGTTGTCTGTGCGGAGGGGAAACACAATCGATTTTTTGCTTGCCCTGTGTGGTAAACGGCGGTTTGGTTCGATGGCATTTTAGTCATTTGGTTGCACGGAAACACACGACCACTGCACTGCACCGCACTGGTCAAGCTGGTCTATGAGCTCATGAGTTATCCTGTTGTGGATGTATGGATGCATGGAAACATCCGCGCATGCACCACCGTCTGGACTTCCAGTTCATACACTTGCTTACTTCCAAGCAAGAGATGCGAGCAAATAAAGCGATCCAAAAGCACCTTAGCACCAAAAGCAAAAAGCTTCCTCTTGTCACATTCTTTTTTTTTTTTTTTTTTTTTTTTTTTTGCCCCACTCCTTCATTCATTACTTTCATTCCTTTCATTCCTTTTCATTCCTTACGTCCTTCCTTTCTTCCTCCTTCCTCCTTTTCCTTCATCTCATCCTTCTCTCCATCCTTCTCTCCGTCCTTCTCTCCGTCCTTCTCTTCGTTCTTCTCTTCGTCCTTCCTTCGTCCTTCCTTTTCTTCGCTTCTTCGCTTTTCCCTGCTCCCTTGTTTTTGCCACAAGCTCACTGTATCCGTCATGACGAGCTACAAGAGCTCCCATGTCTTCGAGGGGTTCCAGCCCAGTGGGCTGCCAGGAAGGCTCCCTCTCCCCAAGAATGCCACATCGAACTTCTCCTCTTCCTCCGCCGCCTCTGCATCCCATCAATCACCAGGACCTACCGCCGTCGATAGAAAGCGCTCTGACTCGATCAATTCGACTTCACTCCTCGACTTTCCCTCTCTCTCCCAGCCGCATTCCATCCCTTACTCATCCTCACACGCAGCCTTCTCAACCTCCGTGGTTCGTGAGCAATCGCTGGCTTTGGGCAATCTCGAAAGGCGTCAATCCTTCGATTCCAACCCAGTATCCCCACAGGCCCTCGACAGCGCATCCTGGGCCTCCATCTCGGCCTCCGCCAATAATGCTGCCACACCTTCTCTCAACCGGATCGATACTCAGAACAAGGACAGGCGGCGCGAAGGTGGTGACAGAAGTCCTCCTAGTGGCCTCAGTCTGCTGCTCAAGACCAAGGACCAAGAAGGTTCAAAAGACAAAGGCCGAATTGCATCCACTGAGACGGCGTCGCCTGAACTGGACCCAGGAACAGGTTCTGGATCAGGATTGGGATCGAAATCTGCCCCAGGCAGCAATGCCGCTAAGAAGCAAAGCCCGAACTCTCCTCCTCCCATCAATACATCCCTGGCCAAGGTACATACTGTAGAACGAAGGAACTGAAAGTAGACCGATTGGCATTGTAATGATAATTTACCCTATAGCTGCATCTCACACTACAATCTTCCATCTTCTTTCTTTCTCATTCCCTCAATCCGATCGCGCTTTTGCTTTACTTTACTTTGCTCCGCTTTGCATCCGCATTGGGTTGTAGCACGGAGGGAGTGCAGATGTGGAGCGTGCGCCAAAGCATCCTGGCGGAAAACATCACGTCTTCGGACATGCAGGCGATCCATCGGCAGCTAAAATGACGGGCTCAATTGCGCCATCCTCGTCATTCTTAGCAGTACCGCCAGCAACATCAGCCTCGCACTCAGAGACCGACCGTCTCTTGCCGCGCCATCCTTCGGAGCAGCAGCATGGCAAGAACAGCAGCAGTGGAGTTGGCAATGGCTACAGCAGCATCGCACCCATGGGAGGAGATCGGCCTCGGCAGGAGCCCCTGTATGACGACGGCAACCCGCTGTCGATCTGGAGTGAATTCCGCCGCACACGCTGGACCCGCAAGGTCATTGTCCAAAAGTGTCTTGTCGAGCCAGTCAGCTTCATTCCCGCTGTCATCCTCGGATTACTTTTGAACCTGCTCGATGCAGTGTCCTATGGCAAGTTGAAAATACCCCTATACCCTTGCTTTTCCTCATTCCTGGTTGCTGTCCTTCTCGGGATTTTTTTTCTCTTGTCAGATAGAGTTTGGGTTTAGAGTTTTGGAAGGAGCGGGAGCTGGTTTTTCTTTTCTATCGCCATGACTCTTGGTCATATCCCTGGGGTTTGTGTATTCACACGCTGGGAGGAATACAGATAGACCGGATCACAGATCACAGTGTGTGCTTTGCATCTTGCATGCATGTACAAGGATGGCTATCTATCTTCTTTTGTACTGTGAAGATGTCGATTGTCCGTGGGCTGAGCAGATGTCTAACACAAACATCTCTGTTTGATCTCATTCGTGGCTAGGCATGATTATCTTTCCGCTCAACTTGGCGCCATTCCAGGCACTCGGCCCCGATGGCATCTCGATGTTCTTCGTCAGCTGCGTGGTCTCGCAGCTCGTATACTCGCTCGGCGGCAGTGCCTTCAAAGGCGGAAACGGAAGCATGATGATTGAGGTTGTTCCGTTCCTGCATCTGATGTAAGCGACCGAATTTTAATTCCATCTGTCCGAATGTTTATGCGAGAGCCGCATTGTTTTTTTTTCGCTCGGAATCACGACTGAACACTGAACATTAAACATATGTCTTCTGACTGCCGAATCATCTGATAGGGCTGAGACAGTTGTGGCCAGGATCGGGGCCGATAGCAGAGACGCGGTCCTGGCGACGACCATCCTCGCCTATGCCCTGAGTACAGTCATGACAGGAGCTGTCTTCCTGATCCTGGGATACTTCAAGGTACCCGTACTTGCGTCCGCATGGTGTCCTGGTCCATGGGCTTGGAGAATCGTAACACTGCCACTGCCACTGCCACTGCCACTGCGCACTGATAATCTCCTCATCTCCCTTTTTCATCTCGATCAAATGTAGCTGGGATCACTTATCGCATTCTTCCCACGACACATTCTCGTCGGATGCATCGGAGGCGTCGGCTGGTTCTTGGTTATTACAGGATTTGAAGTTTCGTCCAGGATGACGACCGAGCTGACCTATAGCTGGGCAACGCTCAAGTTCCTGTTTATGAATCACCACGTCTTTGCATTATGGTCCAGTGCATTTGCTCTGGCGTTGCTGCTCCGCATCCTGCAGCAAAAGATCCGCCATCCATTCTTGGTCCCCGTTTTCTTCATGCTTGTCCCTAGCATTTTTTACAGCGTCGTCGCCATTGCGGACTTGGACTGGGGTATGCTCCGTGACAATGGCTGGGTCTTCCCTCTGCCTGAAGGTGATGCCCCAGGCTGGCAGTTCTACAGTTACTTCAGTAAGTGCACGGCTACCGTACGCCTTTGTCTGTTTACGTGTTCCACTGTAGCAATTACCTTTAGGACTCACGTTTAATGTTCAATCCGCTTGCATTAGGCTTGGAAAAGACCAACTGGGGTGCCATTCTGGAGACCATACCTACCATGTTGGCCTTGACCTTCTTTAGCATTCTGCACGTGCCTATTAATGTACCTGCACTTGGCGTTTCGACCGGACAGGACAATATCGATACCAACAGGGAGCTGGTTGCTCATGGTTGGTCGAATCTATTGAGCGGTGGTGTTGGTACCGTTCAGAGTAAGCGTTCAAGCCCCATGTCTATAATCCTCTTTGAATGATGCTGAATGTTTCCATAAAAAGCGAGACTAATGGTCATTCCGTTGTTTATAGACTACCTTGTGTACACGAACTCGCTGTTGTTCATCAAGTCAGGAGGAGACAGTCGCGTGGCAGGAGTGATGCTGGCCATGGCTTCTTTGGTTATCTTTTTCATCGGACCATGGATCGTTGGTTATATCCCTGTGATGGTCGTCGGATCATTAATTTTCCATCTAGGACTGGATCTGGTCAAGGAGGCCCTCTGGGACACCTGGGGCCTTGTCCACCCTCTTGAGTACTTGACCATTGCTCTAATTGTGATTGTCATGGCTGGATTTGGATTCGTGGAGGGCATCTTCTTTGGTATTCTCTTGGCGTGCGTATTCTTCGTGGTAATCAATTCCCGCAAGGAGGGCGTCCGTTACTCTTGCACAGGCGAATCTGTCAAGAGTACTGTCCGACGCGTGTACAGGCAGCAAAAGTTTTTACGACAGGTCGGTCGCCAGATCTACATTTTCAAGCTGCAAGGCGACATGTTCTTTGGTACGATTAATAAGGTCGAGAAAGAAATCCAGGACGTGTTCTCTCGTCGGCGCTGGGAAGTCAACCCGATCCAGTTCCTGGTGCTGGACTTCTCGCTAGTGCGCAACGTTGACTTCTCGGCCGCAGAAGGCTTCGGACGAATTCGCAGAGCAGTGCGCGCCAAGGGAGTATGTTTGGTGCTGACTGGATTGGATGAGGAAGGCGAGGTGGGAAGGGCTCTTCAAATGGTCGGCGTGTGGGGTGCAGGTGCAGGTGCAGGTCTGGGCGAGGGTCATGGTCATGGAGCGAACTTTTCGCAAGACGGATTTGACACTCAGGCATTCCCTGGCCTGAGCGAGGCCCTTGAGTACTGCGAGAACTGTCTGCTGGAGAGCTATTATAGGACGAGGGAATCGACATTGGAAATGGCGAAGCGAAAGCGACTAATGGAGGTTGCGAATCAGGATGACAGCACTATGCTCTCGCCAGACTCTGAGGCGACTCGCTTCTTTGCGGAACACTTGCAGAACTCGCCCAGGAAGAGTCAGATCTTTGAAGCTGCCAGAGATACCCTTCACGGTAAGGACTATTCTCTTTCTAGCAGAAATGATCAATGTTACTTATGATATGAATTGCAAACTGACCGTTTTTTTTTTATTCATATAAACCTTTATAGCGAATGACCGTCCTTACCCTCACCCTATCAACCTGCAGCAACCTGTACCGACGTTATTGGCAGCGTTCCATGACACGCGCGAGAACCCAACGGACTTCTTCTTGCGACTCAGCATGTACTTTGAGCGGAGGACAGTCCTCGCAGGAACAATTCTCTGGCGCCAAGGAGGCGCGCCCACGGATGGTGTCTACTTGGTCGAGGATGGAACGCTTCGCAGCGTTCAAGAGTTCCAAGACAGCGGGCTGGTGCGGAGAAGCGTTGAGGTCATTCTGCCTGGCACCATCTCGGGCGAGATTGGACTGTTCACAGGAAACAACCGGTCTTCGACGGTAGTGTCAGAGACGGACAGTATCCTATGGGGCCTAAGCCAGGAGAAATTCCAAAAGATGATCAAGGATGATCCTGCCCTTGCTGTAGAGTTCATGAGAGTAGCTATGAGTTACTCTGCTGGTAAGTTAATGCATGACAACGCAAGTTGCCACGCGGAATTTATAACGAATTTCAATCGCTTACAACGGCCTTTTTTTTTTTTTTTTTTTTTTTTTTTTGGTTGCTTAGAACGATTGAACACTATGGTAGCCTATGCGTTCAACCTGAGTTAATGAGAGGTGCGAAGCTCAGGACACCTGTACATAATTGATGAAAAAGAAAAACATTCATGAAGAGTCATGGAGTAGCGGAGGATAGTTGGAGGGGGAGGAGCCTGGCCTCAGCACGCCCTAATGCTTAGAAAACGAATAAAAAACCACGCTTCTTTTAACCGGCCAAGTTTAGTGGCAACGGGTTTCATTGGACGGTCTCAATACAACCCTATTTTGTTTTTGTTTTTTCGCACTCCAGCCCTTCTCTTTTCACTCCCCAACCAAGCAAGCAGATCAACACATTCAGGAAATGAACGAACTGACAGCCATGGACAAGGCCAAGGATGGCTTCTTGGGTCTTGTAGCAACTCTCGATGGCGATGAACTCCTGTCCTTCGAGACCTTTATTGGCGCGGCGATCGGTATAGTACATACAATGCTGATCAACACTCCCTGGCAACGCTCATATACCAGACTGCCTAATAACCTATTTACTATTGTACTCGTAATAGAGGAGCGCCTACAAATGTTGAGCAAAGAGTACGAGAACCACCAGGAGGGCGACCATGAACATCATGCAGGATGCAGTCATGATCATGATAGACACGCCGGAAGCGGAGGCGGACATGTGGCTCGATCAGGAGGGTCAAAGATCTTTCGATTGAACAAGATCATTGAGGACCTGAGAGAACGTCTGCCCGTCAATGCTGAGGCGCCCAGTGAAGAGATTACCATTCCAGGGTCTGAGGAGGTATGTCTGAGGATGAATACACGAGGATAGGAAGATGATGGAATATCGTCCTCACCTACAGGCAAACTTTTGCTATTTCGATTGCTTTTCCTTTTCCTTTTCCTTTTCCTTTTATCTTATTAATGACCGTAGTTCGAGGGCTACACGAAGGACAACGTGGTCCATGTCGACGGATTCCTATACACAGAAGACGATGTCGACGAACTCTGCGACGCTGGGACACTCTCCCGGAACTACTGCCAAAAATGTGGATCAAAGGACACCAAGCCGCTGAACTTCATTTCCCATTCGGCCTCGGTCGTTCAGCTCCAGTTCTTGTTTCAAGTCGTCTTGAAGGACAGGGTCAATAATAAGGTCGTTCTCGATGTCGGATCCAGATTAGGCGCCGTTCTCTATGCTGTAAGTCCTCGCTTGCTCCCCTCTTTGTTAGACATGTCTCGTAACAGCGAGGGGGGGTTTTTTTTTGCTTGCTTGCCTGCTTGCCTACTTGCCTACCTACATGCGGGTGTACTCGACTCACGCGATTATTGTTCTCTTCATGGACGATGAAATTGTTAGGGCCACTTGTTCACGGAGGCCAAAAAGTTGATTGGTGTAGAGATGAACGACTACTTCTGCAAACTCCAAACAGAAATCGTTCGGAAACACCGCCTCCAGGATAGAATCGAGGTATGTGTTCGCATCAGGACCAAACTATGTCGCAAGTTAACATCTATCGCACAATTAACATGTCGTACTACGTCTTTCCTCTCCCTTACCTTACCCTTCCCTATATGGCTTTGAATATAGATCATTCACGACAACCTCCTAAATCGCGCCTCACTCCTCCAAGGAGCCGACATCATTATCATGAACAACGTCTTCCAATTTTTCTGCCCTCTCGACATCCAACGCCAACTGTGGGAATTCCTCTACACGAACCTCCGTCACAGAAAGGGTGCCCTCCTCGTCACCATTCCCTCGCTCCAGGAACAACTCAAGGATGCAGGTTTCGTCGAATCATCTACGAAAAAACCGAAGAACAAGAAGAAGAAGGTCCCCGCCAAACCTCCAGGCGTCATTGCCGCTCAAAAAGAAGAGGCGGCAGCAGCAGATGAGACTGCTGCTTCGGTCGGAAACTGGTCAAGCTGGTTGCGTGAGATTGAGGTTAAGGTCACGGGCGAGGAGTTCGTTGAAGATATTATGGAAGATGAACTGGAGGAACTCAAGCTCATCCATGTATATGAAGTTATTTAGACTGTCCATTCTTTCATAGAAAATAAAATGTAGGCATGAGTACCAAAGGAACAATTGATTCGTTCACAATTGTCTCCGCTTTATAAGTATGTATATGCATGTTGCTCTTCTCGGATGAACACCGCTGACGAGCCTATTGTACAATGTAATTCCTTCCATTTGCTTGCTCCTCATTCACGCAGTGTCAACGACGCTGAAGATAATGGGGATCTAGTCGGATCCTCCTCGTTCGACACCGTTTGCGGGACCGGCGTCAAGGCGCCAGCCGGGATCTCCCCATCCTTTTCATTGTACTCCGTCTTTTCGCCCATCGGAATCACATCTGCAGGCTTCATTTCCTTGACCGTAGATGTCATCTCTGAGTCGCTATCCGAGTCATCCTGTGGCACCATGACAGCCCCCTGCGAAGGCGACCGTGGCGTCTGACTGGGACTTGTCAAATCATGTTCTGAGCGCATTCTCAGTCGACTAAAGAAGCCGCTTCCGGTATTGCTGTTATTATTGTTGTCGTTGCTCAAGTGATCCTCCTGATCGTCGTCGTGACTAACGGCAGCGGTGGGCGTCGTTGGATGAAAGTACGGACTATTGGGCATCGTGCTGGCCCGGACCATCTGACGAATCGAGTCAAACGGTACAGCGCGCAAACCGATCGGGCCCGGTTCCAAATCCTTCTCGTCCTCCAGAATTCTCTCCGTATCATCTTCCGGCTGCAACTCAAGTGTACTCCTCGACCTTTTGATCGCCTCCGAAAGCGCAGCCTTTTTCGAGGTCTGTAGCAGCACGACACCTGCGCAGATTACAAAGAATCCCATAACGACTGTCATGATCGACGATGCACTCGCTGAAAATCCCTGAAACAGAATCACAGACGCAACCAATGTGGCACTGGTGAAGAACACATAGTAGACTGGCGTGACTATCGCGGTGTTGAACAGGTTCAGGGCCTTGTTCAGGTAGTTGATCTCCGTGAGGAGTGTGCAGGCCACGAAGACCATGGTCACGTAGATGAACCAGTGGTTGAACTGCGGCGTCCCTGTCGTGATGTTGCGGACGATCGCCGCGCCCAATCCCTGAGTCGCCACAACCGAGAGCGATCCGATCAGAGAGCAAACCGAGACGTAGACCAACAGATGTTTCTTGCCGTACTTTGGCGCGACCTTCCAGATGATCACCAGGCTTGACACGATGACCAAGCACATGTAGACAAGGAATCCTAGAGTCCGTAAATGCACACAAGATATATTAATGAATACGTGCATGCCATTAACTGAGTGTTTCTGTGCCCATTTCAATGCACGAGCGCAAACTATGACGACTTGAGGTGCCGAAATCCAGCACATGCTTTAACGTACCTGGCTGTATCACAAAGTGCTTGAACTGATCGATATCGGTGACAGCAACTTGGGCTATTGTTGGTCAATATTCGTCGATAGAGACAGAACATTATGCCCATTTATCAGACGAAATCAAGAGTCGAGTGTTGGGTTGGCACGATATACAAGGAAAAGAAAGGTAAAGAAAGACGCTCTCGTTAGCTTGAATCTCATAACTGTCCATTGCGTATTCAGGGCTGAGAATAGAGAGCTCTACGTTACCTGGTGCATGGAGAACAATGACGACAGCGCCCACAATACAGAGCGCACACCCAATTTTTCCATGGAGATTGAGTTTTTCCTTCAGGACCATCGAGGACAAGACAGCACTGTGGAAAACAGGACCCGGTTAGTCGGGAGATATGTTATGAGTACGACATGTATGACCTACGTATTCGGGATGTTTGATGTGTACATCTCAACGCGCCCCACAACCTACCAGACCACAACACTGAGTGCTCCCAACGGAGTGACGATCAATGCCGGCGCGAAGGAGTAGGCGATGAAATTGCATATCTCTCCGACGATCACTACAATCGGTCAATCAGATTGCCAAGGAACGGATGATCAGTATTTCTTTCTTTACATGGGAAGAGGATCGCATTCGGGCAACAGGGCCACAGGAATTTGGTCGATTCGTTAGCCACTTACTCATGATCATTCCTGTCCACCACAGGGTCGACTTGAGGTACGCATGGCCCTCACCGGCGACGGCGCTACTCCGCAGGAGTCCTTTCTTCTTCAGCACAAAGGATGACCCGATGAATATGCCTGTAGATAATGCGTTGGACGAACGTGGTTGGTGAGGTCAGTTGTTGTGAGACAACGAGAGGGTTTAGTGCAGTACAGTTCAGCCCAAACTAAAGGTCTAGCTAGCCCTTGAGTGGTATCCATAAAAAGAAAAAGAAAGCAGGTGGAGCAGGCAAGACATCAATGCAACGCAATACGTGCGACATGAAAAACAGGATAGATTCCATTCTATCACAATCCATCAAAGGAACGATCTTTAATGAAACTGGAGTGAAATGCACACACACAGGATGTCGCATGGGTGAGAGCGTATGCGACAGAGAGAGGAGGCCGAAAACTCGTACAGAAATGTATTATTGAAGAAGAAAAAAAAAAAAAAAAAAAAAAAAAAAGCGGGAACCCTTGTTTGGATGCACGAGCCAAGAGAGCACTGTGCTGTGAGTTGCGAAATCAAGAACACATGCGGTTATGATAGGATGGGGTACGATCCAAAAGGATGATGTCGTAGGATGTAGAAGGGGAAGGGGAGGGTGAGAGGGCGTCGGGGGCCAAGATCAAAGGCTGGTTCGATAGCTTACCACTCGAGACAGCAAGGCCCATGCCGACGAACTTGTAGTATGCGGGTGGAGGGCTGGCCTCGTTTCCGCCGAGGCTGGGCGACGATGCATCGGCCATAGTATGGTAGTATGCGGTGTGTGGGGGGCTAGGTAGGTGTGGAGAAACGTGCCAAGGAGAGTTCGAGCGGTGGTGAGAGAGGAAGTCCTCCAAAGATGGGTGTCAAAGGAAGGGAGTTGGCGGTTGGGCGAAGGAGAGGGGGGCCGCCTTGGTCGGTGTCGGATGGAAGGAGAACGGGGACAGAGGAAGAAGAGATGTGAGAGAAGAGAGCGAGAAAAGAGGAAGAATGAGAGAGTGAGAGAGAGTGAGAGAGAGTGCATGAAAGAGAGAGAAGGAGAGAAGATGCCGCGGTTGGGATGGGTGCGGATTGAAAATCGGCAGCAGCGCCAAGTGAAATGGAGTCGTCATGCCACACCTTTAATCCAGATGGCCACTAAAAATACTGTCCACTGAACCCTCCTATGCAGGTGCAGTGCAGTGTAGGAAGGGGGGGTATGGGGTAAGATTACATACACATCTGCCTCCATGTCCACGTCCACGTCCACGTCCACGTCCATGTTCATTCGGCGTATCTCCGTTATTACCTCATATACAAGACCATGAACAGTTAGGCACCAGGAACAGGGCCAGGCAGTGTCTCCAAGTGACGAAAGGATGCGGTCATCATCCCGATAAGCTTTATTCCGTTTAGGGTTGATGGCGCTTGTTTCACTAGCCCAAAAAAGGACCTCGCACACATGGACCCTCCACTCTGCCTTCATCATCGTAGCCTCCGACAGACTACGACGTGGACTTGGACCTGAACTTGCATAGGGATGAACGTGGACACTACGCGTATTTCATACACTCGAACAACATCAGGTAAGGCGCGGCAGTGTGTAGCTTTTTTTATATATTGTTATTTTCAGTGGCTGGGTCCAGCCGGTGCTTAGCCTAGTTCAAAGAAGGGCTGCAACGACCGCTACAAGCAGCCAGCCTACTGCTTTGCCCATCACACCATGCTTGAGGGAGCAAGAGGCGCTACCCATCAACCGAATGGGTGTCGCAAGGGGATGATTATGCGACCTCGATGGTGACCATGCGTCGTCACTGCCACTACCACCATTGCGCCCCTTCTCCTGGGTACCCGCCGCATGAACCGGACTAGACCCTCCTCCTGACTTTATCATACCATTCGCCCCACCTGTTGCCACCACACGCACCGGGCTGAGTCCCTCAACTTCAGCCAACTCGCCTCCACTAGCCAAAATATCGACCGAGGCATGCTTTCCAGACGCAAAGCAATTCTTGCCACGACCAAACCCAATCCGACCAAAATCTGCGTCGCCAGGCTCAGCATCTTCTCGTCCCCGTTCAAAATAGACCACCTTTCCAGAAAAGAGAGTCTCTCCCAGGATGGTACCCACACTCCCCGGTAACACTGCACCACCGCTGACCGCCTCGGCTTCAATCGCATCCGGAGATGTGCTCGACCCAAATCCTAACCATTTTTTTTTTTATATGTTTTTAGATACAATGATACGGTAAGATAGAGTGAGATCGAAAGCCAATTTGCAAAATGTAATTGAACAACTCTATAGGCATGACAACTTACCATGCCACCAGAAATCGACGTAACCCTCCGGTGCCTGGCCAGCAGGGACAGGCCTTATCCTCAGAAAACTAGACGTATAGATCGGGATCGACACCCCCGATATAACAACCTCAACCGCCCTTGCCCTCGTCGATACCTGAAAACTGGATCTCGGTAACCGCAGGACCGCATTCCTGAACCAAAAGTTGTCCACATCCTGCTCCGGAATCAACTTTGAGAACCGCACCACCTGCGACTGGGCCAGGGACTGGATCAGAAACTGTAGGTTATAATGGCTCATCAGGATATTGGTCGTCCCGCTATCAACGATCGTCTTTGGCAAGTTCAGGTTCTGCATTCCCTGTACAACCCCGCCCATGACCTTGAACCCGTCCAACTGAACCTGATACCAATCCTTCCTCACCAACGGCACATATTGCATCGGCCCCTCCAGATGTGCAGACGAGTAACCACCCAAGAACATGTTCCCCGATTTCGTCGTGTTCGTCGTTCTCCCACAGAGTTGAAGGGCAAATCCATTCGGAATCTTCATCGACGCCGAGAGCGTATCAAACAAAGTAGGTCTTTGATCCATACTTAACGATCGATACCCAAGACCCCAGATCCCGTGTTGCGCACCACAATCCTGGCTGAAGAACCCGCTGTTCTCCATGATCGCTGCAAACTCAACATTGGTCTCCTTCTCCATCGTACCACTGGTCTCTAGAAGTTCCCCTGTGCCGCCTTCTACGGTATCGGAGACGATGCCCTGGGGGTTGACCTTGGCCATCTCCAAAGTCATTAGGTCTGAAGTCAAGACACCGCTCCATCCGACAGAATGCGATTTGATCCCATAGCTGACGCGCACAGGCTCACCGTTTTCAATCGAGGCTGCTGACAGCGGGTACAGGTTCTCGGCTGGAGCAGCTGCGAGGCGGCTTTCTGGTCGCTGTGTGCCCTTGAGTCGCTTGAAGTGGGGTGAGACTGTAGTCGAAAAGGTCGTCGCTAAGCTCGGTGCAGGTATTGTGTATGATGTATCATTGATCGAGAGTGGGTTGCGAATAACGTTAGAGGCCCTGTCGACTATTGGCGCAGAACTGGCCATGTTGGCGGCAGTCGTTATGGTAGTGGCTACGGCAGGAGTCCCAAAATAATCCAGTAGGAACGAGTGTATTGCTTCTAATCGATCCGCAAGATCGGGAAAGTTACTCTTAACCCTCTCATGAAAAGACACCATAGTTGATGAGGAAAGTGCAAATAGTAAGGGTGGAGTTGGTAGTTTGGATAGTGAAGGAACCGTAGGCAGCGAGGATATCGCGGCGTCCACAATACGTGTAGTTGTTAAGGGACTAGATGATGATAACGTTGGGGAAGGACCGGTGCTCATAAGGTCGATATCCACTGTCGAAGCTATGGAATGTGGTGTCTCAGTCGCAGTGATGGTTGTCTGTTGTATTGTCTCTGTGGATCCCAAAGATGACGGTCCTACGCTGTCAATAGAATTGATACGTGGCATGCTCTTCATGTCCTGCTTCAGGAGATTTAGCAGGATATCCTGTTCAGCCGAGAGCGAAGAATCCGCATGGGAGGCAGAACTGCCCAGCAATTCCGTATCAGCATCGATGGGGATCGCTTCCTCCTCGTTTGGTCGATAATGATCCTTGTGAGGAATGATACAGTCGCGACACGCGTTTGAGGCAATTGCAAAATGCGCGCTTCCGGTGTCGATTATCACGTTGTACTATGGGGGTAGCATGATACTGGTCAATTTAGGTTTTCCTATTATTTCCTGGGCTTACTAAGTGAGAATGTCAAAAACGGACTCACCTCCAAACCTGCTATCCTGACCTTGGTTGTGTAGTCGCAGTTGGGATCGCCTTCAAGGTCGAGTTGAATCACCCCAAAGTCGTTGGCTGTCGGCACAGCTCGACCGTCCTGTTCTTCGCCTATTATTGTTTGTGTATTAACCCCAGGAGTAGCATCAACAGTAGGAATAGACTCTCTGCTACCTATTGCCTTCATGTCATCTTGTTCCTGAGGTTTGTGAAATAGAGAATCAAGCACATCTGCGACAGGTGTCCAGAGCGCCGGCGCTGCAAGGCATAAGGAGACAGAGGATCGAGAAGAGTCATAAAATGGAGTAAAAGCCAAGGGACCCAAAGTGAGAACGAGACATATGGTCATCGACAGTCGAAATTGTGGTGCATGCGAGCTGTGTTTCCGGCTGTCGATCGAGCCATGGTGAAGAGCGGTGTATGTGGAACGTGCCTGCAACATGCTTTTTTTTTTTTTGTGTTTGTCCAACAGGGTACATGAATTTCCTCCAAAAAGGAAAAAAGATGGTATTGGTATTAAATAAGCGCAACATAAAGCAAGAAGTCCGGTGGAGTGGTCTCCAAAGGATTTATAGTCCGTCTGGTGCCATGTCGGGACCAGAGGATACGATGCCAATAGTCGCATGCAGGACGATGCAGATCAAAGGGCCATTTGGTTTCATGTCATACTCTATCCGTTAAATCGATATAAAGAAACCGGACAGCCGTTGAATATGTGGTAGATCACTTAATGGATGGGGCTGCATGCGATTCCAGCCCGGACGAGATGACAGATCCGTCCCCACCCTAGTCGCAGCCTTAATCAAAAGCGCCATCTCTGCAAATAATCTTAGTGCAGCCCGCGTCTCCCATAGTAGCATCTCGATTACAAGGCATGACTCGGCCACGTATCGCTGTCTATGAGGTAAGGCGGATGGAAAAAAACGCCGCGGCCGGAAATATTCGCGACGTATTATTTGAAGCACATTCAACAGAAGGATGCGAGTGATTCCTGAACCCAAAAATAAGGTTAATTGCCTCACATCCCATAGGACACAGTTATTGAACGTGCATGCAAACAAGCAAACAACTATAGACATTTAACATAGACTATGTCGATTAATCGTATTAATCGTGCGATGAGGATGGCGTCCAATAACATTTTCTACAGCATTACGTGTATTACTATTATTATTATTTTGTGGGACTATGCTGCCGTAGACTATTGCACTTATGTGTGCTGAATGCAATCCCCCGGCTACAGCCTCTAGTCTTTCTTTCACTCGAACAGCTGCGTTGTGTCCACCAGGAGATGCTAGACAAACAAAGTCTGCATAAAGGCGGTATATTTGCAACATCGCAGTGAATGAAACAAAGGAAAAGAGGAGGAACGCTACGAGGGATGAAGTGGATAAAAAGAAGTGATATTACAATGAAGTGGCTGAAAAAAGGGTATTCGGGCACAGACTAATGAATGAAAGAACATCGACGATATCATAGTACAAAAACAATGCGGAGGAATGGGTTGATGCGCGAATGCGAGCAGAACAAAAAACAGCAAACAGACAGGAGCGGGAAATAAAAGAAACAAGAATAAGAACAATAAATATAAATGCTGGCAGTGCATGTGGCAAAGCAGCCTGTCGTGGAGAGCATTGCATTGGAGAGGCACAGGGACTGGCCAATGTCCTTATTCCTCGCGGGACTCCTCTTTTTGCTCGAGCTCCGATGTTGCAGTGGTGGCAGGACCCGCCTGCATCACTCCAAGCTGAGTCCGCGCCATGGACAGTCCGTAGGTCAGGTCAACCAGTTCTCTGTCCATTGGGCCAAGGCCTTGTCGCAGACCCTCTGCCAGCTTGACCAAATCCCTGGCAATGTTTTCGATCACCCGCGCGTGTCTATCTCGCTCCTCTTGCTCCGTCATGCGATTTCTCGTCTTGCGAACCTTCTCGTGCAACCGACTATCGACAATCTCTCCGAGGTCCGTGGTGGGAATGGTGTCGCATCCGATGAAGAGCTCCATCCAAAGTTTTGGAGAATTGCTGACCCAATATTGACCATCGTCTGCGCGGTAAAAGAAGGGATTGGACTGGATATCGAGCTCAATCATGTTCTGCTGGATGCACTGCTCCTCGAGCTTGACATTCCAGCTCGGCACGACAACAAGTTGAATGTACCAGTCTCCGACAACCTTGTAATGGTCCGCAAAATACAGCTTGAAGTTTGGAAACATGACTCTTTGGAGCTGGCCAAACTCGACTTGGAAGCGTGTGGTTCCGTAGGGGGATGTTACTACTGGGCCACCGGCGCCAGCGCCTGTGGGGTCTGAGTCGCTGTTCAGAGGCGAACCAGTCGCGCAGAAAAAGAGGCCTGAGAGATTGTAGAACGGATTGACGATGGGGGAATGGTCATCGTCACGAACGAGGTTGTACTTTTCGGCGGGATATGAGAGGAGGAAGCGGCTCTGGATATGTTCCAGCTGCTTTTCTTGCCGCTGTTGGTCGTCTGGATGCCAGTTGCGGTAGATTCGGCGGCACGGTTGTGAGGTGGCGGGGGTGCAGTACATCAGTGCTTCCTGATATCGCTTCTGGATCAGAGATCCGAGCATTTTGCAATAGGCATCCATTGGTTCGTATGGGCGGGTCTGTGAGATGTGCGAAGAATGCGGAGGAAGTTCGGCCGCAAGCAATGACTGGATGGCGCCCATGGATAGTGGAGATTTAGTAAATGGGTCTTCTAAATATGAAGAGTTGCAAAAGGAGGTCAGTGTGGTGCGACTTCGGGTTTGTTTCGAACCTATATTGTGATGGTGCTGTGGAAACGACGCAATAGAAAAAAAAAACATGTGGAAAAAAAAAACATGTGCAGGGCGTTGAAGGAAATCGCATGCAAAAAAAACAGCTGGACTAAGAAGTGCGGTGCTGGGCGCTCCTTTCTTCCCAGCTTGACAGAAAAAGGGAAGCCCCAACAGGGCATCAAGGGGGAGAAGGAGATATGTGCCGTGCATTACATTTTCCCCACAGTCGACAGGTCATCCACTGAGCGACGCTTGTCCAGGCAAATGCCCTTGTTAGGAGGAAAAAAAAAAAAAAAAAAAAAAAAAAAAAAACGGGGCCAAAGCGAGAAAAGGGAATGCGGAAACAAAGACGACGAAAGGGATGGAACAGGTAGAATTGGTGGGTGACAGGGACCAGGGACCAAGGGCAAAGAACAAGGAATAGACACAGACCGCAGCGAGCATTGCAAAACAGGAGGAACCACAACAGCGAGGGGGTGAACACCCAACAGCGCCCAACACAATACCAAAGAGCACCAACCACGATACAAACAAATGATACAACAGCGAGGGATGGCTAGACGGCGTTCGATAATCCATGAGGGTCATTGACGGGAACATATGCAAACCATACATATTCCACCAACAAAAAAACAGTTGTATTAAAAGAGCGTGACAAACTGAAAGAATTAAAAAGGACGGCAGGGAAAGTATGCGAGATAGCAACTAGGGGTGCGAACGCAGTGCAAACACAACAAAACTCTGTTCAAATATGCAACAAAGCAATCTCCTTTGTCATCCGTATCATCCTGTGCTTTATTTTCCTGTCCAGTCTACCCCCAGCCATCCATTACTTCAGAGGGCAGTGTAAGTGTAGACCTTTGCTTCTTTTTTACTTTTTTTGTGCACGGTTGTCCGCTGTTCGTATGGACTGAAAGGCATGGGGCACCGCCAGAAATAATAATGAAGCTGAATAAGGAAGACATGCCATACCTGTCTGTGCCTGCAGGGACAACACCTTGGAGGGCAAGAGACTGACGGATACGGGGTTAGCGATAGGTGAGATTTGTGTTTCCAAGTGCGACAATAGGATAAAAGAAATAAAAAGAGGGGTGCAGTGGATTTGAGACGTGAATAGGGTGAGAAGGGAAAGATGTTTCTTGAGATAGGGGTCGATGCGAAAGAAGTTCAGTTGAGTTACTAGAACAAACAGTGAGCGCGGATTAGAATAATGTGTACGGACGAAACAAAGGCTGGGGTTGGGAGGAAGGGGGAAAAAAGAAAGAAAAAAGCAGAAGTGAAAAAGAAGGAAGGAAAGGGTTTTTGAATGAAATATGTTCTTGGGGATCCCGCTCTGTCCATGAGAAGTAAGTAACATTTGCATCCGCCCATCCATCCACAACAATGCTTTGAGAGCGGATGGGATACGAGAGCCTGCCTCCGCACCCGCTTTTTTTTTTTTTTTTTTTTGCTCCTCACGATCGTATCTTATTTCTATTTTATCACACATCGCCTTTGTCCGATTTCGAGCAGTAGAGTTCAATTTGGACCCCTCTCACCACCCCTGCTGGGCCTGCCTGGCCGACCCATGGTCCATGTCAGCAGTGTTGCCTTTAGAGTGAGAGAGAGCCGCACAGCAAGAGGTTTAATAGTACGGATGAGCGACGGGCCCTTTTTGCTAGCTCTGTGCGCCACCATTCCATATCATCCATATCATCCATATTATATATTATCTACTTCACTATACTCTCTTGATCGTGGGTTCCCAGTTCCTGGATGTCTGGTCATCGACTTCTAAGATACCAATGCTAATTAGAGTGTTGACAATGAAACCAAATGTATTCCTGTTTCTTTTTTTACTATTGGGGATTGGGGTATCCCTTCCCGAGGAGGATATGTAGGAGTTAGATGTTCGATGGGATGGGATTGACTTTTCATGCATGGCGCATGCCGGCTGGCCAACGGGCCATGCCGCCTGTTTGTGTGTTTCCATACTCGATACAGGAGTACAAGTACATGTCTTTCAGTAATGTATTCACTCATTATGCTCTGCATAGTCTACACAATATGGAATGGATCAATGTGCTGCATGGCATGGCATGGCATGATCCTTCTACCCTTCCCTCTCTTTTTTTTTTTTTGTCTCTCTTTTCAATTTAATCCAACCTCTTCCATTCCCGTCGTCTAATCCCCCTTTTTTGTTCTTCTTCCTTCTCCAAAGAAACTGAAGCGAAAAAAAACCCCCAACCGTTACGATGGCAATACAGTTCCAACCAATGGATCTCTCCCAGGTAGACTACGGCCCTGCGTTTCGTTTCATTTCCCATTTAGAACTACTTTCTGGGTTCGCCATTTTAATTTAAAAAAAATTCATTTCCAGAGCAGTATGTATTAAAAAAAGACATACTGTACAAAATATATCTTACATGCAAGAGCATTTAAAAAACGAAGCGATTGAAACGATGACATGGGAGGAAAAAAAAAAAAAAAAGCCTGCGAGTTGAGCTTCTCAAATGATCCGCCCATCTGTCGGTTCATTTTCTATTTTCACATAAAAAAAAAAACGACATAGAAACAGATAGACAGATAGAAGCAAAGTAACCCACGCTCATGTTCATGACTTTACCCATGTCCATGCACGACAATAACAACAATGTGCTTCAGTGGTTCAATGCTTGAATGCATCAATGCAATGCTTGCACGACATTAACACAATGATGAACACAACACATGCCTGTACCTGGAGAGAACACCCCGCTTCTAATCGATAAAATGACTAATTGGATTGAACATCGCCCGTCAGCCCATCCACCCATGCTCAATCACACCTCTCCCTTGCATTCGTGCATGTGTAGCCTACCTCCACCTGTGCACTCAGCATCATCATCATCATCGTCATCCGTTCCCCAGAGGGCGGCACCTCCTCAGGGGTAGGCAGAATGCTCACCAGCCTAGTTTCACATACTGTGCGATATATCCCTTAGCGGCTCCTTCCAGCTCCCTAGCCCCAGAGAGTATTATAGCGTATGTTCTGAATATAACATCCATAGCTGGCACAATACAGTGCACGAGAGATCATCGACCATAGGTTAGCCTCCCGATGTTTTCCTTTGTTGTTATAATTTTTGATCCACGGCCCAGTCTGAACTGTCTGCGAGTCCTGCATGAGTCTGCTGGCACATGTACAATATGGTGTGACCAAAAGTCCGTCGGCAATTGTTTGTTACGATGATGGTCGTTGTTGTTGTTATCGTTGTTGTTGTTGTCGTTTTATACAGGATTTTGAGGAAAAGAAGGAACCAGACATCGGCGGGCGTGTGCGTCGCGCGCCAGCTGGCCGTTAATTGTATAAGGACCTACCATAGTCGGTTCCTGAATGATTCATTCTTAGTTCTCATCATTGCCCCTTGCCGGTCGAAACAATTGAACGACTGCTCTTCTAATCTTCATAGTTGAACTATGGACTAACAGTTTCAAGACTATCAAGGGGAAAGAAGATATGTGGATCCGATAACGCAAACAGGTTTGTTGGTATGAATGCAATGTGGAGTTTGACATTCCATTTTTCTAATTGGACTTCTTCACCATGGTAACCCTGTTACCCTTGTTTGCTTTGTCCGGGGAGGAACGGTAAATATAGATACGGATAATGGTAAGGATAATGATAATGACAAAGAAATGAAGCCGTAGAGACTAAGACCGAGAACCATCCCATCGTCGAAAATGAACTTGTGCCTGGTCCTCCACGAGCTGCAAATGGATCATCGCCCGCATGTTCGTTTAATATAACTTTCAAAAGGGGGCCATGGTTATCTTCGGAATCATGTAGACTTCGTGTCCGCCATGCAGTTCGATGCCTATAAAGAACCGCATGAGCTGATTATCCATGCATACTAAGCGCATATTCTATTTCATATGAAAGAGCTGCAAGTGAGAGCACATCGTCCTCGTCACCTCAAAGCAGACCGAAAAACAAGAGCAGTAGCAACGTTAGAAGTGTATATCCTGCTCAGGACAAGAATAGCCATCGGCCTTGTTCCTGACGCGCCTAAGAGTCGCTGTGATTCTCTTAAGCTCACGCTGTCAGTTAGCAATTTCTAATAAAATTCTCGCACCGACTAGCTGTATAGGAATAACCAATCCTCATATGCATACTGCGCTGCCATGTGCCAGGGACTGGATGGAGCTGCTCCCATGAAACGTGGTCCTCAACTGAGCCATATTGCTGCAGCAGGCTACAATGGTGCTCGTCGGAGCCCAAAGTAGATATGGACGATGATGATGATGGATGTAAAGAGATTCTTATCAAATACAAGAATGCACTTTTTAGTGCAAATTAGGTCTAGAAATACAAAAAACACCATCGGCCCTTTACCATTGACCATCGACCATCCATCGCACCCCATCGTTCACCATCTTAATTCATCTTGCTCTGATTCTATAAAGACAATAGATGATGGGTAACAACCAGGAGAAGAAAGACCATCTATGGGCATAGATACGACCATTTATGCATGCATGCATGCAGTATCTGTGTTTGCAGTTACGGTTTGCCTTTTAATAATAAAAAAGGCACAATGGCTAGTCTTCCGAGGCTCTCTCTCAACCAGCCAGCTGTGTGCATGGGATGCACGATATAGACTATACCATGCATTGCATACAAATACATTTCTTAATGTAGGAAATGTACCTGCATGCTTTCATGGATGTCTCACACAACCGTTCGAAAACACGCATGTTAGCTGGATGTACGCCCCCCACATTTATCTTACCTTGTCAGTCTGTCAGTCTTCTCTGAAGCAATCCAAAGCAAAAACGGAAGAACGGCGATGGGCAAGCAACGGCACCACCGCCACAGCAATAGCATTTATATCAATGCCATTAAAAACGCCTTGTAAAGAAAGTGCGAATAAAAACGAATAAGCCCGAAAGCAAACTTTTTTTTTATTATTTTTTCTCCAACGTTATAATCCGCTCGGCTGGTGCCGAGTTTTGTCCTGGACACCTTTAGTACCTTCGTCCTCTTAGTCCTCTTAGTCCTCTTAGTCCTCTTAGTCCTCTTAGTCCTCTTAGTCCTCTTAGTCCTTCTTGGGTGGCTCGTTGTCGACTGTGGGTCCATCCTGATCAGATCCCGAGGATCCCTGGCTGTGGGCATTCTTCTTGTATACCATTTCGAACAGCTTGAGACTTCCCTGCTGCAGCTCAGCGGTCTCCTTCTTAATGTCTTCCGCCTCCAGATTCTCGGCCTTCTGCAGAACATCGCGCAACTTCGAGATTTGCTCCTTGATCTTCTCGGACTCGGATGCGTCGAGCTGGCTCTTGAATTCCTCCATGTTCTTCTCCGTCTCCGAAATCACCGATTCTGCGTGGTTCGTTGCCTCAATCTGATCCCTCTTCTTACGATCAGACTCCGCAAACCGCTCCGAATCCTGGACCATCTTCTCAATCTCATCCTTCGACAATCCTGAAGATGCCACGATCGACATCGATTGGTCGCGTCCCGTCGCCTTGTCCTTGGCTCCAACATTCACGATACCGTCGGCGTCGATATCGAACGAGACCTCGATCTGGGGGATACCCTTGGGAGCTGGTGGTAAGCCATGAAGATTAAAGTCGCCCAGCAGCTTGTTGTCACGAACGAGCTCACGCTCTCCCTGGAAGACTCTGATCTGGACCTGAGTCTGACCATCCGCTGCAGTTGAGAAGACCTGCGACTTCTTCGTGGGAATGGTCGTGTTGCGATTGATCAGTCTCGTAAAGACTCCTCCAAGGGTCTCGATTCCAAGTGAGAGTGGTGTGACATCAAGCAAGAGAATATCCGTCACCGATCCAGCCAAAACACCGCCCTGGATAGCTGCACCGATAGCAACGGCCTCGTCGGGGTTTACGCTCTTACCGGGCTCCCGCTTGAAGATCTGCTTCACAGTTTCGATAACCTTGGGCACGCGCGACATTCCTCCAACAAGAACAACGTCGTCCACGTCCTTAACATTCACTCCTGCGTCCTTGATGGCCTTGTTGCAAGGCTCGATCGTGCGGTTGATCAGACTTCCTGCCAGCTCCTCAAACTTGGATCGGGTCAGCTTGAAGTTGATGTGTTTTGGGCCAGTGGCGTCAGCGGTGATGTATGGCAGGTTGATATCCGTCTGGACAGTGCTCGAGAGCTCAATCTTGGCTTTCTCGACAGCCTCACGAATACGTTGGATGGCCATGCGATCGGTCGAAAGATCAAGCCCTTGATCCTTCTTGAACTCACCGACGACATATTTGACGAGCATGGCATCGAAATCCTCACCTCCCAAGGCTGTGTCACCGTTCGTGGACTTGACCTCAAAGACACCGTTTTGAATTTCGAGAATAGAGATATCAAACGTGCCTCCGCCCAGATCGTAAACAGCCACGGTCTTGTCTGCGGTCTTGTCCAGTCCGAATGCCAATGCTGCTGCTGTGGGCTCGTTGATGACACGCAGCACATCAAGACCTGCGATTGTTCCAGCATCCTTGGTCGCCTGTCGCTGAGCATCATTAAAGTAGGCAGGGACGGTAATAACGGCGTGCCTGACCTTCTTTCCTAGGTAGCCATCGGCAGTGTCCTTCATCTTGCCGAGGATAAAGGCGCTGATCTGGGAGGGCGAGTACTTTTTGCCACGAGCCTCAACCCAGGCATCGCCATTGTCGGCCTTGACGATCTTGTAGGAAACAGTCTTGATATCATGTTGGACAGCAGCGTCCTCGAACTTGCGTCCGATGAGACGCTTGACGGCGTAGATAGTGTTTTCAGGATTAACGACCGCCTGACGCTTGGCAGCTTGCCCGACGACGAGCTCTCCCTCCTTGGTGAAGGCAACGACCGAAGGCGTGGTGCGGGCTCCCTCTGCGTTTTCGATGACGCGGGGGGTCCTGCCCTCCATGACGCTGACGCACGAGTTGGTTGTGCCCAGATCGATTCCGACAACGGGTCCTTGGATGGCTGCCGAATACGCACGACGCTGCTGCGAGGTTCCAAAGAGGAAAAGACGACGAATTAGTAGCGTTTATTTGGACGAAACCCCCTGCTGGCGCGCTGGCGCATAGAAAGATGCGGTCACGGACGAGACGAAGCAGTCCAATGGGGGTCCGACGAGAAGGGAAAAAAAAAAAAAAAAAAAAAAAAGTGCCCAGGGAATAGGAGACGGCTTCAAGTGTCAAAAGCAACAGCAGAGGAGGCATGGGGGACGCAGGGAGAAAGCATTCGTGTCTGGTAACCAGCAAGGAAGCCTGCCACGAGCTGTAAAGGGTGTCGAGTGATGCGCAAGAAAACGGATCTTATTCGTCCCCACAATCGCGTGTCAGCCAGTCCATGTCTTCTTCATGGCACACTCACGCTCGCACTCAAACATGCCCATAGAGAAGAGTTAAATGCGCCGACAAGGAGAAAAAAGAACAGCGCGCAATAAGAAGAGACGGTAAAAACCAAATGTCGGGATCGGGAGGAGATACGTACCAGTGCTGGGGAGCGAACAGCAGTGTGCCACCCACTCTTTGCAAGCGAGGTCAGACGATACATGATGTGTAAGAATGTCTTAGATGTACAGGTGAATAAGGATATGAATGGGGATTCTTTGATATGTGCAGTGCGTTGTAAAAAATATGTGGAGTGAATGTGTGTATGTACAAGTGAAGGTGGAGGTGGTGGTGAAGAAGGCGGTTGTTGGCGAAAGAGAAAAGAGAAGCGAGAGGTCGAAGCAGCCCTTTTATCGAAAGTGAGCACAGGCAGTGAATTTCACACACTGACGAACATGCGAGAAAAAAAAATCCGCTGCAGCCGCACCGGAGACTCGGATCCAAAAACGGCCATCCTCACTCGACACGCGCACGTGAACAAGCCCTTGATGGCCTCGCCTGAGGAGAGAGCCGGCATTTACTTGGCACATCTGGAAGGATCTGGCGTCAATAAAGAAAGGAGGGAGCCGGTCTCTACAGTATTTCGTGGCGTCACGTACAAGGGACGGTTCTAGAAAAAATACATCGTCTTTCTTTTATTGCATGTGCGGTATGTAGGGTTGTAGGGTTAAACCTCTCAGGGATCGTAAGCAGACTCCGCCAAGTCGCCGCTCAGGATCTCGTAGCCGTTCTCGGTCACCAGCACCACGTCCTCCAGACGGATCCCGAACCTAAACAATAATAAGCGTCGACTGTCAGTCATCCGAATCAACGTAATAAACACATCACATCACGATTCCTGTTCCACTTACGAGCCCTCGACATAGATCCCGGGCTCATTGGTAAAGACCATGCCTGGACGGAGTGCTGTGTCGGTGTTACCAATGTTTAAATACGGGTCTTCATGGCCATCCAAGCCAAGCCCATGGCCCAATCGATGAGTGAACCTAATCCCGTAGCCCTCAGAGGCAATAAGTGATCGAGCGGCCTTGTCGACCGACGCACATGAGGCACCAGGGCGAACGGTATGTAACGCCGCCTGCTGCGCATTTTTGACAATATCCCAGACCTTATCGAGCTCATCGTTCATATCCTTGCTATCGCCACGCTTGATCCAGAACGTTCGTGTAATATCCGAGAGGTAACCGTGAAGTCGCGCACCAGAGTCGATCAGAACCATCATGCCCTTCTCAAGGCTCGTGTCATTGCCGCTTCCATGAGGAAGAGCCGCGTCTTTGCCAAACAGGACTAAACTGTTGCCATGTTCGTACTCAAGACCTGCCTGTTGGTACGCCTCTGTCAGCAGCTCCTGGACTTCGGATTCACGGATGCCCACCGTGATGTCGCCCTTGATCGCTCGAATGACATTGACGGTTGTCGTGGAGACACAGCGAAGGATCTCGATCTCGTGGGCCGTCTTTTGCATTCTCAACAAACTAATATCCCGGTTTGCAATTGAGAGTTTACGTGTTGAACTCTCCAGTGCAGTATAGAGACCGTGGGAAACAAACTGGCGCATGTCGGGATCGATATAGATTTGCTCCATCTCCTTGGGCTTCTCCTTCTTATCGCCCTGGACATCAGCATCATTTTTCTCGTCATCGTCATCCGGGCCAACCCAAGGGGTTTCAAGCACCTCGCGCACAACCTTGTAGGCAGAACCACCTTCCTCCCAGGTCTTGATCGAGATGCTCGATCCAGGAAGCAAGCCCTGCCGAGCACGCGATGCTTCAAAAGCGGGTGCAACGATCGTCGCCTTTGTCAACACTATCAATCAATCGAATAAATTCATAAAACGATAAGGGATGATATCTTCTCCTACTCCTACTCTCCTGCTTCGTATACATACCTCGATCGGTATTATCGCGCTTTGCTTGTATCACCAAAAGGAAGGGGCGCTCAGACTGAGACCAACGAATGTTTGTGAAATACTTCATGTTGCTACCCGGCTCTGCAATGTACGCGGTTGCTTTCAGATCGACCAAGAGACTTGAGAGGTTGGCCTGACGCTCCTCAAACTCGGCAGGACTGATGGGACGGACATGGTCGCAAGAACCGTTAAGGTGGCTGTAGCGGGGGTTCCCAACACGTCTATCACCATAATCGTAAACAAGAAAGCGCCGCGCAACAAATGTCAGTGCAAAAATAATGACAACACTCAGTGAGAAACGATACGAGTCGACATTCTCCTTCCTTGACAACATTTCATGCTGCTTTCGTGCACTTTTGATTTACCCAGCGATAAGATCGTACACGCCCATAACAAAGAACCCAAGCAACGCAAGGAGGATGGCAAGGACACCAATCCTCCAACATTTTCGAACCGATTTTTGACGCTGATGCTGTTCAGACGGGCGACCGAGTGCTGAAGGGATATGGGATCTTGCCTGGTTGCTGCTCTGACTGTTGAGCAGTGGCTGGCGCTCCAGGTCAGTGGCGTTGGGCACGAGCCCGTTATTGGCGGTAGCCATGCTGTCTTACGATGGCTCTTGTGTTGGGATAAAAAAATATATGAAGATAAAAGTGAGGTGGGAAGGCGTTGAAAAAAAATAAAAGAAAAGAAAAAGGCGTGCTCTCACGTAAAAAACGTCTACAAAGAAACTGTCGTTTCCGTAAATGGAGGCCTTTTTTTTTTTTTTTTGTGGCGCATGTCACTGCACACACTACGAATCTTGAGCGTACTTCAGCATCCTCACACTAGCCTGGGAGGCCGTCATCAAAAACTGAACTCTCTTTGTTTCTACGTTCTTGGTGTAGGTCGAAACCTCACGCGGCGCAGCATCGCTTGGAAACGTTTCTAATTTCCTAGTATATACGAGCATTACGTGCTTCAATATTGTTTGGCGTACTATGGCTGATGAAGTCAGTGCTTATTATTGCTATTACTAGTGTCAGTTGCTCATACTCTATTGTCTGTACATCTGTACATTTGTACTTTAAGAGCGTACGCGTACGACTTTTACACGGCGAATCTGGATGTCCTGCCTTCGCTATTTGCATCCGCATAAGTGAAGCTCTCTTCGTTCTCATACAATTCCTCGTAGGAGTAATCGCGCTTATAGTCTCGGTCCAAGACACCAGTTCGCACGAAGAACCAGAAGGATGTCGCGAGATAGGCCAGGAGAGAGCACATCAACAAAAGAAATACGGCCGCGTCTGAAAAGAAGGGCGGGGATTGACCTTCGACCAAGGGTGTCTGCTTGAGATACCGTTCACGGTCGTGGAAGACACCTATGACGAGAATCAGTCCCCAGGCGGCAGGAGCGATGTAGTTCTGAAGCATCGTAAAGTGACGGATCAGTCTTGCGCTGCGTCCGCCATAGACACACACATTCATAATACCGAAAAAAATTGACAAGGATGGGCGTTAGTAATATGATTGCAGAATGTGTGTCAAATCATGCGGCAGCAACAGCGATAATAACATCGAAAAGAAAAATAACTTGCCTTGTTCCCCAAGAATTATCATAGAGCGTTAAGGCGGCATACATCTTGGCAGGAACGTATCCAAGCATGTACAGAAAGCCATAGAGGGTGGTGAAGAAGAACCTCTTGTCGCCCGTCATGCGAACGGCATATGCGGTCTTCAGTAATCCCACGAATATGATCGAGAACATCCACCACGCGATCTGCAAACCACTGCCGAAGTAGATGCAGTTGACCAGGTTGTAGATCATCATCATTGGATAAATGAGCTGGTACAACAGAGCATAGGTCATCCAGAGGCTGTGGAGATGTATGCATCCCAGTTGGATAGGAATCTCACGGAAGAACGACTTCGACCAACGCGTTTGCTGGGTGACCCAGGCGATGAAGCGTACTGGCGTGTCGGTGTAGCAGATCGCGTAGGGTGAGAACTTGATCTTGAAGCCTTTTGCAAGGACCAGGTTGGTGAGATGACGATCATCACCGTATGTGCATAAGACTCCCAGAAACGACTGCTCCACCCAGCTATCCATCACATCTGCTACAATCGACATGCGATAGATGCCAAGAGGGCCAGAGACGCAGTTGACTGCGCCGTGATACGATTGCGCACCGCGCTCGAGGTTGAAGGCAAACCAATAGCGGAGCGACGAAAGGAAACTGACCCAGGTACCAGTGTTGTAGATGCGAATATCTCCTGTCGCCGCGCCAACAATAGGCGACTCTGCCAGTGCGAATGCGAGCTCTATGGTATATAAATGGTTGAAATGAAGGAATGAAGGATTGCTTGTTAATATACCAAGTTGAAAGGATTTGAAAGAATATAAAGAAATCGTAAGTACGTTACCTGTGCAGGAATGGGGGTCCAGATAGGTGTCCGAATCGGTAACGACGGCTGCCTCGATGCCTTGCTGCTGGAGTGCAGCAAAACCGGTGTACATGGCTGAGCGCTTTCCATGATGGGGTTGCACCACACAGACCGGACCGGGATGGTAAGCAATCTGGTGGACCAGTTCCTGTCTCTCGCGGTCGTTGGCGCTCCTATCCTTGCAGAGAAAGTGGGGGCGGAATATAGCAGCACCTTGACTGGCAAAGACTTTTTCGAAGACCTTGGCCATGTATTCGTCCTGGTCCTCATTTCCATCGACTACCAGGACGATCCTTTGGTTGCGCCGGTATCGGATGGCACGTAGACTCTTCAAACAGCCTTCCAGCAGCACAGGATCCTCACGGTACCCAACAGCTACGATGCCTGTCGATAGTCCCACCCAGTGAGGATTGCGCTTCTTGACCCTGTTGTTCACTCGACGTCTGTTCAGCGCACTGAAAGTGATCACGGCCATAAAATCAACAGCCATCAGCAGACCATAGGTGACAGAGGTCTGCCAGGCGCCAGCAGCGACCTTGACGTGGAAGCAAGATTTGAGAACAATATACGGCAGCAAAAATATGCCTATCGTAAACGCCATCCACGCAGTTTTCTTCCACGTCGACACTGGGGTGGACTTGAGCCCATAGCTGCTTGCGATTGGCACTTGGACTGAAAGATTATCGTCGACAATTGGACTGGAGCGCATGTTTATCCGAGACGAGGCATCGTCCTTGGGATATCGTTGCGGATGCACTTTCTTGCTCCATGTTGGTGGAGCAAACGCTAACGGATCGCTGTGATGTAACGGTCGACGCGTGTCTGCAGCCAGCATCGATATCACTTCGGGCGGACGGGGTGGCATCTTTGGTTATTACCTAATGGATATGCGGCAGATGCAAGCTTCGGAATATCATCGAAGCCATATTGTTACAATTAAGCGGACAAGTTGTAAATTAACGCATAGGGGATCCACGTCTGCGTTCAGGCCCTACCTGGGCTGAATTCTGACAAGATTGGATCGAGGTTGGATAAACGTTTGCTTGAGGCCGGAGCTGGACTAAATGAAGAAGAAGCTGAATGGCAGGTTGGATGTACAAGGAGACTAAGAATCCTCGGGCTGAGAGGGTACAAAGGGAAGCATAGGCGAGTAAATGTCTAGGGTGAACCAGGATGCAGATCGTTTTTATTTTTGCGTGCGGATCACACGCGTATGCAGAACACGTTCGACAAAAGAAGTCTCTTTGTTTGACTGAAGATCCCAGATTCGACTCCAAGTGGCATTTGGGGTTACCAGGTATCTAGGAATAGGTGACACATGTCAACGGTCGCATGTGCACAGACTGTGGGGAGCAGTTTCAGCCTTAGGCCACACAGTCGCTGGTGTCGATCGCCGATCGTTGAAGATCTCTTCTTTTTTTCTTTTTTCTTTGACAAGTGAAGGACAAACGTCGCGTCTTTTGGTAGTGATGTTCCATGAAGACGCCAGTGTTTCCCTGTCAAACCTCGTTTTCCGCTCTACATGAATATGTGCATAAACTGTCGCGGCAACTGCAATCATAAAAAAAAGTTCACGCACATCCTTTTATTCGTAATCAGCTAAAAAATTGATGAACGACCAACTTAGAACTTGAGAGCGTGGGGAGCCTGGCCCTTGGAGAGGGAGAACTTGGCAGACAAGTACTGGCGGAGGTGCTCAACCTTGTTGATAGCCTCAATGATGACCTTGTCGGTCGACTTCTGGAGAGCGACCTTGTTCTCGGCAAGGGGCTCCTTCTTCTTCTCACCCTCGAAGAAAGCCTCCTCAGTGGCAGCCTTCTTGGTCGCCTTGGGGCGAGCAAAGTAGGCATCGTTCAACTGGGCATCGATCTGTTCCACATGGTAAAATGGAAAGAAAAAAAAATAGCCGTTTAGATTCCACAATTTCATTCCATCCGCTCGTCCTTCAAGTTTCCCGTCCTGTTGATCCTGACTCTATACATCGCATGCAAGTAAAATCCTTTGTTTGCTGAAAAAGACCTTCATATTGACGCACCTTGGAGGCATCAATGTCAACCTTGGTGGAGGTGGCAATGACGTAAGCCTGGTTAACACGCTTGAGGGGAACGCCGTTGACCTTGAAGGGACCAGACACGAGCAACAAGCCAGACTCGAGCTGCTTCAAGAAGACGACGCGCTTGCCGCGGTAGCGACCGGCCAAGAGAATGAGGACGGTGCCGGGCACAATGGAGCTGCGGAGCTTGGCAGTGCCGGCGTGCTTGCGGTGCTTCTTGGGGACAGCAATGTCCTCAGCGGCGTAGAAGCGGGGAGCCTTGGAGGCAGCAATGACACGGGAGCCACCGTTCTTGGCACCCTTGACTTCAACAGTCTTGTTGGCGGCAGCGGGGGCAGCATTGACGATGCCAGCGGGCTTGCGCTTGTACAGGGCACGCTTGGCAAAGACCTGCGAGCGGCTGTACTTGGAGACACCGGCGGTCAGGAGAGAGTTGCGGGGCTATACACAGACAAGGCCAGCTCATTGGTTAATAGGCACTCTTGGATCCTTTTGTTGTTCAACCCTGTCATTATCCCTCGCCGCTAGCTGCCGTGTAGTCCTGAGATCTAGATATCATGATTTGATGCGTGGTCGATAGGTGCTCCACCAAAATGACGCTGTATCCAATCACTGCAATTTCTTGCCCTAAAGTGATGGTCCAACGACAGCTTAAAGTCTGCCCTTGTTACACTGAGAGGTGCAGTGCGGGTCCTCATCTTGAGCAGGGATCACCCCACCACCTCATGGTCGACGGTTCATCCTGCGATGAGGGAGAAACAGGTTGCGATCCTGATCGCTAAGAACTGCTACGTCCTTCTGAGTCGCGCGATAATAAAAAACCGTTTTACTCCCTTCCTTTGAGGATATGACAGACAGCTGTAGATTGTTGGTATCGCCACTTGTTGAGACATATCCTGGTGCCATGTTCGGTCGCTTTGGTGAAAAAGTCCTGTTCGCAGTCGATACATCCTCGTATTACTAACTGATGAGTGTCGTGTCCAGTCGCAGTATTATCGACAGTAACCCCATAGTTGATAACGGACTTGTTGCATACCTTGTGAACCATTTCTGATATCTAAAAGATATGAAGAATAGTAGCGGAAAGGGTCAGCGATCGGCACTTCCATAGACATCTGATCCAAAAGTGGCGGAGGGTTGATGAAGTCGACGTTGAGTTTGGTGTCGAGAGCTATTTTCCTGGAGCGAAACAAAATAAAACTGTCTTCCTGAATGCAGTGTCGATTGCAATAAGTTTGTCTTTGATTGTGATCTCCCTGCCTGCCAGCTCATGACTTTGCCCTATCAACTGAGGAATCAGTGATAGTCGACCAAAAAGTGCGTGATGATGGGTGTGTTGGTTCCATGCCCTTCCTGATGTCTCGCTGATTGCTGATTTATATTTTGGAAGCGGTTTCCGATTGACTTGATGGCTGATGCTGGATCGTTGATAGGGAGAGTTACTCCAAGGCTGCTCTTGACACGAAGTGCTATCAATTGATCAATTGGGGGATAATCCATTCCGTGATCGATGATCCTTCAGTCTTCCTGTATCCATGTTGAATATGCTCCAGGAGGATTGGAGTGGGTAGGTCAATCGATATGCAGAATCTATCGATGGATGGGTATCGTCGCCTGTTGGATGGGTCCATGTCTCCGCCAAATTAATTACATTTTTAATATATTGCACAAGAGAGAAGGAGCTCGCACTCGCAGCGGTGAAGCTGGAAATACACCAGTCGAGCTGTCATGTGACAGTCTCGATCGAGGGACCGCCGACGTCCTGCACCTTTAGCCTCACTCTACGCGCTTGCAAATGATGCCTGGGGCCTATTCACCCACAGTGGACCTTCGTCTTCCGCGTCTGTGGGTTCGGTCCCCATAAGCGAGTGCTCAATGGTCCCACGTGTTGTACTGGAGGATTGTGCTGTAATGAGCGAGGTCTGGGGCAGAGACCCTCGCGTCACTTCGCCATATAGCGTGACTGTGTGGAATCCAAGCGAACAAATTATGGAGAAGAAGGACTGATCACTTCACAACTTCACACCAATCTATCCCCTCAACTCTTCACATAAACATACTCCAACATGAGGTAAGTCGCCGATTCATATCCTCGACAGTTTATTGCAGTACTGGTTTGCTATATTACTTTTTGTTGGTGCTCCGGATCGGTTCTCTGTCTGGTGTGCATGCATCATTCTTCATCGGTCAGGAAGCAACGATGGCGAAGCAGGTGGCATACGTTTCTCGGCGTCCTTTTCTCTTTTCGATGCTGCTGGCGAAAAGCTCTTAAAGCCTATGCTCTACTGATGCTGACCTTTATCAATACTATCTCCTATGTCCATTCCCCCGTATGCTCTATTTAGCCACACTCTCACTCCTGAAGGTAACGTGTCAACGCGCGTTCATGTATCTGGAGGAGTCATTTAAAAAAACATTCCTACTGACACCAGAGACATGCATTCATGAAATATAGTTCTCTGGGCCCAGCGTGCCAACCTCGTCTATCTCACGGTGAACCTCCCAGATTCCGCACCCACGATCAACTTGACCGCGGACAAGCTGGAGATCACTGCCAGTTCTGACGGAAAGGAATATGCCGTCACCATCGAGTTTTACCAGCCGGTCGAGCCAGAGGTACGCATTTCCTCTTTGTCGTCACTGGAACCAAAGCACATCGTTATTTGGCGCTCAATAGGTCGTGCACTTGATTCGAAAATGGTGTCGATCAAAGAGTGAACGGATCTGGAGGACCACTATCTTCCGGAGTCCACCAGTGCCATTGGCTGCTTTGTATGGAAAATCGATTGGGATTTGACACTAGATCGAATTGCTAATGATGACCCTCTTTCTACCTGGCACGATTTGATGTAGACCTCTATCGCTCGTCCAAGTGCTCGTAACATTTTCTTTACCTTGATGAAGAAGGATCAAGACAACTGGTGGCCGCGTCTGAACAAGGGCGGCAAGCTGAACTTTGTCAAGACCGATTTTTCGCGTTGGAAGGACGAAGATGATGAGGATGATGAGGCTGACCAGGCCGCCGACATGGGTATGGGCGGTATGGGCGGTATGCCTGGTATGCCTGGCATGGGCGGCATGGGCGGTATGGGCGGTATGGGCGGCATGGGTGGCATGGGCGGCATGGGTGGCATGGGTGGCATGGACCTTCAAAGTCTGATGGCCAGCATGGGCCAGGGCGGCCAGGGCGCAGGCGGCTTCGGAGTAAGTTGAGACTTGCACTTGATCTGTGAACGTGCGACAACATCAATTGGCTAATATTATATGATTCTAACTCATGGCTCGAATACTTTCTTCCTTCCTTTCGATATTGATAGGATGACAGCGATGATGATATTGAGGGCGAGGGCGAGGGTGAAGGCGATGAGGACCTTCCTGCGTTGGAAGAGGCGACCGAGCAGAAGTAAAGAAAAGGCATGGCCTGGAGACATAATTTTCAATAAAATGAAGCTGCGCTGGAATAATTCAGCATGGCTTTTGACATGGACAATGTGTGCGATGGAATGGAAGCATTGCATGCTGTGCTGCATCCCAACTGTATTCGATGGACTCCGGACCTACATGTATACATACTGCTCATTGCCGCAGTTGCCTGTACTGGTGCAAAGATTTACTTTTTTTTTTTTTTTTTTTTTGGATCGATCTCTTGAGTATCTATTGCGAGGGCATACCGTCTTGATCGACGCCATTGGAGGTGTACAGGCTTGACTGCTATGACCGACGGAAAATGAAGTAATACCACGAAAGGGCATTGTATGAGCCGATATCTCAGATCCTTCCTTATACAATGTCAATGTCAAAGTTTTTCTGTTTTGGTCCAGCTAAGCAGACTGCTTAATAAAAAAAACATCGCGCAGAGGACAGCGGCAGCGAGCAAATAGCAGCCTTAGACTAGTAGCCATGGTGATTGCACGCAATTTCAGATATTATATTCATTGCTATTGTTAATAAATTCCTTGACATTTTGACCTTGTTTGCTGTAGGTTAAGGACGGTACCGGTGGTCTACCGCCTGTTGATGCCTTGCTGCTGCTGATCTCAAGCACGATTGCTTGGTCTCCCGAAGGTCTTTAGTCCTTGGTAATCACCAAAAGCCTACCAACCTACGTACTACCTTTTTTTTTCTTTTACAAGAATTGTTCGGAGTTTTCTATGAACGTGAATATTTTTTTTTTGTTATAGTCTGTGTGAGATCTTGTCCAATGAGGGGCCGGTTCCTGGGCTCAGTAAGGAGATAATTGTTGCGCTATTCCCCATTCTGTTTAGCGGAATGGGATCTGGTTATCCGCACTTTAAAGCTCGATGATATCAGAGTCCCACCATGTCATCACTGCGCCTGTTGACTGCTGGCCGTTGTCGGAGTGCCGTTCTCTTTGTTAGCAGCGGATGGGTGGGTGACCCAGTCTACACTAGTCCATTGCTGCTCTGCATGCCAGCCAGTCTTCCACAGGAGAGCATAAGTGGTGGTAGTACAAATGGCGCCCATCAAGGACCCAGCATCGCCTTCAAAGTTTCTTACTCAGGGGAAGGAAAAATGGGCCAACAAGCACTATGGATCGCCACGTTTTAGTGTCATAGCAAACAGCAGGGAAGCAGTTCTAGGCAGCAGATTAAGAGCGAAGGGTGAAAATAATTACCGAGAAATGAGACGGGCTGTGCCGCCACAGTCGGATCCAAAAATATCAGATCGACGTAGAAAAGGATGTGCTAAACAACTACAGTTGGTTGTGTCAAAGAGCAGAAGTAATGGGTATAAAAAGGGTTTATAAATGAGACAACGTACATGGCCGGTTTCTGATCATTGGCCATGTTGTCGATGAAGGCGAGGGCATCATCCCCTGGTCCCCGGTCTATCTTCCTGGATGCGGATTATGGTGGGTTCCCGGACGTGCCCCTGGCTGTCTGCGACAGACGTAATGGCCTGTGTTAAACCCTAAAAGCGGAGTATCTTCTCTACACCTGTAAACGTCGAAGTTAAAGGACAGACATACTTGGTCTATAAAAGACAGCCATCACCGCCCTAGGCGACGGGTGCTTTCATCGCCTTTATCTCGCCCTACCCTTGCTACCCTTGCTACCCTTGATCCTTTTCCCCATCCTCGTTCCCTTCGCTTAAACAACCACAGCAACACTAATGGAGAACACATATCCGCAGACTGCTGCAGTATCAGCATCAGTACCATCACCGGCGCAGCTAGTACCTGCCCAGGACCTTTCTCGTTCTCATAGCAATACCACTCTCTCTATTCCTGAGATATACGATTCAGCCGTGTCGCGATCAAGGTCTACAAGGAGACTGCAAGCAAGTCCCTCCTCCGATAATCTCTTTAATGGCGTGTCTACTGTGCTCGACGACGAACATCTCCACGCCATCGTAGGACAGCACCTCGTTGGCACACCCACGCTCCCCAAGATGGACGAGCTGCCCTCGTTCCTTAGCCCACCTTCGCCTAAGCAATATGCTCCTGCCACCCTCGAGAGACTTCGTACAAATTCATCCTCATCTTTACCAACCACCTCTGCTGTCTCCAACGCCGACAGCAGCAACACAGATGGTTCCATGACTCTGCACTCACATTTCCAACTCCAAGGAGGTGCCGATGCCAACGACGTGTACAAATGGCACGAGAAACAGACCAGACGTCAACTTGGGCCTAGATCGCACACTTACCATGCACCACACAGCAAAGACCCCACTATCTCGTCCATCAAAGCTCCAGGCGGATTCCGCCGCCACTTCTTGCAGCAGAATGCTGCCTCTCGCGGACAGCCTGCACCCAAGTTGCACACAAAGTCCTTTATCCATCACCTGGGTCTCTTCAACATGTACGAGATCGACCGCTTTGCAGGAGAAAACTTTCACTCAATCCCAAGACGCTCTATTGTTGTACCCAAGGATCTGGATAAACGGAGACTTTCCATGGCAGAGACGGTTGGGAGTCGGCGCTACTTTGTGCCTGGCGACCATCTGGGCGACGATGAGGAGGCCATTGAAGAGCCAGAAGAAAAGATTTCATTTTCAAAAGCTGTAGGCATGCTCTTCAAAACGTAAGGACTTTTGCGCTTCTTCGTATTCTTATTTTTCACTGGAATATGAACAGGACACAGCATATTAATATACCATTCATCTTTATAATAGGTTCATTGCCAGTGGTATTCTCTTCCTTCCCAATGCCTTCAAGAACGGTGGTATCCTCTTCGCGCCTCTGTTCATGACTCTGATCGCCGTCCTGTGTCTGCACTCTTTCTTATTGCTGGTCAAGTGCCGAGAGCTGCATCCAGGGTCATACGGAGAAATCGGCGAGCACTTTTACGGCCGCTGGATGCGCTACATCGTCCTCTTTGCAATTGCAATCTCTCAGTTTGGTTTCTGCTGGTAAGATCAATAACGACCTTTATCCCCTTGCGTGATGTGCAGTACCGTCATTGGGATTAACGCTATAGTATTGTCGTTCATTACATGGAAACGGTAGTGGATACTGCATTTTCTTTGCTCAGCAGTTTGCGATTGTGGTCGACAGTTTGGGCGGCGCCCATCTGGACAAGATTGTATGGATTGCCATCTTCTTCGTGATCCTGGTTCCATTCACATTTGTCCGCAATATTGGAAAGCTCGGATTCAGCACCCTGGTTGCAGATCTGTGCATCATTGTCGGATTGATTTACCTGTACACCTACGATATCAAGGAATTGATCACTCATAGGGATGCACCCCACCCTCTTCGATTATTCAACTCGGAGGACTTTGGCATCTTTATTGGCACAGGTAAAGTGAATAACAATATCATAAAAAAAAAAATCCATAAAAAAGGACTACATGGTCTAACGCTAGATTCTGTATATTCCGTCTTGTAGCTGTGTTCTCGTACGAGGGTATCGGAATGGTTATCCCTATCTGTGGTAGCATGGCAAACCCCAAACAGTTCCCTCGAGCGCTCACTATCGTCCTCACAGTAGTGTGCGTGCTACTGGTCAGCTTTGGATCGATGGGATATGCTGCCTATGGTGACCAAGTCCAGACGATCGTCCTTGATGATCTACCTAGCCATAATGGAGGAGAGAAGGCAGGAAAGAACGCTATTCAACTGTTGTATGTCATTGCTATTTTCCTGACAACGCCTCTGATGCTGTTCCCCTGCATCCGTATCGTGGAGCAAGTTGTGTTCAAGGTTGTCGGGGACGAGTCTTCGGGCAAAGTGAAGGCGCTGAAAGAGAATGTAGTGCGTGTACTTATCGACCTTGCAGTCGCAGCCGTAGCATATGCTGGGTACAGCAGGCTGGATATTTTTATCTCGTTCGTCGGCTCGTTTGCCTGTGCGCCTTTGCTCTTTATCTTTCCACCCCTGTTCCATCTCCGGGGATTCCCTGGCCAGCCTCTCTGGCGTAAGATCAGCGACATTGTCCTTATCCTCTTTGGCTTTATCGTTTTCTTCTATACCCTTATAACGAATATCCAGAACTTTTCCAAGAGCGGATGAAAGTTTTCATATAATAAATTCCGCGATCGTATTTAAGAACCAAACGTATCCTTACAGTTCACAAACCTTGAATGAGTGACTATACTCACGCATTCTCTCAAAGCAACCGGTCTGGGACAGCTGGCGCATCACGAGCCGTCAGGAATAGGGGCTCTTTCGGGTCTTAATCAAGTGGACAAAGGAGGGCAGAGTACGTCCTTAAGCAGCATTGTAGACGTCTCTCATTCCCTTCTATCCATGGGATACTTCTATCAAAACGAACGGCAAGTCTCAACATAAACAAAAGAGTTAGACGAATTTTAAGAAAGCAACTCTTGCAAGACACTTGACTATCTACAAGAGAAAGGAGTGCCTTCAAAGACTAAGGGAGGCCAGAGAATTTGAACCGCAAGTAAATCTAACGGTACCACGCTCCATCGCCATGGTCCTCTCTTGACATTAGCGAGAGTTCCAGGCTATGAGAAGAACAGAGCGTTGCCACAAAGTGGACATTGGGGCGGTGCTCTTTCACGTCCCCTCAAGAAACGTGGCTCCTCACCACAAAGACCTCATCATGCGCCCAATGTGATTTTCCTTTCACGAATTACCCATCAGTATGACCAATATAGAATGGGGATCCACTTCATTCACGACAATTGCAGTCGTTTTTTACACTCTCTCTCATGTACATGTCCACGTAAGCGATCTTACCTTTGCTGGTGTGATGGTGATGGAGGGAAGAGAAACAAGAGTCAGTGGGTCCCCTCACACTGACCACACTGATTTTTGAATAGCGATTTTATTTCGGGTACAATGATTTAGAGAGGCCGATCCTCAAAACATACTTCTTTTCGAGGGAGTGATCTTGCTTGGCCTTCCTAAGAGCCCCTCGGCCTGCTCGTCCGTGTGATCCAGTTCCACCCTCGCGGTGTTCTGGACATGGGGTCCGCGTCGATGGTGTCGAGAAAGCCCTAAAGGGGATGAGGTCAGTATCATGAATGTCCTTGTGTCCATTCCTAAATAGAAATGCAACATACCTCCAGTGAGCGAAGTAGGCGCAGACAGGATGCCACCCGACCTGAGTCTGTCTGGTCGCACGGAATGAACGCGACGCAGGACTTCGCCCAATGATATACCCCATGCTCATACACCATGGTGTACAGAACCATGCGGTGCCTTATCTCATCAAATCCATCATGTTGTTAGCCGATAATGTATGACATTCAGAAGCCATCTGTATGCAAAGGCAAACTCTGCGACTGACCAAAGATTTGGACTGCGGCTGCCTGTCTTATGTCATGGCCCCTCAAGAGGTGTGTATCGATTGAGTCCTTGCACAGGTTCGCGAGTTTCCACAAGTCTTTCAGATAGGAACGCCCACATTCCTGCTCTCTTGGCGGCTTCACTTTCACAAAGGCGAGCTCCCGCTTGTACCTGCTGATGATGGCATTGGGCTTATATCTGTTGCCGCGGCGCTCTTTCGACCCCTCTGACTCCTTGTTGGCCCAGTCAAGCTTGAAGACTGACTTAGCAGGGAACTGCCTCGTGAACAGGGCGTCAACGGCACCGTGGCAGTAGGTACCCTCAGTATCGCTCTCAAACGAAAGGTACTCAGTCGGGAGCTTCATCTCCCTATGAGCAATGGAGAATGATGGCGTGAGCTTCGGCATGCACAGATGCGGTATCAACGTTGCGTATAAACCATCGGTGCTTACAGAGTTTCGTAGAACAGGGTGACAGAGCGCAGCTCCCGTCCCTCAGCATTTCCGGCGTCAATGACCATTCCTTCAGCCAATTGTTCATCCAATTTCCTGCATAGACATGCTACTTCATCTGGTAGAACAGAACACGGCCAAGTGTGCTTGCCTGGAATTCCGTTGTAAACCTCAGTAGGCATGGTTTTGGGGCAGATGCCGAGGTCCCAAATATAATTCATAGAGCTAAATAAAATAAAAATAAAAAGGTCAACGCACGGCAAGGACTTGCATATATTGTAGAACCACATTCCTCACTCACAAAAAGTGGCCAAGATTCTCGATGCTTGTCTTAGTGGTGGGGCCATTCACTAAAGCTGTCGAAGTCCTTTGGTAGTCCAAGAAGAGCTGCCCAACATCAGTTTCAGCGACCTTGTACTTGAATTTCACAAATACGGTTGGGTCAATGCGGAAATTATTTTCCATAATATCCTCATCGCCCGAGACTGAAGATCGGCGACCAAAATCATGGCACGGTAGTGTTGATGATGAAAATGATGATGTGGTGGAGAAGGGCCGGCGCCGACGCTGCATCTAATCGTTTGCCAATCAAGGATCAAAATAAGTATCAGCTAAATTGCATCTAGCAGGTCATATCACAACCAAGGATAGTGGATTGACCTACTCCCCGAGCGGTGTGCTTTCTGCTGATCAATAGACGGTTGTCGACGTTTCAGGGGGACGGTTCTCGGGTGACCTGGCAGCATTAACAAAGAACGAACAAGAGTCATCACAATGAACAGTCAGGATGCGGATATACGACAAGACATTAAGAAAACAGTCAAGTAAACTCTACCATTGATGCGTGGAAGGTAAACCTCTATCAAATAGAAAAACATGGAAAAAGGCGATTGTTAGCCACTCTGAAAAGGCCTCATGTAGTAATTAATGTTTCTGACAGTACTAATCCTACTTTCAGAATTGGTGACTTGGATGCGCCCTCAAATCTTCCGTTTGCTCCACAGCCACGATGACTTTATCCCTGGACACAAAGGTTCGCAGATTGGCCTTAAGATTGCGCTAGTGCGGTATAAATCCATAAGTCGAGCAAAAGCATTGGTTGTCGCCACTCCTACAACTTTTATACATGTAGCACAACGTCGATTTTTAACATACGTCGGCCACCACTTGCGCGAAGATGATGATCCTCTCCGCCTTTGTGAACCGACGAAACCGTTGGTAGGCCTCCTGGTGTTCTTGCGACTCTGAGTCCTTCAGGTAGGTCATGGCGGCGGTCACCCAAAGTTCATCACATCGCTCCGCACTTGCTTGCCTTTCGAGCCTTGCCCAGTTTTGAAGAGTGATGTCCGTGCCGGGAGCAGTCTCAAGGTAGCGTCTTTGTTCAGTATTCATTATAAAATGGATGGAATGCAGAGAATGCAGAGCGAATCGCCCAAGACTGATTGCGCGTGCGATAAATTAAAAATGTTACTCAAATCACATGATCTTTAACCTGCTTTGCAAGATTAACTTTTTCAGATACTGTGGGCGATGTATGAATAGTCTAATATATATTCTAGACACTAGATTGCCTGCATCATTGTAAAGTTTCTCGGATGGCACTGAAGAAGGTTGGATTGAAAGGTATTTAAGTGCAAGGTAGTCTAGATACTTATAAGAGGTGTGTTTTTTCCACCAGGCCAATGGATTTTTCGTATATTTCAAACGTCGCTCGCCAAATTCCATTGAGTACGTGCAGTAGTCCTGGAACTCTCTAAGGACATTCCTGGTTTACGGGTAGCCTGTCTGTTGTCTAGATGTTTCGTCATCAGAAGAGTCCGTTCATTATATAGTAACGCCGTGGATGAGCTCTGGTCCTTGATTAGATCCAAAATATCTTTGACAATTAGGCGATGAACATGGTCGAGCAGCTTAAGAGGAGCACCATCCCGATGTAACTGTGTATCAGAGAATCCATATTTCTTTAGCCCTGGGTTGAGGTATGTTGCAACAGCCACTGCATCGAGCATACAATCCATAGGCCAGCGTCCTGAACGCTATCGCAGGGAGAGCCGAGGAAGAGGAGGAAAAAAAAAGCAGCAGCAAGAGGAAAAGGTTCAACAGACGGAAGAATGTAAAGAGTAATTGAAGATTATGTAGATTGTACGTTGACCTACTTTCAGTTCTCCGTTACTTATCTGAAGAACTCTATGCGTTGAGATCAAAGGAATAAGCGAGGTCAATGCCGGTCACCATTGCCAGTGATGGCTCTGCTCGTTGGAGTAGAATAGAATAGTAGCTCTCATCCTTATTTCCACAGCCGGTTGCATTATACCCGATCCGGCCCCTTATTTCCTCCTGTCTAGAAAAAATATATCCAAGGAAATGCTTTACTTCCTTTGGCGCCATTTCTTGTACAATAATATTTTATTATTGACGTATAGCTGGACATAAAACCGCTGCGCTTCCTCCATGAAATTCGTTCCTGCAGTGCTTTCTTTATGCCTCTCATGCTATCGATAAAGTTCCTGGATCGGTGTAGATAGAGGTCCATTTCCATGAACTAAGCGAGGTGCTTCTTTTTGATGGGGAAATCGGGGAAGTCTCAGCTCATCTTGCGGTTACCAGGCTTATGATTTCGTAGTTTCGCCAGGTCATCCTGCCAAAACAGCAGGGTCGGTCAATAGTTCTTCAAATAACCATCCTCATTATTTTGAAATTATATATCTTACCTTGGCAGCAGAAAGAGTTTGAATGGTTGCAAGCAACGATGGAATCATATCTGCCGAGGTAGGGATTACGAATGTTCACACACGTTCCAGAAAGAACATTCCTCGGAACTTGACTGACAACCTCATGAAGACACCTTTGATATGAACAACCTGCATTAACGGTGCGGTAGGGTTGTCTGCTCCCAGAAGAGATTTGCCAAATCGTGCAAGCCGATAAAAGTCCCATGCGTTTTTGGCGTGCTGGGTCTCCTGGTAGGGTCCTGTTACTTCTCCAAAGAGAATTTCGCGCTTACAAATCTTTGCGACAATGTCCGCCCTGTCCGGCTGGATACCCTGTTGAATTCGGCAATTAAAAAGTCACGGCGCTTCGAAGGTATTCTTGAAGGTCCTCAAACGACTTAGTCGCGGATTCTTGGTTGGTAAGACCAAAGCGGGTAATGAAGTTGGTGAAGAAGACGTGCTCCTTATCCCTCTGTTTGGTGGCCCAGTCCAAAAACTCTTGCGTCGTATCATAAAGGTTTTAGGCAAAGTGAGAGGTTAAAACAGGATCATAAAAAGCGCGTATATACAACAGGTTCCATTAATGCGTAAAAATCAAACAGAGGAGCCACATGGGGCAATAAGGGCACCCATGAAGAGCCCCTAAGAAGACCATCACTGTCGCGGCCACTTCCCGGTCGGCAAACCAGAAGTCCGAAAGGACTCGTTAAATCTGCTAGAGCTAAAGAAGTATCCCGCTAATGACAGGATGTTTCTGCATGCGTACGAAAGGGTCGTTAATCGTACCTGCAAAGGAATGGGCCAAGAGAGATAAAAAAAAAAAGATTGATCAACTCAGGTCAACTCAGGTCAACCCTTAATAATGTCCACTCAAATGGCGGGGGCAATTACACAAGCCCAAACGGCCCAAACGGCTTCCTTTTCCTTTCCTCCCTACTCGATCTTTACACCACTCACCTCACGCAGCTATGCAGTCTTTCTCCACCTCCATCTCACCTCTTCGTTCTCATTTTCCCTCTGCCTATTTCTTCGTTGGCTCGCTCTTGTTCACAAGGATCCTGTGCTGGTGGCAATACATAAACAAGGTAAGTTCCTAAACCACTTTGGCCTTTGAGGCTCCTTGTTCACAGGAAAAAAAATGAACAGTCGGTTTGGCTGTGCCTCCCTGTTGGCGTGGACTTTCAGGCACAGTCATATGCAGGCGGACAGAGAGTCCTTTTCCTTTCCTTTTCCGTTTTTCTATTTCTTCCCGTACAGGAATGCTGTGACGCGATACCCCCGTTGTTGCAGATTGGTCAGTAGCGGTCGGGGCAGGCCGTTGAGACAACCACGCGGCGCGCTCGTTGCGGCGTACGTTCTATCCGCCGTGATGCCATCCTGAGCGATGTATATGCTCCTGGTGATTGTCATTACCACCTCTACATTTGTACCCAGTCGACCACGGGCTGCAAAGTAGGTGGTGCAGGTGCGGATAGGGCTTACGGTTTCGACTTCAGCTCATCTGCGGCGGCAAAGTTAATGATACCGTCAATACCGAAGAGGCGTTCAGGCTGTTGAGGGTGTGTGTGTGTGTTTTCTATCCACATATATTTATTGGTTCGGAGTAGTGGCGCCGAGACAGAAGAGTGAAGCGGACGATGGGAGACAGATGCGTAGAGTGGGAATGGTGACAGTGGTGGCTATGGGATGCGGTGCCTGATGTCGATCAACTCTCCTGCGATTAGTTGCACACAAAGGAGCTCTATCTAATCTCGTTCCATTCAACATCTACCGAGTGACCTTTTCGGTTGATCAACATTCACAAACCATGAGCAACATCATCATCTCCGAGGACCACCCTTATCGTGCATATATTGAACAGCAAGGTCTCGACAACCTGTTGCCGATCAGTTTCTTCCAATTCCACCGCTTCACGCACAGCCAGAAAGACTACGCGGGTCAAGAGTACAATAAGTTGATCGCGCTGGTCATGCAGCAGCGCGCCCCAGATGTCGGCAAAGCAGCGAGCAAGTTGGGTCTCGTCGGCGACCTGCAGGCATCCTGGATCGTGTCTTTGCAAAGAACCATTACAACGACGTGGCTGACGCGATAACAGATGAGAGCATGAAGGACCCGGTCGCGCGCTACATCATGTCCGTCATTTCATAGTAAGTTTTTTTTTTTTTTACTAAAAGCATCAACCAAGCTCGATACGACCGAAAGACGTATTCCCCATCCTGTGCTTTCATCATCTAGCGCGCACTACTTCACCTTCCACGACCACGTCCCCACTCACATCAATGAACGACAGGGTTTTGCGGACTTGATGTGGCCGTTCATCAGAGGTGCAATGACGATGACGGGTGTTGAGACGCAGTACCTAGAAGTTCTCATCGCTGGAGTTCTTGAGCGCAAGAACTTGGAAAAGGATGGCCTGACGGAAGCCAAGCAAGCAGGCCAATATGCTGATGGGGTCGCTTTTTGGGAAGACAGCCAAATCTTCCTCTCAGAAGCCTCGACCATCGACAGCCCAAGGGCGGAGAAGCTGCGGCAGGGTGAGTTCAAGCTCGCCAGGGCCATGAGGGATTCATGGGTCAGTCAAGTCAGGGCCACATGCAAGCATTCGGTTCCCCTGAGCGGGGTCGCTGTCTTTGGGTCCAGCACATTCAAGGACGAAACCAAGCTCTGGCGACTTGACTTTCGTGGCGTTTTCGGCTTGTTCACTTCAGCTCTTTCTTTGTCCCGCTCAAGAAAGGCCAATTTGGAAAGAAAGCCAAAGTGTCCATCCTTCGTTGCCTCGAGTTGGCAATGCGTGTCAAAGCAGAGGTCGACGCGCGGGAGGAAGACGCGGATCCTGTGGATCATGAGATGCGCGAGCTGTTGGAGAAGGCTGTGCCAGCCATTTAGAGTACCTCAGCAATTCCTATGAAGAACCGCAAGAGAAGACCATCTGCGTTCTTTTGCGCGTCAGCGAAGTAACAAAAATAAAAATAACAATTGCATGCAGACAGGGCGCTGGTCAGAAGCGAGGTGAATATGCCACTCATGAACAGTTCCGCGATCTTCACGCTGTAATCTTGCACAGAGACGTGGACCCTAGAATATGGAGGAATGAAAGCGTTCGCTGATCATGATGGGCGTCTTTCTTTTTTTGTTTTTTTGGGTGAAGGTTGACACGTACTCGCCCAACCTGAACCTGCAGTGCAGTTGATGTTGGTAGAGACATGCCGTCCGAAGATGTTGATGATAAAAGTCGAGAACGGAAGGTTTTTTGCTGCCGTGCTCAGGTACTGGATGCCTTCCAAATGATACGCTGTGGCGTCAGAGCTAGGAAATGATAGATCTGGTTGATAGGGACAGGTCCAACACTATGTGGCGTTTCATCCTGCGCTTGGGCCGTGTGGTCTTCGCAAACTTGGCACCCAAAGTTTTCTAACCGACGACATTGCATTCTTTGGTCTGGCACAGCCCATAGTGCAAAAGGGTTTGGTCGTGTGACATGAAGAGTGGGGAGAAAGGAATGAGTAATTGACAAGAGGCTGCAAGTGAAGGCGAGAGGTAGGAAGCAACAAAAAGAATCGAGAGCAATGCAGAGGGTCAGTCGAATGCAAGAAAGGAAATGGACGAGCGAGTAGTCGAATGCTAGAGAGGAAAGAGGAATGGAAGAAGTGTTCGAAGATGAAATCAGCGACGACGTGGCAGGGAGGGTGGAGACAAGGAGAAAGAAGGTGAGTGGATGAGCGCTGTAGTGCTAGCAAGGCCGGCAAAAATAAGAGTAGGCGAGCAACTGAGGGTCGGTGCAAAAAAAACAAAAACGACGAGGAATAAAGGCAGGTGGGACTCGAGAGCAGTTCCGGCCTGTAACGTAGACACTGAGACAGACCGTGGCCGAGTGAGCGGGGACAAGGTGAGTGGAATACGCGCAAGAGAATAGGGCGCGATCGGGGCGGCATGGTGGTTGCCAGGGGTGCGACTGAGAGAATGTAGCGAAAGAAAAGATAGACAGAGGAGCGTGGTATTGAAAAGAGTGTGTGAGAGGGAGTAAAAGAGGAAAGGGGGGACGAGAGAGAGTGAACGGAAGACACAACGGTGAAATGAAACGAGCAACGAGAGACGAAGGAGTATCTGGAGAAGTAGCTGAGAAAATAAAGCATGCGCAAACTGTGGGTTGTGCACTGTCAATAAAGATCGATCTTCTCCTGCAGAGGAGTGAACTCTGGATTGTTCTGCGTCAAAGAGACGAGGCCAGATGATAAAGGTGATGCCACGAGATCAGCTCGACGAAAGCGAGGAGCCTGAGTAAGAGCAGATGATCTTATTATTCCGAGATGATGGCGGGTGCTAGAGGTTGATCGAGACGTGGTGGGGTGAAGGAAGAAGATTCAGCCAAGATGAGAGAGTGGAATGATGGGAAAGAATGACCGGGAGTGAAGAGTGCTGCCGAGGGTGCGACTGAGGACGAGTGAAATACAATTTCTCTAGAGTCAGGATGGCTGGATGCACCGGCCCAACTCCACGTTATTGCAGGAGTTATCCTGTGAACACGCAGGACCATCGCCAACTCCTCTTCTGAAGTCCGAGGTATTGAAGGGGTGTTGGATGGAAGATGGAGGTGAATGCCTCAGGTTCTCCCTGGCCTTCCTGCTATGTTCGCCATTCATGCTCCTGAAAATAATATTGGAAGAAGGATGCGGTTATATGTACATCAATGATTGAGGAATGGGACTAAGATAGTCATCACGGGGCGCACATCTGCACACGGGTGGGTGACGTCTCACGGAAGTAGCTGGTGCCAACATTGCGAGGGCGGATGGGATTCGCCCTTGAAGCCAAAGGCGGTTCATATTGGAGACTCTACAGGGGTAAACCTTCAGCAAACCATCGCCTTCGCTCTCCCTCTATACATAAACCATGCCTCATGGGAATCCACCCCCATCCATGGCGCGCATGGAACCACAGGAGTCTGAACTGTGGGCAACTAGAATTAAGTACGTCTGCCACAGCAACCGTGGGCCAGGGTATCAGCAACTGGACTGGCGGGGTTCTGCTTTTATTGCTGTCATAAATATGAGGTTATGGGGTCTCTTTGTCTCTTCGTCTCAAGCATCTTACTAATCAGTTCATGCACATCTTGCCCATTCAACTCGCCTCAGAGCTGTGCCATTCAACTCTCCTAACTTCAACTGCATTATACCTGGGTGCCCGAACTCATACCAAACCAAGCAGGGACTAGAGCGCCACTTCGCCGCGATACACATGTACAGGGCGGATCCGAACGCCAAATATTCTCGATCCACCTCGGCCGCTTCAATAGCCGGCAACACCTTCAATAGCATGCGCAGGAACAGTGGCAGTGGGACCAGGAATGGCCGTGTACGGTCACGTCGCAAAGGAAGACCTCCTGGATCCGGACTCAAGGCTCGGCTTAAGCAGCAGGAGATAGAGCAGGCATTGGAGCAGGCCATCACAGAAGGAGACGCTGTTCATCGCCCAGAGATTCACACAAACCATTCGCTCCTCGCCAGCCACGCTGCTTCAGCACGGCACGATTGTGGCGACGATGAGGCCAAGCCGAGGGAAGAGCGCTCGTATCTCGAGTTTTTTCCATTTCTCAACACGTCTTTGAGACTCGAGCTAGTGGATGCTTCGCAGATGCAGTCTCAAACATTGGAGGGGTCATCTCGGACAAGCGCGCCGGAGGCTGACGATCTTTCGAAACCAGGAACGAAGAGCACAGCGGTGAAAACAGAAGGCAGCGTTCTCGACACGGCACCCATCCCCCCGACGACAAATGACCATAAAGAACATACCATAACAAACGACATCTTTCACGACTCAATTAATGAACTACCAAACGAAACCTCGGCCAGTGGTCTTACCAACACCTTATCATCACCAGTGACAGAGATTGTACTTGCAGACCAGAATCACCCTGGAGACTCTAACGTGGACGACAATATGGATGGGGATGCTGCGTCAGACCGGGATGAATTCTTTGATGCGAAAGGATTCATCGAGAGCGAGGCGGAATCGAGCCAAAAGCAGGTTATACAGCATGAACGCAGCGCCAGTAGGGATGAAGGTCGCTCAGTGTCCCCGGGTACTCAAAGCGAAGTCAGGGACGAAACCATGGATATGGACGTAGATCAGGAAGGATCGGCTAGCACAAACACTGACATCGCAAACGCTGACGTGGAAGAAACGAGTCATGACTATAATGTCTCTGCCATGCAGGAGGATGATGTAAAGATGGTGCCTGAACCTGAGGCACAGGATTCCAAAAGTGCTGAAAGGTCGTCGTTCGCACCATCAACCAACGCTCACTCTACCGGATTATCTGCAAAACAATCAACCGCGCAGTCGATAACGACTGCCCTTGAACCCAAGACACCGGCAACTCAACTTCCCCAGTCATCCTTCAGATTGATTCCAAGGGATGATGATGACCTTGAAGAATACCATCTGCCTGCTGGCCACAACGTGCGGTACATCGGTGAGTGAATTGTGTAGGGTGCGCTTCTGGAACCGATACATTCACTTACATACGGCAGACTAAACTCCACCTAATGCTGCCAACCACCTATAGAGCCGACGGAGACGGAACTCGCAGAGCGTGTGGAATATGACATGGACGAGCAGGGTATGTCGATCATATGAAAGTCATCGATCACAGAAACTTGGAAGCAAATGACTAATATACAGCTTGTGATTTCAATAGACGAGTTTTGGCTCAAAGACATCAACGCGGAGCGACGCAAGCAGGATTTAGGAGAGGTCTCTGCTTCGATGTTTGAAAAGATTATCGATCGGCTCGAGAAGGAGTGGTTTGATCTGGTAAGTGTTGGACACCACTTTTCCCCTCTTGTTGATTTGTTCGAGTAATCCAAATTGAAATGGATGTCTATTTCTTGTCAATTAAATAGACTAAGAATATCCCAAAATCGACGGAAAATCTGCCACCAGAGGATTCTGCCTGCAACATTTGCGATGATGGCGAATGTGAGAACAGCAACGCTATTGTTTTCTGCGACGGTTGTAACCTCGCAGTACACCAAGGTATGTCACAACCATTCGCGACGACAATGACTTCCATGTTCATGGTTCTTGCGCACATCTTCTTTTCAAATGTTGGCCGCTAATATGCTTAATAATAAACGTTCGCAATAGACTGCTATGGCATCCCATATATTCCTGAAGGCCAATGGCTCTGTCGCAAATGCATGTTGTCGCCTCAGATGCCAGTATCCTGCATATTCTGTCCAGGCGAAGGAGGGGCATTTAAGCAGACAACGAACAGTCGATGGGCACATCTCCTGTGCGCAAGCTGGATTCCCGAAGTAGGCGTGGCGAATACAGTTTACATGGAACCCATCGACAATATCGACAAGATCCCAGCAAGCCGTTGGAGGCTGACCTGCTATATCTGTAAACTCCGAATGGGCGCTTGCATTCAATGCGAAACGAAGAACTGCTTCCGGGCTTTCCATGTGACCTGTGCACGAAGAGCTCATCTGTACATGAAATCGAAATTGTCCAAGGCTTCTAACTCTGGAGGAGAGGTCCTGGTCTATCGTGCTCACTGTCATAAGCATACACCGGTAAGTACCAGGAACTGCACGATGCTGCTCAGATTATTGGTGCTCATGAAGGTGTCAACCTAACTCTTTCTCCCCTTCCTATTTTCGATCCTTCACTTTGATCAGCGTGACTACCGAGGAGCCGTTGATATCGCCGGAGCAGCTGCATTGTTTGCACACAAGGGCATCAAGAAAAAGCGGGCCAAAATCCGTGTTGTGGATGACGATAGCGAAGACCCTGACTACGGCCGCAGTGATGAGGAGGAAATCTCTGGCCATGGACGATCCTCGGTTTCCAACAACGACACGGGAGCAACAACATCATCTGCCCTCGTGGCTTCTCAATCGCTTGGTGGATCCAGGACATCAAAAGCGGCTCTAGCGCATCAAAAACACTATACGCCTGGCGCCCCACTAGCGCCCATGTTTATCGTCAACCGCCTTCTCCCGTTCGTGGGTAAACTGGGGGCTAAAACACCGGCACTACGGAAGGTGTCTGCGCTGAATTTTATCTACACCGTCTGCAAATATTGGTCGCTCAAACGAGAATCGAGACGCGGCGCACCGTTGCTAAAGCGATTGCATCTGGAACCCTGGACAGCCTCCGCTTCAGCTCACAGGCAGACTGAAGAAGAGAAAGTAAAGAAGCTGCAGACGCAACTGCTATTGCGTGGTGATCTGGAGAAGGTCAGGATGCTTGCAGAGCTCGTACGGAAGCGCGAGAGGGCCAAGCTGAAGCGCCAAGAGCTGCAGAACCGTTATTTATGCAAGATCATATTCCCACTAAAGACAATCCTTGAAGATACGCTTGCAGAGCTGGAAAAGTAAGGATCGGCCACTCTCTACCATGAAGGATGCAACTCAAAAGTTCGGTTTTTGCTGTCTCTAACCTTGTAACCTTACACTTTTTTTTCCCTTTTTTTCGTCAGGTTGGATCGGCAAAAGTTTTTCGCATACCCGATTTCTGCAGAGGAGGTCAAGGACTACCATGATGTTATTAAGAATCCCATCTGCTTCCAGACTATGAATGAGAACGTCTTCACTCATGAGTACCAAAGCGTAGAGGAGTTTGCTGTAAAGTCCTTCTTTCCGTTTTACAATGGTTGTCGTCAACAAATTTGGAAACGACCCCTGATCAATCATTATTCCACGCTACTTTAGGATGACGCCCGACGTATCTACCACAACTGCCTAACTTACAACAAAGTCGATACACCATACTATCGAGCAGCGACCCGACAGTTGAAGCAGGCAGAGCCGCTCCTTCAAAAAGCCAAGGAGGATTACGAACATCTGGAAATCGACCCGCAAACTGGATTCCTAGCCGTACCTATCGATCCCGAGATTTTTACCTACAACCTGGTGCCATTCCAGCGACCCGAGGAAGAAGGAGAGAGACAGCTGTCGGATGTTTCTGTTCCCGCAACGCAGAATGTTGTCCCTACTGAAATAAACCCACCGAAATCCAAGCGCAGAAATCCTTCGGTCGATCTGCCCAGACTACCTGTCGTTACTGGAAGACCTCTCAGAGCAACCTCAGGAAGAGCGGGGCAAACTGCAGGATCATTGGCAAGTTTAGCAAGTACAACAGCCTCCAACTCACAAAAGTCAGCGCAGGAGGCCCAACAAGCGCTGAACAAGACTCCGGGTTTCCGTTCGCCTTCTAGAAACGGACCCCGACCGGAGGTGCCGAAACTAAAGACGGCAACCCTGACGAGGGCTGATGTGGCAAAGGCACGGCAGGCTTCTAGCGATGGCACTGTGCAGTTGAGCCTGGATGAGGATGAGTTACTGGAAAAACTGAAGCACAAGTCGAAGAAATCGCGATCATTGGCCGTCAACTTGCAGTCGAGACTCAAGCCTTCGATCGTCGACAAGGCTGTGGTGATCAACAAACCTGCACCGAAGGGATGGGCGTACGTAGTGGTCGAGGGAGAAGAGGACACAACGGAGGGCGAAGATGAAGTCGATTCAAAGGAAGGGGAGTTGGATGAGGAAACACAAGCGCTGGAGAAGGCCAAAGAAGAGGCCAGGATAAAGCGTCGGGAGGAGAGGCATGCACTCGCTTTGAAGAAGAAGCTGGCGAAGGGACAGAAGGCCAAGGCTAGAGCAGAGGCTTATGCCCGGCTGAAGGCTAGTAGGGCTACAGGGAACTTGGCGCAAGCTGAAAAGGAGGGAGCCAGCGGGAAACAGGACAGCCAGGGTTCGCACTCACAGATAGAAATCGACAGTACTCTCCCACTCAGACATTCGAGCCAAGGAAGCAGGAACGGCAGGTCCAGATCAAGGCGAAGTGCAGCCGATCAACGCTCAAAGGGTGCAGCAGACTCAATTGCAGACCATGATGACCAAGAGGGGCCTGTAGATCTCAATAAGGTGGTAGATGGTGGCGATCTACGGATGACTTCGACCTCAACCCCTCATCAGAACAGTCAAAATAGCGACTCTGAAACTGAGATGGATGTTAAGGAGCATGAGACGCATGGCAAGGGAAAACAAACGGGGAGGCATGGCGCCGACCTCAGTAATGGTGTCGATGGACTGGGTCTGAATTCTGAAGGGCAGGAGCCGAAAAGCGATGATGACGATGATGCTAGTGTACCAGTAGAGGATGAGGTAGCAGCGATGGACGAGGACCCCATGCGGAAACGCCAGAGGAGGCCAGCTTCTTCACGGGTTGCTGCTCGGGATGTTTCTGAAGATGAGTCTGCTACTGGAAGTACCCGTCGCCTTCGATCCACTGACGCAGCGCCATTGATGTCAGTGTCCTTGGGAACACGGAGGGAAAGTTCAGCGAGTCAAAGAAATGACATTACTGGTGAGTGGTGTTAACTTTGCATTGCATCTATGCCTCATTCGATTAGTTAATTAATTTGAAAACCCCTTGCTGCTTTAATTTAGGCAAGAGACGACGGAGTGAAAGTATTGAGGGCTCGCCCAAGAAACTAAAATCTGATCGGCACGGCGGACCTTTGTCGTACGGATCCTTAGTATGGGCCAAGATGGAAGGGTTTCCTTGGTTCCCTGCAGAAGTAAGAGGAGTACAGGTGCCTGCTATTTTTCATTCTATTCTTTACGTGCTGGAGCAATTGCTCACGCATTTATCTTTTATTACACAACATGTAGCTGATGGATCCAAAGGGGCCGCAAGTACCAGACCAGGCGCGGGAGATGAAGAAGGAGGGCCATGGAGTCCATCTGGTACAGTTTTTCGATTTGCGTGAGCGCGGTGAGCGTGGGCGGTCATGGTATTGGGTTACAACCGCACAGCTGTCACCACTGGGCGTCGATCTGGACGAGGATCGCAAGCGCGTCCACATCAAGGCAGGCTGGAATCCAAAACGTCGCAAGACGGTCAAGCAAGCCTATATCGATGCCTGTCAGTTAAAGGGGATAGACCCTAGTCTCGTTCTTACAGAGTCCTCTTGAGGTCAAGGGCCTTCTTTTTCCTTCCACACTGGTGACCAGGAAATAAAAACCATCCTGTCAGCCATTATTATAACACAGAGATAATTTAGAAGCGCTTTGGCTGCGACGATGCTATTGTGTATTGTGTATTGTATATTGTTGTACATGAATCAGCTCAGCTGCTCCAGGATACCTTCGAGAACGCCAGCGGAGAGCGGGATGTAAAGGATTTCCACGCCATCCGCGCCCTTCTTGGATTGGACGATGCGATGGTCTCTGAACTCTGTCAACTGTGTCCTAAAGGTCATGGCGTTACTGACAAGGAAGTTCTCCTGGCATTTTTTGAAAAGTGTACTGTGAGCCATGCCATAGTCCATTTGGTTCTTGCTGCCTGTGCTAGCGGCCCCTCCTTCGACCACATCCCTCTCGGACTGAATCTGATGCTCAGCTAGGATTCTGAAGAGACCCTTGCCATTTGAGGTCAGGCTGGCAAGCACAAACTGGATACCGCGTGCCCCCAGTTCCCCTTGTCGGACCATGATTGAGTTTTCGTAGCTGGTCTCGGCTAAGTATGGCCTGAACGTCGTGAGCTCATGCCAGACCCAGCGAAAGCGCGCCGCCTTGACAGTATCCCAAAGAATGTTGGTGTTGATATGATCCATGGATGCCACGAGATGGATGTGTGGGCAGGAGGCAAGCAAGCTGAGTGCGGACTGGGTCTTTTCCGATCGTAAGCTGGATCCGTCAATGTTGTGAATGATGAGATAAAGCTTTTGGATGGCGCGGTCCGGTTGCGAAAAGTAAGCTTGAATAAGGGCAATCTGTTCTTGCAGAGTACCCGTGGGCCCCGAATATTGCAATGCTTCCGAGCTGATCTTGCTAAGAATTTCCCTGACGGTTAATGTTGGAAAGTATCCATTGACGAGGATCAGGGGTGCATCCGTAAGGACAGTGGTGGCAAACTTTGTGAGCAACGCACGTTTAGAGCCATAGCCATATATTAGGAGGTTGAACCCTGACATGAGCTCAAAGTACCACTGTGGGAACTGCTCCTCGTACAGAAGCATCAGCATCTCCATCTCCTTTGAATGCTTTGTCGGTGTGCGCTTGAGTGCCTGAATAAAGTCCGCATGCTCCAGTGTCGGCAGTTTCGAGAGCGTGTTGTTGGACGTTTTCGACTTTTGGTGTAGATCCTGGAAGTATCGTTCCGCACCCATCTCGTCCTCCTCAAAGAACGACTTCTGGGCGTCCTGTGCGTCGTGAACGATAGTATCTGCAAAGTCGCGTTGGCCTTCCCGGCGATCATCATCGGACTCGCCTTCATCTTCCGAGTCATGGTCCTCGTCCTCCTCATCCTCCTCAGAGCTCGCCTGGTTCATTCTCGAGACTGTCCTTGTGAATCTTCTCCTCTTGACCTCATGATCCGCAGCGGAAACAGTTGCACCCGCTGCGGAAGATACCTTAGTGCTGTTCTTTCTATTATTCGTCTTCACTGTACTCTGCTGCTCTTGCTGATGGTCAATGATGGATTTGAGGCCTGCGATCTTGCGTTGCGTTTGGAACCCAAACACCTCTCTTCCTCGTGCGTGTCGTACTATAGCCGCAGCATCATTCTCCTCTAATGTACTTGGCGCCATGATCGTGTCAGCTTGAACGGATATACTGCTGCTGGCATCAGCGCTGGTACTGGTTGGCAAGAAAACATCCTGTAATGCAGCGGCACTCTCTGCATCCTCCTGAATATTCCTATGTTTGATAGACAAGTCATTGGTCTTGTCGACAGTCAGGCCAGACTGGATCCCGATTCGACGTTTTCGCGGGATGTTGCTTTGGACCGCATGCTTGAAGCGCTTCGTGAGAACTGATTCTCGTTCAGCATCCTGGGCTGACACTCGACAGTTGATATGTGTTGGGATCACGTCATTTCCTTGATATACGATGCACACCATGTCCACTCTTCCAGGTTCCGGGCTGCTGCAGTACGAGTACGGACAAAGAGCGCAGCTGGACAAAGGTTAGCGAGCCGTTATAAAGTGCGAGCGATATCACTTGAACAGCATATATATTATTTTACCCTATTCAGTAGGTGTATATAAAGTCTAGACGACCTAGTAGGAAGAGTTGACAATAGTTGGAAGCGATGGTGAAGGGACGCGTTGTTGAGAGACATCCTTTTCACCTCCACCTCATTCTTTCAATTCGGTTTGGTGGCAATAGTGGAGTGGCTTGGGGCGGTCCGCTGCTCACACAAAAGTCAAATTGAGCCGGCGGTTCAATTGTCCCTTCTCTCTTTGGAATAGATTCATTGCAATGGTACTGCTGCAGGGCACGCAACCCACACATCCGCATCCAAAGGATTCATTCAGCTCATCCATCGATCCAATCAATCGATCGACTCGACAGTCAGGAAGATCATATCTGTGGACAGCATTAGATACATCTATCGCCAAAGGAGTATCTGCAATTGCATCCGGCCCAGGAACAACATTTGCACCATCGACATAGATTTTTAGCAAAAAAAAAACACAGGACAGGATGTCTCATGTGAACAATGGCACGCCTTCAGGACTCTATTCGCTGTTTGTTCATAACGAGCCAACTGATTCGGCACTATACGACCTCAACAGTGGTATTGACTCTGGATGAAATCTCCGTTCAGCTTGGGGCTCATCCATGTCGGCAAAAAGAATCACAGAGTTCATCCCACCTACCGCCAGAGCTGCTGCAAATAGCCATACCAACTTTGCGAAAAAAGCTGAAATCAACGACGATGAAGCGACGCAGCAAGGCGTTTACGATCGTTATGCCAGGGGATGAAGTAACTTCAGGAATAATAGGATCGGTACTGCCGAATGGAGATCAGACAGCGCTTCCACCACTCTCCAGCGCAGGACTAACATCATCGACTTGGTACATCAACCTGGCAGGACTTTCGCTTGAAACGCCTATGCATCGTTACCAAAGCATATGGCTTCATCGCCCCTCAACATACGAGCCAGGACTGCACAGATAGGAAAACTCTTCCCAAGAGCTGCAGTGGAAGCGCTGACTCATCATCGACGACCTTCCCTTTCACGCTTCTTACAAAGGAAGCTCAAACGCCCACTCAACCCATGCTACACGCCAGCGACTGACCCTATACGACCTTCTTTTTCATTTTTTTTTTTTTTTTTGTTCTGTAGCCTTCCAACAAGTCGTTCATCATCAAGCGCAAGCTCGGAAAGAAGCAGAAGCAGAACCGTCCTCTGCCTAACTGGTGCCGCATGCGTACCGACAACAAGGTATGGAAACTGACCCTTATCTTCGGGAACCCCGCATTGAACTATTTCCAGAAAGCCATTGAAGCGATGCAGTTAAAAGCTAATATTTTGTCATTGCGTTCTTTTCTTTGAAAATTAGATCCGCTACAATGCCAAGCGCCGCCACTGGCGCCGCACCAAGCTGGGCCTCTAAACTGGTCGCCCATGCGGTTGGACAGCTGGAGTTCATTTACATATTGGCCTTTCGTGTTGTCCTATAAAGATTGCGATTAAAACCAAAAGGCACATATCCGATGCAAAGCCATAATGGCTTTTTTTTTACTATTTGTGTATACGCTCGAAATGACACATAGACAAGCAAACATAGGCAAAAGTTACGATTACTGTAATTCTGAGATCTTTTGGGACACAAAGAAAAAGCGAGATATTTATTGTGAATGCATTGAGGGGAATGGATGTGCGTGCCGTACCAGTCGTATCATGCATGATACAATCCCCGAACGAATCGTGCTCGTGCTTTAGACAGAAACATAAGCACCGCCTCTGCTTGAATGGCGACCGGTAACAGAGTCCCAGACGTGGCGGACGACATCGACAACCAGGCTGGGGAAGTCTTTCCAGAAACCTAAAAGAACGCGAAGAGGAGATGCAGAAAGATATTAGTCCAGTCCACCAAAGTCCGTCAATAAAAAAAAAAAAAAAGGATGAGATGAAGATGCGCCAGCTTTAATAAACAGATGCTGCGATAGGATCTCTTACCGATGTTAGGAAGCATGTCCAGACCCCTGGCGCCATAGACTTGGCGGTTGTAGATCGCTCCGAGCACGAGATAGATCAGTCCAAAGACTATCAAAACCGTCATGAACACGCCGAACCCACTCATGCCCTCCGAAGTTGGCAATTGAATCTCCCTCCTGTGATAGTACAAAAGCCAACGGCAACGTCTGTCAGTGGCATTTCCTGGTTGTGTGAGCAATGACAACAGGTAGCCTCGATTTTCTCCAATGGGACTTACGGGCATGCGACGCTGGACTTCCACGAAAAGTATACGACTCCGTTCTCATATTTGATCAGTGTCGGGCCAGCCTTCTCGTCAGTCTACAAAGAATCCCCATGTAGCAAATAAAAGGCGTTAATTGTTGCGCTGAGCTTGAGCCTTTCTTTCTAGTGCCATGCCATCGGAAATGTCAAAAGAACTGAGCGAGCAGATGCACGTACAACAGCCATATCGCAAATAAAAGTAATGACAGCTGACTGGTCCTGTCCGTTAATGTTGCCTCCCTTTAATGTCAGATTCCAAGGCACTGTGTTTTGATACGTGTCATAAAAAAAAAAAAAAAAAAAGCAAAAAACGATGTCGTCAATGTCAGTAAATAGGTTGCAGTAGACATTCCAATTGCACACCTAATCCGCTGCTTGCTGTAGGTATCCTTTGTCCTGTTGCTCGCTTACATTCCTTGACATCCTCAATTTTGTCTGCGCGTGCTACAGAAGGCGCCACGTCTCTTGCAGGTTGACCATCGTTTGCTGGAGCTGAGCCTGCGATCGTTCGCAAGAACAAAGTCTTGGGATCGCCCTCTTCAGGGACGAGCTTTGTGTCCTGACAGACCCAGGCATTCGCCTTGCAATGAGACTTTGCCTCGCCCTCGGGTATGACAATTGCCTGACAAGGGTTCAGCTGATAGTCCACGCGGATCTTGCTAGGGTGTTCATCCTTGGGCTCACCCTTGATCGTAAATGTCCTACGTGTGGAAGTAGAGGCAGAGGTGAGATATGTCGTTCAACTGAATCCAGAATGGCATGGATGTTTATATCTTGGACAGCGAAGGATATGGCTCTGTAATGAGACATTATTTCGTCCTTTACGTAGGTTTGAAGGCAGAGATGTTATAGGCATGTCCGTCGACAGTGATACGTTCGCAATCGTATGGCGCAGGTGCGTCGCCGCCCTGGGCAGCAACGAAGGGGAGCAGGGCAACGGCTACGAAAGCCAAGCGAGTATGGATCCGAGTCATTTGATGATTGATCTTTTGTCCTTGTAGTCGATGGAATGCTGATTGAGGATCAAGAAAAGAAAGGAGTGGAGAGAGAGGGAAAGAAAGAGAGAGCGAAGTGAACGAACAATGGTGCACTATGCCAAGAAGTTGAAAGTGTTCCTCCGCGTTGGGCTTTCAAAACCAAAGCCCGTCATCAGTCCTCCCTGCAATCTTTCAATACAACTCCACCCGACTTCAACCATTTCATGTGATCATAAAGAACCAAAAAGCACCCATGGCTGGTCTCTCTCCTTCACACTCCCCTTCCTTGAACGATGACGGCAGCACCTTCGCAGCTGGTGCTCCCTCACGGAAACGTCCCCTTCCTTCGACCTTCGATAACGCACAGCGGCTGCCGCCCCCTGCTGCGACCTCCCGTACCAGGAACATCTCGTGCCCTATCTCCCATTTGCCACCTGAGCTCGCCCTCCTAATCCTCAGCCATCTTCCCTACCGCAGTCTCGTCGCCCTATCCCGTGTCGACCGCTACTGGAGACATCTCACCTTCCACCAGGATGGCATTTTGTGGTACCGCCTCTCTCAAAAGCATGGTCTCCTGCTCCCTGACCGCAATACCGCTGCGCAACATCGATGGACCCTAGAAGATGCACTCGCTCGACGACCAGGACTATCAAGAGCATTACACCAGAGCCGTAGGAGATTGGTATCTCAGGATACATTGAACACTACTGCACCAACGCATCTCAATACTTATACGCACGCAGAAACTGTCACTAAAGGAGGGAGCCATCAGTTGAACCCATCCGCAAGGGTCTGGCACGGACGGGTCAAGACCTGGAGGGATTACTTTGAGACACTAATTATCCTCGAGCGGGAGTGGATCGAAGGCAAGCCCACGATCAAGGAGCTGCGTGGACATGAGGATGCGGTCATTTGCGTCAAGCTTCTTCCTAGGAGAGACCGGATCGTGAGCGGGGATCGACTGGGGTATCTCAGGGTGTGGTGCGCCGTTACAGGCAGGGAGCTCCAGAAGCGGAAGGAGCACATGATGGGGATCCCTTGCCTGGTCGTCCATAAGGACCTCCTTGTCAGCGGTTCATGGGTAAGATGACTGGATACGTGTTGCCTCTCACATGGGCCCTTTGATACAATCTCGACTAAACCCCGCTCTTGACGATCGTTGACAATGTCTATTTTGTCTATTTAGGACAGTACAGTGATCATCTGGCGGCAATTTCAGGAGGACCCATATCTCAAACCGCTAAAGATCATCGACTTGGGCGAGCAAGTCATGAGCATGGATCTCGACGCCAACCTGGACCTAGCCATCGGAACCGTCAGTGGCGTTGTCAAAATCGTTTCCCTCAAGACCTTTTCTTTCATCGATACCTTTCAAACCCCTCAGCCACACCTCTGCACCGCCGTGTCCTTGCACCCGGACAAAGTCGAGGCCACGATCGGTTCAAATTACTACGCTTGGGATCGAACAACAAAGGCCCAGGTTGGCTTCATTGGCGAAGCCCATTCCAAGAGTATCTCGTGTATGAAGGTCGATGTTGCAGAGCGCCTGATCTTTACGGGATCCCAGGACGGCAAGGTCAGAATCTTTAGCTGGGGATCTAAGCCCGTGTTGTTGAGGCAATATGCAGGGCATATGAATGGCGTGCGATGTATGACCCTCCAGGACTATATGGTTATCACCGGATCTTCGGACAAGGTAAACGATTTTTGTTCGTTTTTTTTTTTGTCCGCAAGCTATTCGATCGGGAAGCTGTATATTGCCATCCTCCATCCTCCAACACTCTGTCGTTCTTTTCCTTGATAGACGGTGATGGTTACATTTAGAGACCGACACGAGTATATGCCTTACAGACTGTTCCTCGACAAGGTCTCAGGACCCGAGGATGTCCTCGAGACGGAGTCCAACAGGATCGAGCGCATCGCAGGCCCTGTCTCCTTCTTCCACTCCACCAACGTGAACTGTGTGGATGCAGACACGGCCATGTTGGTCACCGGTGCAGATGATAGCATTGTTAGGATATTCGATTTCGGTCAGGATCTCTGGAGATCGCCAACGCCCTCGTCGCCAAGGCTTTGTGGTCAGGCCTCTTTGGTCTCATCGGCATCCTCTACGTGCGTTCTCATGGCCAGACCTGGACGGAATAAGGTCTCTGTAGGAAATCGTCGACAGAACTGGGGAACCTATGCCCTAGCTGTGCTGACACGAGCAAGGGACTTGATGGATCAATCTTTGGGGCAGAGCAGCAGTGGAAGCATACCATCTCTGGCATGGATGAATGTGGATGAGATCTATCAGCGGATGGTCGATTGGGAGTTGCTTCCTGTCAGGTAAAATCCAGACTGAATCATGCCCTTGTTGACGAGAGGTCAATACTATCTTATGGTCGCCCATTAACATGTCTAATATTCATACAATCGTTTAGTCAAGGATCGACGCCAAAGCACACACTCAACCTCGCTCTTCACATGATGGCCAAGTCAGATCCACCAACAATCCTCCTAGACAGCACTGTCAGTCCACATCGCTTTGCCCTGAAATAGATATCCGCCCATACCTTTGTATATATATATATAAAAATGAAACTACTGAAGACGGAGCTCGAGTATTTTTATTTGCATGCATGCGAATGGAGTGGTGTAATTCATTCCTCTCGTGCAATGTCGCACCGCAGACAAATTATCTAAAGCATCTGCATGTCCTCGTGCTCTTCTTGGTCGACATCATCGTCCCCTTCCATATCTAGCTGAGCCTTCATCGACTCCAGGCGTTCCAGGACCGTTTTGGCATTCGGTCGCTGTTCCGGATCCGGATGACACATCTCCTTGAGCAACATGATCACCTCTGGCTGGACCACCTCACCGTTCAAAAATCTCATCACAACCTCGCCGCTCTTGCGGTGCTCGTCCTTGCGAACTGTCGCTACCGTCGCCGTTCGATGCGCCTGCGTCGATCTCACCATTGGAGAAGGGAGAGGAAGCGGCGAGACAGGTGTCGAGGGCTTCGAGGCCTGAGACAGTCGCTCGGGCGAGAACCCCGGCAAGAAATGGTTGCCCGGTGCAACAGGATGCATCAATGGACTTTCCCTTGGCGGCGGGTTCTGATGTGATCCAGGAAGCGAGTTGACCGAGCAGGCCGACAATGGGCTCAAGACACCCCGATCGAAGGACAGCTGCGTGTTAATCGGTGGCAAGTTTGGCATGAGAGCGCCGCCACCGCCAATGGATGACGAGGAGGACGACCGCGAGGCACGCGTCAGACCATGTTTCTTGCTCTTCAATTCCTGGCCCTGCACCTGGCCCTGCACCTGGCCCTGTGCGAGTGCTGCAGAGGTTGAAAGACGGCTGCTGGACGTCACCTTGGGGATGGGGCCACGGTCGTGGATCCAGCCCTGATCTTCCCACAGCCAAAAACCACCCTTTTTGATCCATACAATCATCTCCATGACACTCTTCAGCTTGTGGAAGGGCTCCTGGGCGGTCAGTCCGATCACATAGAGCGAAACGCCCAAAGAGTACACGTCAATGCCTTGCGAGTAACGACCTCCACCGGCGGCCGATGCAAACATCTCGGGCGCAGCATAGGGAAGGGTTCCCCGGCCCCGTCCCTCTTCCAATGTGAGATGACCTGACGTTGCGATCTCTTCGCCAGGCTTGCTTGGTTCCATGAAGAGACCCGCGCCGAAATCCGACAGTTTGGCATTCAATGAAGAGTCAAGCTGTTTAAATTAAAAAGGAAATAAATAATGCAAGTTAGGCATAAAGGTCCATTTGAAAAGCAACACGCCTTACAGCCTACATAACGACAGTGGGCTGCTTACCAGGATATTATGAGGCTTGATGTCGTGATGGATGAGGCCCGCCTCATGGATACAGTCGACCGCCTGCAGCAGCTGAATCGCCCATGTCAACCACTGATGAAAGCCGACCTGTTCTGGATGTTGTCGTATCCAATCCCATATGGACCCATGCTGACAATACTCCAGCAAGAGCGCCCACCGTGTCTCATCGCTCTGATTTGATGTCGCAAGATCGTGCTGAGTATTGTCCGTGGCCGGTATACTCTGTTTCGATTTCTGATCGTATAGTCCAAAGTAATCGACCAAATGTCGCCGTCCTGGATGCTGTGCCTGAGTTGTATGGAGTCGTCTCAAAATCTTGGCCTCCGCCAATCCTACAGCCTGCGAATCGGCATCTGCAAAAAGACACTTTGCTGCACACCGAAAATCCTCGTTAACACCGACGTCCTTGTCCGTGCAATGTTCTGTGCTTTGACTCCGATCAAAGATATCCTGGCAGGACATGCTACGCATGTCTTTTCTCGAGAGCAGATATTGCCGCATGGGGGTAGAGGACGGATGGATCAGGGCCTTGTAGACCTCAGCATGGCGTCCGTGTCCGAGCAAATTGGGCCTACTGCAGTCCAAGGCCAGCGTAAAAGGGCTGGACTGAGTTGTAGTGGTGATACTTGAGTCGCCCATGGTGGATTCCAAGATAGGGGATCCGAGAAGGGATGCAGGAGGCTGAATGGATGGCGCGAGTGGGGACAGCGCAGGCGAGGGAAAGGTGCGCGGCACATGTGCTGGCGAACGTAGTACGGAATGTGATCCTGATGCGGTCTGTCCCAAAGAAGTAGACTTGGTGGCCCCGTGGTGTGCAGACGACCGGCGCAGGAGCTGATCCTCCTCGAGATCGTGCTTCCTATGATTCTGAGTCGAACTCTCTGGAGATGAAAAGCAAGGAAGATCCATAAATAAAAACGGCGGTTAGCTAACGGCGTGCTGCATCTCCTTGCTGTCGGATGACTATGTGGATTCCGCTTGAAGTCATCCACCAATCTTCATTACTGCTAGTGCTGAGTAGGTGTTTTACCCCCAAATCCCCTCCTCTTGTCATTCCCCTGTATTCCCAACACTAGTGCATTTTCGTTTCTTTTTTTTTTGTTTTTTGCTTTTTTGCAAGGACAGACTGGTGTTGAGGAAAAAAGTAAGAGATAGAATGGAGGGATACTACGGATTCAAAATCCAAGTAGAACAGACACCATCCTCTCCTCTGGTTGTCAGGTACAGCTGCTGCCGCCAATTCACACGCCCTTCACATTCGCTCCTCTTGCCAGGGGATGATGACAAAGACGAACATTTTTTTCCCTCTTTCTCTCCCGAGTAGTCGTAGCATTGAATTGAACCATAAAAAAAATCTGCAGTAAAAAAGAAAAACAATAAGAGTCATCACATACCGATGGTTGTCTCGGAGGGTTCTTCCATGCTGATGGATATAGTCTGGTTGGTCCCGCTGAGTGATGTATTACTGTTGTTGTTATGAAGAAGGATCTTGGCGCTGTAATTACCATTGCTTTTGCTTTTGCTTTTACTCTTGCTGGGGCTGTACTCGTTATCGGGGGCAATTGAGGCTGCAGGTGTAGTGCTGTTGTTGGGTCTGGTGGCGGATAATGAGGATAATGAGGATAATGAGGCATTGGTTTGATTACTGGTCGTAGCTCGAAGGGAGGTGATATTGGGCCTAGCCGGGGTGGACCAGGGCTGGTCAAAGATGGAATTGCGAGAGGGAGAAGGGGGTGGTGAGACCAGGGAGACGAGGGGGACTGAGTCAGGGGCAAGCAAAGTAGAGGGCGGAGTCTTTGCAGGCGGCTGCCCGTGCTCGTCGTAGAAGATTGATCCCGGACGGAACATGGACTGGGGACCCGTTCAATGATGTTTTTGTGAGGGTATGGAGGTGTAGGTGGAGGAAGTTAAAGGCGGGGTAGGTGTGAAAAAATAAAATAAAATAAGACGGTGTGAAAAAAAAGGGAATGAGGAAGATATGTGTGGGGTGGGGTGTGAGTTGAATCTGGATCTGAATGAGGATGTGAAATGCGAAGGAGAGGGTGATTTGAACGAATGAATGAATGAACGAATGAATGAACGAATGAATGATCGAATGGATTGAATGAATATGAATATAAAAACGATTCAAAAGAAGGAAGCGGGAGGGTAAAAGGAGCGCCGAGACGTGAAAGTGTGCTGTGTCATCGTTATTGATGATGCCTCAGGAAAGACCGACGCCGAATGTGGTTGGCTGGGTTTATGCTACAAGTACACGATATCATATCGGCCATCACTAATGAAAGAGCTGCCTGTCTTAGACCACAGTCTGCTGCAGTCAATACGCCATATACTACACTGCAGAAGTAGGTATAGTCTACGTATACTGCAGTCGCCCTTGCCTTTGCCTTTTACCCCGCACGAAAGGGAGGCGGATGGGGCGAATGGGAGGGGCTATGTTTCACCCTCCAGTCCTCCTCGCCCTTGTCTCCACATGTCTCCACATGTCTCCTCCACATGTCTTTTCTCCTTCCTCCCTCCCTCCCTCCCTCCATTCCTTCCTTCCCTCCTTCCCTCCTCCCCTCTTTTTGGTGGCAAATGAGAGGAAAGACGTGCCAACGTGCCCAACAAAAAAAAAAAAAAAATGCCGTCTGCACACTACCTCGTACAAATCCGTATATCCATATGCACATCCTCTCTGCAGCGGACTATGCAGGCCATGCAGGCCATCCGAACAATGGGGCATCCCATGATATGCTCCTCTTTCTTCTCCTTCTCATTAACCATTTCAAACCAACCCGTCTTTCTATTGTCCATAAGGAGCCCTCCTGCTCGAGAAGAGCAAACAAACAAACAGACACCGACAAAAACAAACGAATCATCGAACACAAGAGGGACATGTACTCGTCCTTGTACTTTCATAAATCTCGAACCGTAAATGCACTGAAGAAGGTCCGTGGCATCATCGCTGCGCTAGACTATGACGCAGATGACTACAAAGCACAATGCAACTAGTCGCCCTTTCCCATTTCTCCTCTTCCCGTCTCTCCCTCGTTGTTTTCTTTGACTCGGTCGCCGGGACAAGAATGAGCGACAAGACTCTTGCCGGTCCCTTCGTTTACGCGTGTGAGTGATTTCATTTGGTTGGGTTCATTTAACAGGAAAAAAAGGCGCAAGTAACACGGACAAACAAAGCGCCGTCCAAAAACAAACAAAAAAAAAAAAAAGGCTCTGAGAATTTTTTTTCCTACTTTCCCAAGAAAGAAAACCACTCGCACAAAAAAAGATTTTGAAGAGGGGTATGTGCGAGATAACATTTAGATCATATCTGAATTCGCTCAGCTAATCACACGCCATGATCTAATCTTATCTATGTCTCCTTTAGATCTATCTCTTCCTCATACAAATACACACACAGCACTCATGCGCAGCATAAAGTAGTGATATTGCTTTGCTACGTTCCTTTACTTACTCCCCAATAACAGCCAGCAACAGACACACATACAGATTCTCAGTGGCCCACGCCATCCACCATCCACACCCCTCAACGACATCAACCTCACTCATAGAATCAAGATGTATAAAGATCCTTTATTCATTATTCGGGTATGAGACTGAGAAACTAATAAATGTCTATGCACAAGATAAGCACCCTCACTCATTCACTCCGTTACCCGGATCCTATACTCCTTCAGCTGCTGCTCCGTCAGTCCAGATGGACTTCCTACAACAAGATCGCGACCCGATGCTGATTTCGGGAACGCAATCACGTCTCGGATTGAAGCTGTCTCACATAGAATAGCCATCATCCGGTCAAATCCCAGTGCAAGACCTCCATGGGGTGGACACCCAAACGACAATGCATCCACCAAATGCGAAAACCGACCACTCTCTTCCGGTGTCATCTAAAACGCAATATGAAAAGCGTACGAAAAATAACGAACAGAGTTATAAAAAATGGAGCACATACGTATAATGTTTCTGTCGACAGCATAAAATAAAACAAAAGAGAGAAAAAGCATGTATACATGCTTTGTACATACCTGAAGGATCTTTTCAAAGACATAAGTCTGCAGCTTAGGAGAGTGGATACGAATAGAGCCGCCCCCAATCTCAACACCATTCAACACCAGGTCATAATGCTGTCCCCGCACCTTCTCAGGTGAGCTGGCAAGTAACGGTAGATCTTCTGCAACAGGCGCAGTGAATGGATGATGTGTTGCCGCTAATTTGCGACCGTCATTCTCAACTGGCGATGGTGTCTCGGGAGGCGAAAACAATGGGAAGCCCTCGATCCACAAAAAGTTGTATTGTGCGGAGGGAATCTGCAGCAAACCTGAAGTGTCCAAGGAAATATTCTCGTTAGCTAAAATGAATGGGATGCCAAGGGACCCTGCCAACCTATCCTTGCCAAAAAAAAAAAACGCACCCTTTGCTTGTAGTTTACTGGCGAGCTCCAATCGAACCTTGCCCAGAACTGTTTGGCCACCCTAATCAGGACGAATAAAGAAGCAGGTGCGACATCATCATAATGAACGTTAGCAATGAATGCGAGGATAGATTCCAGTCCCTACGCTTGAAACATCTCTGACAACCACTGCTGCTTACAGAAAGGAATGCTGGTCGGGTGTTAAGAATGACGCTGTCGCCGATCTGCACATCCAGCGCGGCGTTAACCATATCCTCATTAATGGATCCTTGGATCCGTTCCGTGAAAGGCAGCTTATGAAGCCACGTCTGGATGTTTTTTTCACTGATCTTTACAACTGGCAACACCTATCAATCCGAAAGATAATAAAACATAAGATGTAAGCCCAGGCCATTCATAAAAATAAAAAAATAAAAAAATAAAAAAATAAAAAAAGGGAAAGCGTAAAGATACTGTGCGGCCAATGTACCCTGTTGTCCTGTTGCGAGAGTGCCTTAAGATCCGAACTGGGGAGTTTCATATCACTCTTCAAAACAATCGCTTCCAAAATACTGTCGCCCGTAATGTCTACAACATGTTGGATCTAAGGCCAAGATGAATAGCAGTTCGTTTCAATTAGTCTATCCTGTCCTTCTGTTATACCGTATACAGCTGGCCGCCGCCGTACCTCAAGACCGAACCGCGTATCGGGTTTATCAGAGCCATACTACAATCGCGATTAAAAATATGCAATATTAGTCCATATAAATATAGGAATTTGATGTTGAATTCGACGAAACGCACACAATACGATACCTTGGACATGGCCAGCTGGTAGTTCATTCGTGGGAAGGGCTCGCCGTCGAAAAGATCCACACCTTTAATTTTGTGCCATACAGATCTTACGAGGCCCTCAACCAGTGTCTGAATATCTTTTGCAGAGCCAAATGACACTTCTAGATCGATCTATCATGAAAAAGCCGTTTCAACAATGAGCACACCTTCCTCTGTCATCCTGTAACCAATCAAAGTAATTAAGATAATGCATCAAATCGATTTCGACTTACCTGCGTGAACTCTGGTTGGCGATCCGCACGTAGATCTTCATCGCGGAAGCACTTTGCGATCTGGAAGTAACGATCGATTCCACTGGCCATGAGCAGCTGCTTATACTACGCATGAACCACAAAAGAGAAAATAGAGAAAAAAATCAATCCTTCGTGTTCCGTAACTGATGCGGACCAAAATATTGCACTTCTGAGTTGCAATGTGGTACCTGTTGCGGACTCTGTGGAAGGGCATAAAAGGATCCACTATTGCGTGTTGGCACCACGAACTCCCGTGCACCCTCCGGCGTAGACTTGAACAGCATTGGCGTTTCTACTTCAACAAAGTCTGCAAAAAGGATGAAGTAGTAGCGCATGAAAGTGTCAATTCTTCATCCAGGTGCTGTTCAAAGTGACATTGTCGATCCCCATACTTGACTACTCATACCATTTTGAATGAAATAGTCGCGAATAACCCATGCAGCTAATGACCGGGTACGAATATTCCTTTGGAGAGTATCGCGGCGCAGATCCAGACATCGGTACTTGAGTCGTATCTCCTCATTCGCCTAATCATTGACATATGACAGGCACAAAAAATTGTTGATATGGAATATTCAGCTTCTCTCGCTCCCAGACGCCAGCACCAGATCGGAACAAATAAGAAACAAAAAATAAATCGCATATTACCAAGGACTGATTCGACGGCAAAAATGGTAGAGTCTTATGGGTCTTATTGAGCACACGTATCGATGCCAGGTCCACTTCAATCTCTCCTGTCGCCATCTTCGGGTTCACCGCACTCCCCTCCCGCTTCACCACACGTCCTTCGACACAGATTACACTCTCTGCCGTCAGATCCTGAAGTCTCTTTCGGGCCCCATCCTTGCCCTCTTCTGACCCTTTTAAGACCAACTGGACCGTTCCAGAGTGGTCTCTCAATGGCAAGAAAATAAGCTCATCTGAGAACTTTCTAAATTGTTGTAGCGAAGGCGAATCAGCCTCGAGATCAATATGGATACAAATCCAAGAGCCCATAGGTCGACGCAGCTCGAGTATCCATAGGGCTATGCGTACCTGATATTTTGCGCCCAGCCGGTCAAGACGACTTGCTCACCTACATGAGTCTTGTTAAGATCGCCGCATTTGTGTGTTCGTGATGGATAGTCGCCTACAGATCAGACCGTAATTCCCAAGAGGGTCGAGTACGGTCAGTTCAGCCAAGTTCTCACGTAATCCTATCCTGTTCCTTATCCATCTGCAAGGTTGTTCAGCTGTGGGTCCTTACCAAAGGTAGCGCCTTCGAGCAACTCCGCCTGCACTTCTGCAAAGGACTCTATAGAGACGCTCGTTCCTTGAAAGCTGCCCGAGGACAATTGTCGACAGGTCAAAGGCAAATGAGCGAGTGTCAGCGGAAGTCGAATGCCCTGCTGTCGATTCCAGCTTGGTGTCAGTCTCCGGAATGCGCTGGCAGCATGCCTTGCTCGGATCGCGTGCATCGTGTCTGAAGAGGTGGAGGTGAGGATGATTCAGGAACGAGATCCCCTGGCTGAAACCTCAAACACACCCTGGCTCGCCTACCTCCGGAAACAAAGTGACTGTCTAGGGGTTGCTTGCCCAAGATGGATGTCTGTGCAACATGTCAAAAGACGCGCTTGACCCACAATGCATGTTACACAGGCATACTATTTGTACATTAATCTCATGGCGGATAAAAGAAAAGATAAGCAGAGACCTTCATGCTATAATGTTGAGTGCCGTTCCAATGGACACCTCTTGCCTTTTGACAACCTGCCCATCCAGTGCACCGGACCACCTAAATTCTTTTACCCATTGAAGGGCAGCGTTGGCCATGTCCTGATTAGCTTTGTGGCCCTGATCGCATTGAAGGCCGGTCTTGGGGTTCAACTTGTGCGCTGAGTCTCATGTTGATGGCCGACGCCCACCGTAAGTCGGGTCAGGGCAGATGACCGAGCGGCACTGAGTTTAGACTCCCTGGAGATGGAGCAAATGCAGCAAGGACTTGTTATCGAAAAATGCCACAAGCGTGTCGATCGTAGTTGATTTCCCTACCATTAAAAAACAGCTTTAAAAAAAAAGCTCCTCCGGATGAAGCTGAGTCATTACCTGGGCCACTCTGGATCCTCCGAACATCCTGGCCAGTTTGTTCCTGGCTTCCTTGTCTGGACCTCTGGTCCTTAGAAGAACTTCTGTCAGCTGCTTTCCACTGACCAAGCAGAAGTTGCCCTTGTAGGCTGGCTTCGGAAGATACGTGAAGCTTTTCAAGGACGGCAGCTTGCTGTCTGAGGACCCAGAATACTAATATCGGATCATGGACTAGGGACTTGTCGTAGTCGTCTTTCATGCTCAAGGAAGTCAGTCCTTCCCGAGTCACCGCCCATCCTGGATTCTAGGCATTGATTTATGCAAAGATGAAGTATATCAGAAAAAAAGGCGTTAATAAACAAAAGGTTCAGGAGTAGCTAGGTTGCATGACAGATCAGACATAAATGGTGCACATACCTTCTTTTTTTTTTTGGCTTGAAAACAAATGCCCGGAGGTGGTATCTGACCAGTTCCCCCAGTATCTGACCGGCATGTTTCAGAAACTGAGATGGGGCCGCATAATCGGTGTATTCCTTCACCTTCTGAATCATGGCGTCCTTATCCCTTACGCTGAGTCGAACCTGCCACTGCTTCGTTGAAGTCTGTCGACCTAGAGAAGCATCTTTTTTACGAGTGACTTGAAAAATGCGCGAAGTATCCTCTGAGTCTGAGTGGATTGATGGATAGTCTGAATCTGACCTAATCCGTGTTCAGCTTGACGAGGGCTTTAATAGTCGATTCGATATGCTGACTCGCTCCAAGGTAATCACCGGCGACATAGTTCTGCTGCAGTCCGCGTTGAAGGCGGCACTCGATCGCTCCAATGTTCATCGTTACTATCTTAAAACTACTGTTTACCATGTCCCCAATCATGTTTCCGCTTCCTGCTCTTGATGGGGACTGATCCAGTCGCATTGCCTTGGTTGGTGCTAAAGACAGATTGGATGGAGTCCTTTGCTTCCTAAATATTGCTAGATGCGCGGCAACTACAATGTAGTGCCAGAAGACGGCGATAAGCTTTGCACACTTTGCGAATATGCGCTGTAGCCATGCGTTCATGCACACCAGCATTAGAGTATCTTTCTTTGCATGACCAATAATACATGCAATTAGCGAAACAGCACTGGAACTCACGCAAAAAGCAACCATTAACCAAGTACAAACGAAAGAAAGTTGTTTAAAATATGCCACTAAGTTGTCCAGATGGACCATTCATCATAGTTTTTTCAAGGAGCAAGAAGAACACCGGGATATAGATCGATGATAAAAAAAAAACAAAGGGAAATGCGGACAACGAGGCCCTCCCCTCCTAGTTGGTGTATCCTTGGCATTCAGAAGAGAATGGGATCAATTGCTGTTGCTTTTTATTATGGGTCTGGTTTATTTTTTCAACGTACAACATTCCGACTATAGCTGATGGGAGTATAGTACGAGTGTGGATGCTTGGAAATGGTATATGCGGTTGGGATTGGTGCTCACGCTACTGCCTGTGCATACATAGTCAGCCCAGCCTACGGTTACTCTGAGGAGACACTATCGTCCTCCTTCCCAAAGTTCGGAAAGTGCGCCAGGATAAGTGGATTAATCTTCTTTGGCGGCAGATCCACAATCGGCATGGCATTCGGTGACTTCTTCTCGATCAGGTACCTGTTGCACAGGTTACGTCCTCCCTCGACCTTCAAATGTCGATTCAGTGCGTCCATCCTCGCGAAATGGTGCTGACACCGCTCGCACGCGAACGGACGTACCCCCCGGTGAAGTCGCTCGTGCCTGTTCTTGTCGTGGAGTCGCGCAAACTGGCGGTCGCAGTGGTCGCATCGGTGTGGGCGGAGGTTAGTGTGCGTGCGGATGTGCGAGTTCAGGTTATAGGGCCGAGAAAAGCTTTTGGTGCAACCCTCGTATTCACACTTGTACACTCCCGGTGTGTTGGATCCACTGCCGACGGCAACGGTAGAGACAGCACTCGAGTCCATGGTTCCAGAGGTTGAGTTAGTCGGAAAAACGACAAAGCCCTCAGGATGGTGGTGTAGTGAGTTCGAAAAGGTGTGCTGTCCCACGGATTGGGGTGGTGAAGCAGAAGATGCAGGCTCGGGCGATAAGAACGATAAAGACGCCGAAAAGTCAGGGACAAGGTTTCCAAGGACATCCCCCTCAGAGAAGCGACGATCGTACTCATCCGGTTGTGAGTGTCCTGCGCTCACTGTGCGGCGATGCTTTGCGGCGGGAAGCCATGCTGGCGAGTCTACACTGGAGACGGATGGGGACAGGATTGGAGACGATGGTGCAGAGATCTGTCTCACGCCGTAGTCCTGAAAAGGCCCTGGATGATACGGGGTGGCAGTCTGCTGTCGGTTGTACGGATGCCAGTGAGAGAGTGAGCGAGGTTCAGTGGAATGTTGGTGAGGATGTGCGAGATTGGGCCTATGTGGTGATGGCATCAAAGTGTCTGGCCAAGGACCAGTCGATAGAGGCACGCCTGCCATGACAAAGCGGGGAATATGCCGTTAGAAGTCAAGTTAAATAAAAAAATAGGGGAAGCACTAAGAATATATTAATATAATAATAGCCTTGGCTTACCTTCGGCGTCGTGTGCATTCATTGGTGGTGACCGTGTAAGCTGTGCCCGTGAAGAACCAACGGCTGTGGATTGATCGAAGGTTTGGGCGGTGAGATGATATCGTCCGCTGCCAAATGCGAGTTCCTCGAGGACATTGGCGCCAAGGAGGACATCGGGATATGGTCCACTAAGGGATATGGAGGTGACATCCGGTGCAGGCGAAGCCGCACTCAGACTGAGGTAGGCTAGTGACATGCTGTTACATTGCTGACTTTTGGCGGTGACGGGTGGTGATGATGAGAAGGATACTGATGATGGCGAAGCAGGGAAGTTGTTTGGAGACGACATGTGTGGTAGGTACGGTTGTTCATCATTAGAGAGTCTATCTAACGAGAGCATCTCTGCACTGGAGAGAACGCATCCTTGGTGTGAAAAGTAGTTGAGGGTTTCTTGAGGCTGAGCCATGACGGATGCATCGGACCATCCCACAGTACAGGTGGGCGAAGATGTCGGCAACTGGGTCATTCTGGGCGTGTACTTGGATGGGGGTTGTTGGTGTGTGGGCTTGAGATCGAAAGCGAGGATCGGACTCATAGGACTCGCGTGTTGGCCCGCTGGCTTGAAGGTGGACACAAGGCTAATTTTTCTATATGGACGAGTTGTTTGCAGCAATGTGATTGGACAGCAGTGGACGTCAAAGAGCGGAAAATAAAAGGACGTAGAAATGAGCCGGTGCTAAAGAGCAAGGAAGAGAGAGGAATAGAGAGGGAAGGGGGCAGATGGCGTGTGTCTTCAGCGGCTCTCTTTGATGTGGCCGTGGTTGTAGTCGTCGTCGTAGATCAGATATTGGCTGTGAAGGAATGGATATCCAGGAAAAGACGCGTACCATGGAGGCGGCCTTTATAGGATTTAGCACTTGCACTGCCACACACATAGTGAGCACATAGTGAACCCATATTTCCATATGGTAACCCATTGCTTCTGCATACCATACCCACTGGTACTGCCTGCGGAAGACACATAGTCTAGAGGCACCTCCACACACGCACACACTCAACACTTCAGTGCCTGCTACGCACATACTTACACATTTAATGTAGGAGCATTGCCCTATTAATTTTTATCATTTTCCACACTCTCATTCGTCTATGGATTAATAAGGCTGTAGTATTATAAATACTCAAACACCCTTTGTCATAATTACTATCAGGGCAGCGTGGAAAAAAAGCCGACCACTCAGCACACGGATAATCCTTGGATATTCAGCCACGCAATAGCGCAATAGTACTGGCCACGCATGTCTCGCCTCGATCGTCCTGCTTAGCACAGCACGGCTTAGCCTGACAATGGTTCTTTTTCTATTTTCTGCTGCCTTCTCAAGTCATGTTCTTCCATTCATAATCTGCTGCAATTGTACAAATAAAGTATGTTTTTGTCGCAATGGGATTGTTGCGGCAATAGGAAAGGATGTAATCGCTCAAAAAGGAAGAAAATCATGGTCCTTACAACGGATATAGCAATGAAATAATAGGACACAACTGCACAGTACCTGATTTCTCTTAATCGTTGTAGAAGCAGCAGTATCGGAGAGACCATGGATGCAGCAAGGTATCGGAAGGTAGCATCTTCAGATAGTCTGCACTCTGCATTCGACCTAGATCGTCGAAATTAGCCCGACATCAGTCGTACTAACTGAGTCTTCGCGTAGGTCCACACGCGTTGCGGTTGACCAACCAATGAGATGGCTGCTTTGGGATGTGATGTGAACCACGAGGGAGCGCAGCGATTGCGAGGAAGGAAGAAAGGACGCGAGGTGATCGTGGACATGGATGCACTGCCACATTGGCAAGAGGTGCCAGCGCACTTCCCCAACGGAGGGAGAAGAAAGTGACGGTCGCTTGGTGCTCACTTGAAACAGAGCAGAAGCTTACGACGGAGAGGCATTCTCGGTGATACAGCAGACCCTAGAGTGAGCGCATATGTGCAGATGATAATTCTGAGCAGAAGTCAGATATGAATTACTCATATGGAAAAATTGTGAATGGATTTTCTGCGCATGTGGCAGTGCAAATGCTGGGTCTGACATAGCCCATACAACAAATTCTCTATGGCATTCGAAGGAGGCCATGCGCGGTGGGCAACGAGCAACAGGCGCAGGGCCGTTCTTGGGAAAGATAATGATCCACGGATCCAAATGAATGTCCATTAGTCCAATTTTACTTTGTCGCCTCTCGTCATTTTGTGCCGATTACACGCTCTACATGCTGTGCACGTTTGATATAAGAGGCAATTTTGATTGTAGGGATAGAACATGAAGGATGACCGGAGAACTCTGTCCAATACATGGTTGCCTGTCTGAGCAACTGACACACGACGGGACTCAGATCATGCCATGTACCCATACACACATGCGCCCATGCACCCAAGCTACGCGACCCTAGACCTTTGCAAGAGCTACACCTTACGGCACACACGCCCATTCGCCACCCTCCAGCTTGATAAAAAAAATAATAATAAAAAGATCAAAGAAAGAGACGGAGGAGACAATTAAGGAAGCGGCAGCAACATTAGTGATGGAGCGAGAATGATGAAGAGAAAGAGTGAAGGCGATGAATGTGTGTGTGAGAGAGGAGAGAGAAAAAGAGAGACATTGGAGTTAGAATGAAAGTCAGAGTGAGTGAGAGTGAAAATGATAGCAGGGGCAATACCCAACTGCTGTGATATCTCTGGCGTAGGAGGACGTCTAGGCATGATACGCGTCGTCCTACGAGTTTCTTAGGAGGAGGCGATGTTTTCGGTATTTGTTTGTTTGCTTGCATCAAATTACATCGTCCCCAAGCTATGTATCAGGGGCAATAGGAAAAGAGGCATCGCCATTGTTGCCAGTTCCGTACACCATGCAGGTCCAAGATTGAGGAGATGATGGGGCTGAGGATGCGAACAGACACATACACGTTGGGACATGCACACAACGCCCCATCTGTCTAGATCGGCCCCGATATTTGCTCGCATGGACTCACCATCGAACGTTTCCCCAGTTGGTCCTCCGCATCGGTCAGTTGTAGAACGTGGATAGGGATACAGGGATAGAAGCAGCGCTGTAACACAGCCGAGTTCAAAATCAGATATGATGATGGGGAACTGACAAATGGGGAGGCCGCTCATGTGGCCCTCCCTTTTTCTGCGAATGTGGCATGTGCACAGAAAAGAAAGGGCACGCTTGGGATTCGATGCCATGACGAATGACCAGCGGCCAGATACTCTGCATCCTCCCTTCTCCCCTCTTTCCTTTTCCACACCCCCGCCTCCACCTTCTTTCGCCTTCGTCATCGGCCTTCCTTCCCGAACGAAAATAGACAAGACCCATTCACTAGGATCGACCTTGATTCACTCTAACACTCATGATGCTGATGGATTCCCAGGGGCAGGACACTCTCAAGAATGCCTCAACCACCCATGGCTCGACTACCCAGGACGAGTCTGCGCACTCCGAAGGGGCCCATCCCCTGAGGAACCTGCCCGGCACCAAGGACGAGGTAAGCAAAAGCGAGCGAGCCATGTTTCTTTTGGAATGCGACTTCATTGTATCCTGCTAAACCATGCCAATGCCTGTCTCTCGTTCACCAACTAGAAACTGTATCAGTGGCCACAGCGACCGTTAGAGTCCATTGAATCTGCATTCGCACTCAGAGAATATCTGCAGGCCCTTATCCGTCATGATCCCCACAACGTCGACCAACTGATTGCTCTGCCGGCTGGACAGGACGAGCATTCATGGCTCTATGAACATCTTTGGTAAGGCATTGGAATGCATCTGTTCATTCACGCGCCATTCTCAAGCTTTGCTTTTTTTATTTTTTTGCGTCCTAGTTGCTTACATGTCGTCAAATTTGCTTCCTTTCCTTATGTTCATAGTCAGATCTGTTTGGAGTTGAACTATCTCATCGTACATCTGGAACCAGAGTGCACCCCAGAAGTGTGCCCCGAGATGAGGGCAGAGGAATGGAAGTACTACTGCGCAACACATCCTACGCCACGCGAGGTAAGATGAAATCGACGCATCCGATCATTTTCAGTGTTGTTTAACTCGGCTCAAATTGCAAGTAGTTCCTAAAGCCTTTGTTCTATACCGTGGTACTATAACAGTGCTGTGCAATCGATTACCTCACACACACGCTGGATGGTGCATCTGCCTTGTTGAACAATATCAAATTCTTTCCGAGCCGGTAAGGGCAGAATCTACGACCCCGGATTTTGGCATGTCTCTTTACGAAAATCGTCTTTGGGAACCAAGCTCTAACCAATATCCTATTTGATATTGTTTCGGATAGCATTTGCGTACCAGAGGGCTCGGTCAAAAACTTCCAGTCGATAGCGCGACGACTCTACCGCATATTTGCTCACGCATATTTCCATCATCGAGACATTTTTGATGCCTTTGAGGTTAGTCAACGTGGCGATGTTACTGATGTACTGTTGCCTTTTGCTTGTTCAAATAACATTAATCGAGCCTATTTTTTTTTTTTTTTTTTTTTTTTTTCATCCATCAATAGGCCGAGACCTCTCTTTACGAGCGATTCCTGAAATTGTCAAGGACACGGCAATTGATTACAGAAAAGCTGATTATTATACCAGGGCCAAGCTACGAAGGGGATACAGTCGGCAATAACGCACGACAGGTACGTGAAGCAACAGAAGACGATGGACGATATGCATGCCATTTATTTGCTGCATCTATCTTTCTAATCTTCATTTTCATTTCTGCTTTAGATCATGACGCGATCCAGGGACGAATAGATGCATTGCTCAGTAAGCCTTTACTATGTTACAAGTAGTCTCAAATTAAAGTACTTCAGGCAACAGCAACCCCTAACGATACAGGTATCAAACGCGACAGAGCAGTGATTCTGGACGGCATGGAGTGTGGTAGGACGAGTGCTTGAGATTAAGAGATCACGTCCCACACTTTCCAATCTCGCGGATAAAATCTATCAAGGAATGCCGGTCTGCAATCAAGGGAAAGATCTACAAAATGCGATTCCATTGTTAAATCCGAATATCTTTACCGAATTGGCACATGGATGCAGATGCGATGGCTATTTGATATTACCTTGGCTTTTCCTTCGCTTGCGAGGTACCAAGCGGAGCAGCCTGCCCTGGTCAAGGTCAGGCGACCAAAGTCAATCTGCATACTGTCCGAACAATGCGCCTCGACGCCGTCTAGAAATCCAGCATTCGATCCTTCCTCACGACTATACAACATCACAGAAATAGTTCGTAATTAGGACTGAGCACCAGTCGGATGCTAATAAATAAGATGCAGCTCAAACTGCAGGATGAATATAGTACCTGACGAGAAGCTGCCGTGCCTCCTCTGGAAGCAGAGATATTGATATTGATTTCAAGCTGTCGACGCTTTCTGGAAATACGTAATGCAGTTCAATTGCCCTCGTTCTCCTGTCATCTATCTCGAAAGAGTGACTAAATGTGTCAATAGGATCGATTGCCACGGAGACGTAATGGCATTGTTATTTGATCCAAGTTTGAATACGTTTTAGTACCTCGTCCTTGTACATGGTTGTACATGGCGTCCAGGGAAGTGTCAACAATCTTTCGCAGCTCATAGGGCTGAAGCAGTAGTCGACAGATTCTGCAATCAAATCTCCGTTCCAGCCATTGAATAACCAATTGGCCGATTACTACCGGCGACTTGATCAAGACTAAGTTGAAATTGGCGAAAGCTGTATCACAACATGGGGGAGTACGAAGCATGAGTACTTGGAGGGGGGGGGGTTCTTCTTTCTCCAGACGAGTCAGTCGATGCTGTACTGTACCTGAATTGGAGCTCTGATTGTGTCCAGGCTGTTGGTCCAACAAGACCGCACAGTGATACGTCTGCTCATGCGATTTGCCTATTGAAAGCAATTTTTCAATGAACATAAGAATGCTGCAAATCATTGGCTTTAGCAATAATATCGGACGGGAATATTCAGGACCCTTTGCCTTTTGGTCTCACGTTAATAGTGATCATGATCGAACCCAGTGCAGAACGAGTCCTCTCTTCACCGTCTTTCTCGTGGTCCAGAATCAGCTGCTGAATCTCCACCTTCTTAATGTCGCCAGGATCATCCAAAGTTTCGGTAATGTTGCGTCCTGCGTTGTCAATCTGACCAGGAAAAAGGCGGTTTCCGTTCACAAAGGTCAACGATCCATCCTGGGTCTGTTCAGCCAAGGCAGAGGATGTAAGATTCCGGGCGTTGGCTGCGATATAGGTAAGAAGTTCCTCTGCATAGGTTCTGTGTTGTAATGGGTTGAAGTCGTAGAATGGCGTTGTCTTGTGAAAGTTCCATGTCTTGTTGAACAACGACGCTATATTGCGACAAAAAGAGGTACAGATGAGATCAAAACGAGCCCGATAAGTTCAAAAACTTGTCCGCCATGTGGTAATTGCCAAAGTAGGGCACTTTTATTGTTACATGCTTACAGCTGGGCACCGTTGATGGCTCCTCGGTGCCTGCTAGTTCCCGCTGAGAAGCAGCTGTGCGTTGTTGGGTTGAATCAGGTCGTGTCTCGTTCAGAAGAGATGAGGATCGAATGACAGTATGAAGGACGTCTCGCGTCCTGGGTCGGTCGAGCACACTGGTGCTGGCTAAGGCTCTGTTTCGAGCTGCAGCAGCTGGGTCCACTGTCGGATCGCGTCGAAGGGTATGTGCCTGAGTCGCCATGGGAGATGAGCAAACAACGCTCTCAGACGGACCAAAGGCACTCTTCTTCTTTTGCCACCATTTGCGCATTGGACCAGTCACGATTCACTCGCTCTTCAGGAGGGGTCTCCGCTCGATTGCTCATTCTTCACTCTGCTGCTATTCTGTTATTCTACACAAGAGGGCCTGTTTGTTTTTATTCATTTGTTCATCCGCTCTATTTCTACTCGTCCTACTCAGCATGCACAGCCATTGGCGCCCTCGGTTGCGCCGGGGTTGTCCTGAATCTTGACATCGATAAGCTGACTCTGGTTCGCATCCGTGATAGTGTTTTCCATACCTGGTAGGGCTTGGGCAATCTTGCGGAAGAGCGTCTTGACGTTGTGTCCGGCCTTGGCACTAGTCTCGATGAACATGATGTTGAACTCCTTGGCCTTCTTTTCTCCCTCCTCTGCTGTAACCTGGCGCTTCTCGTTTAGATCCGTCTTGTTGCCGACAAGGACAATGATCACATCCGTACCTCGCTCCGCCCTTACGTCGTCGATCCATTTGGCTGTGTTCATGAACGAATTGCGATCTAGGCATAATTTTAAGTGGCCAAACAAGATGACAACCGATTGTTAACGGTATGCTTGGGTCCATGTTTACAAAGCGAGAAAAGAATGCCTCCTCGTGATGACTTACTGGTGATATCATAAACAACCACGGCCACAGAAGAGTCGCGGATATAACTGGGGATAAGGCTTCGGAATCGCTCCTATATATGGTCAGAAGGTCGTAGGAGTGGTCATGGTTATAGTCAGAGGCTGGAGACTGGTAGTTTGGTGTGCGTACTGTTCCCCTGAAGACCATGGCTTTCTTCGTACCTGCCCAGCAGTGTCCCAGAGCTGCAGACGCACGGTGCGGTCCTCGAGATACATAGTCTTTGACAAAAAGTCGATGCCGATCGTTGCCTGTGTTTGTTGTACACGTGGAAGTGCATTAGAGGAAGGAATGCATTAGATATCGTGGTGCAACCTCAGGACATGGGTTGTCCAATGGTCGCCAAAGTGTTGAACAACAGAGTCGGTGTACCTGATACGTATTGTCGAAGGTATCGTACATGAACCTGGTGATCAAAGACGTCTTGCCGACTATAAGCGAAAAAAAAAAAAAAAAAAGGTGCATAGTGTGAGCTCAACGTGGGCTTCCATGGTTACCAACGGACAGAACAGAGCCCTGGAGTAAAAGGATGAGTCGAGTGCTTACCGCTCTGTTCGCCCAGAAAGACAAGTTTGAACTTGCGGAGGGGATTCGAGAACTCGGGGTTGGCGGCCATGGTGAAGGCGAGATTAGAAGAGGAGATTAGAAGGGGAGATTAGAGGGAAGGATGTGAGGAAGGTAGATTAGGGATGGGAGGGAAGGAAGGTGTAAACCAGATGATGGGCACACAGGACACTGGAGCACGGAAAGCACGCAGTTGTGTGCACGACAAGATCTACCCCGCAACCCTCCCACCGATCTCCGTCCCTTCCACATACACAGACTCTACACGAGCAGTGTGTCGGATGGCCATGCAAGCACCCATATCACCCAAACATCCAGGCAGGCCGTAGAAAGTAGCCGCTCCGTGCCCTTAGACACCGGGGCCGACTGCAGGAGACATGCTCTGTCTGCCCTCTGCCTGCTTGGCTGACTGACTCCACCTGGGCTCCCCACCTCTCCTGTCGCGTCCTGTCCAGAAATGGCATATGGGATATGATTGGTGGCTTGTGACTATCCAGTCCTCGCTTCTAGTCGCTTCGAAAAGCCGTGGGGATAAAGGCCCGCACGGAACAGAGATCAAGCTGATCCCTGTTCTTCTTTTTGATCTTGATCCTCTCCCGCTTCATCCTCAAGAAACAAACAGATCCTTCGCCATGCTCTCCATCACCCGTGCCCTCAAGGCCAAGGCCCCCATGGTCCGCCCTGCCGTTAGCGCCCTCGCTATGCCCACGCGTCTTTCCAACACCCGTCTGTACTCTTCCCACAAGGAGATCAGCTTCGGTATCGAGGGTCGCGCAAAGCTCCTCAAGGGTGTTGAGATCCTCGCCAAGGCCGTCGCCGTCACCCTCGGCCCCAAGGGTCGCCATGTCCTCATCGGCCAGCCCTACGGAAGCCCAAAGATCACAAAGGTAAAGCAAAGAGAGATGTTCGGAAGGAAATAAGCATGATCAGCAAGGAGGCAGAGAGATGCCCTTGCTACCCATATTATCCATCTTCTTGCATACTAACAAATACTTCCCATCATCTGACCTATAGGATGGTGTCACTGTTGCCAAGTCAATTACTCTTGAGGACCCCTTTGAGAATCTCGGAGCCAAGTAAGTTTTTGTTGTTGTTTTTTTGCACCTGCTGTTGCAATCTGATTCAGTTTAGGTCCAGATACAGCAGCAGATCGCTGACGATATGCTTCTGCCATGAATATATAGGTTGATTCAGGATGTTGCTAACAAGACCAACGAAACCGCTGGTGATGGTACCACCACTGCCACAGTCCTCACCCGCGCCATCTTTGCTGAGGGTGTCAAGAACGTCGCCGCTGGATGCAACCCCATGGATTTGCGCAAGGGAGTTCAGATGGCTGTCGATGCCGTCGTCGAATTCTTGCGTGAGAACAAGCGCGAGATTACCACCACTCAGGAGATCGCCCAGGTCGGAACCATCTCTGCCAACGGCGACAAGGCTATTGGCAATCTGTTGGCCCAGGCCATGGAGAAGGTCGGCAAGGAGGGTGTCATCACTGTCAAGGATGGCAAGACCACTGAGGACGAGCTTGAGATCACAGAGGGTATGCGCTTCGACCGCGGTTACATCTCACCCTATTTTGTCACCGATACCAAGTCGCAGAAGGTTGAGTTTGAGAAGCCCTTGATCCTCCTCTCAGAGAAGAAGATCTCTATTCTTCAGGATGTCCTCCCCGCCTTGGAGGCTGCCGCCACTCAGCGTCGCCCCCTTCTCATCATTGCTGAGGATATCGATGGTGAGGCTCTGGCTGCTACGATTCTCAACAAGTTGCGTGGTCAGTTGCAGGTCGCTGCCGTCAAGGCCCCTGGATTCGGCGACAACCGCAAGTCAATTTTGGGTGATCTCGCCACCTTGACCGGTGCCGTCGTCTTTTCGGATGAGCTCGACGTCAAGTTGGAACGTTTGACCCCTGATCTTTTGGGAACCATCGGCTCGATCACTATCACCAAGGAGGACACTATCTTGAACGGTACCGGTGCTGGCTCAAACGAGGCCATTGCTCAGCGCTGTGAGCAGCTCCGCTCCTTGATTGCTGATCCTAGCACCTCGGACTATGAGCGCGAGAAGTTGGAGGAGCGTCTTGCTCGCCTTAGCTCCGGCGTCGCTATCATCCGCGTTGGTGGACAGAGCGAAGTCGAGGTCGGCGAGAAGAAGGACAGGTACGCATTGATCCTGATCTGGTTTGAGGTTCAAATCTAATGATGAATCAACCATTTGTTCTAAATGCTTTTTTGCTTTTTATTGTCCCTACCTTTAGAATTGTCGATGCATTGAACGCTACCAAGTGCGCTGTTGACAGCGGTGTGCTCCCTGGCGGTGGCACGGCTCTGCTCAAGGCGCTCAAGGTCCTCGATAATCTCAAGGGCGAGAACTTTGACCAACAGCTCGGTATCAACATCATCCGCTCTGCCATCCAGGTTCCCTCCAAGACCATTATCTCCAACGCTGGTGGCGAGGGCGCTGTTGTGATTGCCAAGGTTGTTGAGAATGAGAACTTCCACTACGGATATGACGCTGCGACTGGCGAGTACGGTGACATGTATAGTCGTGGAGTCCTCGACCCCTTCAAGGTCGTTGTCACTGGACTGAAGGATGCTTCTGGTGTAGCCAGCTTGTTGAGCACGTCTGAGGCCATGATCGTCGATGCTCCAAGCAACGATAAGAACCCCATGGGTGGCATGGGTGGTATGGGCGGTATGGGCGGCATGGGTGGCATGATGTAGACGAGTTTTGTACAGCTATTTCCTTTCATTTTCATTCTTTCTTCGCACATATGCAAAAATAAAGATCGCTCTTGATCAAATTGAGAAGCAAAAAGGAAGTCACGGGTAAACATCCCATTTTAGGGTAAATCGCACCGCATCGCACCCTTTCCGTCTGTTGCTTTCATCGCTCTTCCCACTTCTTGATCGCCCTCATTCTCCTCCAAGACCAACTGTTTCTTGCTCCTTCATTCTTCTTTACAGCTCAAAATGGTACTTGCGAATCCTCTGTGCACATCTAGTGCCGTCTGTTCTTTTATTTTTCTTTTTTTTTGTTGACAAAAACCTCGGGAGCGATTCGCTGTACCATCACTTCAGAGGAAACATACTGACCAAGGACTCTCTCGACTCTATCCATATAGGCTCGTTTTGTCGCTCAGGTTCTTGTTATGGGAACTCAGGTCGTCGGCAAGGCCTTCATGGAGGCCTACCGCCAGGCTGCAGCCAGTACGTTTTTGTGTACACTTTTTGCTTCCATAGGATTGTCGGGAGAGCTGAGCGCCTCGTGAAGCCGTTGTTTAGAATGTTATCCCCAAGCCTATACCCGATCTCTACCTTTTGCACTCTTTGGATTCATTGGGCCTGATTTTTTTCCGCTTGTCTCTGTCCTCTACTTGCTTAGATGCGGCCAAAAATGGAGGGCAGCATGCAGCCAAGAGCGGAAGTAATGCCAGTGGTGGATCCAAAGCCGCGGCGGCGGATGCGCTCACACGCAAGGCTGGCATGACCGTTGACGAGGCCATGAACATCCTGAATATCACTAAGGATGCTGAACTCTCTAAGATCATCAAGGTGAGCTCCAGCGTGACATCAGGAGTTGATGAACTTGCAGGATTTTACAGTGCTGAGCTGGTCTCTTTCCATCAGGACAAAATCTAAACTAACACGCTGTCTTTGTATGTCTTTTATGTATAGAACTACGAGCATTTGTACAAAGTGAATGACAAGTCCGTCAACGGCTCGTTTTACTTGCAGTCAAAAGTCGTCCGGGCCAAGGAGCGTCTGGAAATGGAATGGGCTGCACAGGGTAATCCCATGAAAATTCAGTCCGAGGCTGCAGCAGCAGAAGCAGAGGCAGCAGCGACATCGGGAGCAGGAACAGGAACATCAGAAGCAATAGGCTCAAAATCATCACATCCACCCAATGGAGACAAGCAGGTGTGAACAGACGACGACGTAGTTGGTTCGGGAACGCCTCGCACGACCATACGCAGCTGCATTCACATCATCGACTTCACAGTAATTATATAGTCGCCCTTGGAGCGGAATAGAATCGATTTCCATCTGAATACTGATGCAGGGCGCAAGGTGCAAGGAAAGAATGTCAAAAAGGAACAGAGAGCTTCAGCGAGTGCAGGGCATATCGCTTTTTCGCTTTTTTTGTTTTTTTTTGTTTTGTACATGCGCACAACGTGTCGATATCGTTATAGATTATTCTTGAGAGGACAAAGAGAACCAAGTATATGTCGCATTGCTTTTGCAATGGCACGATTGAAACATAAACGATATTAAGAGAGTATGTGAAGGTCAAATGAAGGGGTGTCTTTTTTATTTCGGCCACGGACAATTTAACAAAAAAAAAGGATAGCGCGAGAAAGAAGAGATAAAAGAAGACTTATGATACAGGATTGGCAATGCACTTAGATCTTCTGCATGGCAGCCATATCCATGGACTGGATGTAATCCTCGCCCTCCAAGATCTTCTCCTCAAGAGTTTCGAGAGAGACGAGTTCATCCTCGATGACACAGTTGATCTGCAACTTCTTGATACCGTAACCGATAGGGACGAGCTTGGACTGACCCCACAAGAGACCCTCCATCTCAATACCACGGACGTGAGCCTCGAGGGCAGCCATGTCGGTCTCATCATCCCAAGGCTTGACGTCGAGGGTGCACATGGACTTGGCAATGGTCTTGGGCTTGAGGGCCTTCTTGGCGGCGTACTCGGCAAGACGCTGCTGCTTGATCTTCTCAGCCTCCTCATCGACCTCATCGTCGTCGGAGCCGAAAAGGTCGACCTCATCGTCATCCTCCTCAGCAGCGGCAGCGGCAGCGGGGGCAGAGCCACCAGCCCTAGTTTTAAGAACAAGAAATAAAAAGTTGGATCGGATATGATTAGAGACTATAATAGCGGATTGATGCGCAAATTGATGCACATCTCTATGCAAATATCGGTGCAGATATGAAGAAACACGTACTTGGCAGAGAGGCCCTTGACCTCAGCGATGTGCTTGTACCAGCGGGCAGCGTGGGGGAAAGCAGCCTCGTTGGGGCCTTCGGTCAAGGCGTTGAAGACCTCAGTGTCCTTGTCGCTGACCTCGTATCTAATTATCAGAAAATCAAAAAACAATTATTAGCGCTAGTCATTGAACACAAGCCATTGAACTGCTATCAAGCCTTTGGTCCAATCCGCGTTGCGGGTTAAAACACGCAAGAAATAGTGGAAAAAAGTGTATTCAGTGTCATATACACAACACGCCCACGCGCAAAAAAATGAAAAGAGTATCCGATGCAGCTGACGTGCATAAACTTCAAGCGTGTCCAATGGGAGATATGTGAATAGAAAAGGAATTCTTCTCGTGTTTTCAGAGCTTGTTGAAAAGCAAAGACATCTCGTGAGAGTTTTTTTCTTTTTGTTTTTTTTTTTTCTTTTCCTTTTTGATTCCGGGTGGAGGGAGGTTATGAGGTGTGTTTTTTTTGTTTTTGTTTTTTTTGCTGCTGTTGCTGGTTTTCGGTTCATGCGGACAAGAGCGAGGACTGATTGAGGACGAAAATGGACAGATAGAGACTTACCCAGCAACATAGGAGCGGGCCTCGAAGAGGGAGTTGAGGATGGTGAAGGCCAAGGAGGTAGAGAAAGAGACAGACATGGTGCGGTGCAGTTGCGGTTGTCGATGTAGGGATAGAGAGGGGAAGGAGAAAGAAGAAAAGAGAAGAAAAAAAATCTTTTAACCCAAACAGCAGGGAAATAAAGGGTTGGCGAATCAACGAGTCAACGATAAACAAACCTGCCCCAGATCCACGTACAGAGCTGTATTGCCAGCCTATCAGCCTATGCATCGGCCCATCACAGCAAAACATCCGCGCCCATGCCCCATTCCACGTACGCCCCATGGACTGGACTGATTCGTTGATGGCGCTGCATTTGCCGCTCTGTGCCACTCATTCATTCACTCATTCGCTCACTCGCTCACTCACTCGCTCACTCACTCACTCACTCCGTCACTCGGACTCATCGCCTACGCCCCCGCCTCCCTAGGCCGCAGCAAGCATATTCATCATTCATCCTTAGCCTATCATGTTCCATCCAACCCGAGGAGGTTAGAAACTAAAAACTTACCAGATATGCGTCTATACACCTGTCAGCTCTCATTGCTTACACACACACACACTTTCTCTCTCACTCACTCAATTGACTTTATCCTCTCATAGGCACGCGCGGTGGTCAGGACCAGTTTAAATGGGAGGACGTCAAGGAAGACAAGCACAGAGAAAACTATCTTGGAAACTCGCTGCATGCAGCCGTGGGTCGGTGGCAAAAGGGCCGTGATGTCACTTGGTATGCAAAAGCCGGCAGCAGCGATAAGGACCTCGCCACCATCCAGGCCAACAAGCAGGCTGAGGTCCAAAGCATCAAAGACGCGGAAGCAGAAGCCATGGCAGAAGCATTGTAAGCTACATGGCCGGTCCAATTGAACGTTTGATTTTGCATACTGCATGACTCCTTGATCTAACCGTCGTACCTGGGATTCAACTGACGGCTGTAGAGGATACAAGACCAAACGCAAGGTCGAGACCAATGTCACAGAGAAGGAGCTCAAGTCCGCAATTAGTAAAACTAACAATGGAGTTCAAGACGAAATGGACGAAAGATTGAAAGATTCTTCTGCAATCGAAGGCCTCGGGTTCAAGTACGTGAATCATTGATCGCAGTCTTCTCTCCCCCTCCTTCTGGTTTTTGATGCGATGGGCCATAGACTTACAGTCATCTCCTTTCAAATACGCACTACACTGTATAGGAATCGTGCACAAAGAATGTATGCTGATAACCGTCCAGAGAACGGATCACGCAGGCCTGCGACAGCAGCGAACGCCACACCCATTGTGCCTTTGATCCCACAAGCTATTGTGCCAGAGGCGAATAAGGTCAAGGCACGAGGAGAACGGTCGTTGAAGGAGCAAAAAGAATCGATCAAGGATGAATCAGAGGCACGCCGCAAGCGACATCGACACGACCGCGACCGGAGCAGAAGCAGGGAACGGAGCAGAGACAAGGAAAGAAGGAGCGACAGAGACAGGGGAAGAGAAAGGGATGGACGCGGTTCATCCAACAAGGGCCATCGCGAGGACAAGCGGCGCAGGGATAGGAGCGGGAGCAGGAACAGAGACAGAAGCAGAAGCAGGAGTCCAGAGAGACGGACCCGCGACAGGGACCACGGACATTCGCGACACGACCGTAGTCCGCGTCGGGAGCAGGAACGGGAGCACAGGAATGAACGCAGGCATCGCAACCGTAGTCGCAGCCGAAGCTAAAGCCGTAGCTGGGCGTGAGAGTAGCGGTGTTTTTCTTTGCTCCACGTAGTAATGAATGGAAACTGTATTTTATTTGCCTCAAAATGCACTATTAAAAGCGCTTGCATGGTAGACTATGGTTCACCACAGCGCTCTCCCACTTCTCTCCTTCTTGCCTTCCTTGCCTTCCTTGCCTTCCCTGCCTTCTAAAAGCAATGTCGAAACTCGAATCGCACGAATCGCGCGAATCGACCGATTCTCATGCTGCTACATCACAGTCGAAACCATCTCCAGCCTGGTCGTCCTATATCTCGGCTATCACCGTCGGCCTCTTGTCATCCTCCTGTTGCGTGATCCAGCTCGTCCTCAATGCCATGTCCATAGGCTGCGCCGGATTCTCGGTCTTGACCCCACTGCGCCCAATCTTTGGCACGCTCTCTTTCCTGCTGATGGCCTATACTACCTACAAGTATCGGCTTTCTTCAAGAACAGCACTCACGATGGCCATCGCACTGATCCTCACCCTCAGTCCAGAAGTCGTGTCGGTCTATAACCAATCGGCTCCGGGGTCACTGCAACTCAATGGCGGTGACGCCGTCTCTGGATGGGCCTTGCAGCCGCTCGTACAAATGTACTACAAGACTGGCTTGGCACCCTTTCCTCGCAGCTGGTACAAGAGTCCAACAACCGAGCAAGAGGGATCCAAGAACGCTTTGTTGCAAATGGCGGTACCGCTCATGAAGTACGAGGTGCAGATCGATGGCATGGCCTGTGAGGCGTGCGCGAATCGTCTGCGCCAATATTTTATTAGCCGCCCAGGCATTGAACATGTGCAGGTATTTTTTGAGGACAAGAAGATGGTAATGTGGACGCGGTCGGGTCCAAGTGTACTCCTGCTCTCGGAAAGGAGTATCCAAGATATGGTGACACAGGTCGATAAAAAGTACTCAGCAAGACTCCTTGAGATCTACTCTGATGCCAAGCTGGACGAAAAATAATGCAACGTGCCAAGACGCTCGTTTTACTGTAATTACTGTAGAGTTATGGCTGTGTGCATCTCCACAGTGTCCTTGAAACAGTCGGTCAAAAATAAACGTCGATTTGGTGGCACAGCGAACAAACATCTCTCCTCCTCCTCTTCCTCAATCACTCATTTCATTGATCCTTCTTGATTCGATGGCGGAGGAATGGCGTTTCTTTGGCTGCACTCTCCGGGATATCGATAGCCAGCTGGGGGCACGATGCCGAGCGACATTGACGAGCGGGAAGGAATACACGGGATATCTATACACAGTCGATCCTGAAACACAGACTGCCCTCATACTGCTACGACAGTCTCAGGAACCAGACCAGAAACAAAGTCAGGAACACCACTTCCAAAACCAAGGTCAGGATCAACCACAGAAGCAGCAAAGTCTGGATGGCGAGCAGCAAATTCAAGCACCAAGTGAGGATCAAAAACATATGCTATGCCCCACGGGGCTAGATGAAAGAGTGTTATGGACTATAGTTGCAGTGCGCCAGCATGCTTTAAAATCGTGGATGTGTCCAGGTACAAGTCTTATGAACTATTGCAACCATAATCCATGAGATAGAAATGAAGATCCTAAAGCATTTTTTTTATTTTTTTCTTGTGCTCCAGATGGCAATACTTCAGACCGTCTTTCCTTGGAGGAAATGGATACAATTACCCATATCTCCTCGGGGCTGAGCAGCCCAACAGTGATCCAGGCCCGAAAAGAAGCCTTGGTGGAGATGTTGCGATCAGTAGGTGGACTTGTTCGTGCTTGAGATACAACAGGCTCTCCTCTTGCCAATACCAATGTCAAATGGCGGTGCCGCTACCTGTGTCAAGACTAATATCCTACTTAATGAATAAAATCAAATAGAAGCGGATCCCATTGGAGACAACGGCAGATGATCCTGTTGTTCACATCATGACGAGTGCACATGTTCACCCTCCGTATCTGGCTCAGTCGGTCGAGTGTCCAAACGAGGTGGTTCGCGAACGTGTCAGGGCCATGGTCCAGGGGCTGCAGCAAGGCTGAGCGTGACTATTGACGCAGTTGCCAGGCACCCTGATTCCTGCGTTCCAGTGGTTCCTGGATATATATATTTATATATATATAGCAAACAAGTGGGCTATACCACAGACCACTGTCATTGGAAATAAAACATACATTGGGACCATCATGTCATCAATCAACCTTAAGCTGTAATAGCATATGTCACATACTTTCGGGATATAATCCTTTCTTTCTTCCTTCTTTCGCTCTTTCTTCCTTTCTCACCTTCTCACTTTCTCACCTTCTCGTTTTCTTCTCCCCTTCCTCCCTCCCTCCCTCCAGCTGTCTCTTCTTTGCCTTACTCCTTATTAATTCGCCATCAATACTCACACCCCTCTAACGGCTTCACACCCCTCCCTCCTTCTTCCCTCTAGGGACAGACACCATGGCACACTATCCACCGCCGCAATCACAGCAGCACCAATACCCTCCAGCTCCTCACTATGGTGGTCAGCCCCAGCCCTACTATCAGCCCCAGCAGCAGCAGCATCAATGGGGTCTGCAGCCCCAGCCCCAGCAACAGTACTTTTCCCCACAGGGACAGCCCATGACTGGGGTCATGCCCCCAGCCTACGATGGCTCTGTCAATCCAGAGACCGGTCTGCCCACAAAGTTCAACCCCAAGCCAAAGTACAACGACCTCTGGGCGCTTCTCTTGTTCCTTGTTCAATTGGCTGCCTTTGTAGTCCTGTCCTACTTTGCCATCAGCAGGGTCAAGGACAACAACGATACTAGGGGTCCTGGAAACAAGCCTGCTCTCGGCTTCTTGACCCTCCCTGGTTTGATCACTCTCTTCATCTCCATCGGTGTCGGCGCTGTCTTCAGTATTCTCTACTTCTTTGTCACCCAAGCATTCCCTCGCCAAGTCATTAAGGTCAGCCTCAGTCAGTCAGTCAGGCAGCCAGGCCATATCTCCTTCAGTGGAAACTTGCTGTTCCTGACGATCATCTTCGTTCTGTTCCTGAACAGGTCACCTTTGCGATGAGTATCATCCTCTACTTGGCAGTTGCAGTATACTATCTCTACCGTCAACTGTGGTTGCCCGGTATCATCGGAGCAATCTTCGGCGTCATCTACGCTACTATGTGGTGGTTCTGGAGGAGCCGCATTCCCTTTGCGAGGTAACAAATTTGTCACTGTTTTTCTTTCAAACTGTGGTATTATCTCGTCTCGCGGAATGTTTCATCATGCAGCGGAAGGGAACACTTTTATCTGGCTATTTTCAGGAGAAGGCGAGAGGATGATGTGTTGGGTCGAAGAAAAACACTTCCATGTCTGGTCTGCTATTTGGGCTGTTGTCGCAACCGGAACATCAAGCCATGCCCTGCATTTCTCATTCTGGTTATTGTGCTCGCACTCACTTGGGCCTTCACACATCCCTATTGTTATATCCAACTCTACATTTTCGTCTCTGTATGGATACATGGTACCCACAAAAGCGATTGGGGACTCACGATGATTATATCATCATCAAGCAAGGAGTTAATATACTGTACCTAGCCTTCTCAAACACTTCGCCTTCCTTTCGCTATTATCGGCCTCCGTCGGCCTGAAACGGATGAGCATTGTGCAATCAATTCTTGTCCACGATCTCTAAACTGTGAACGCTGGTTTACAGATTTTTTTACTTTTTTTCTGAGCATTTTCTTTGATTGCTTTGTATCCGCTCGGAAGAACCTTCGCCAGCTGCAGCATCGTCGTCCTTAAACCAGTTCCTCCTCAATATCAGGATTACGCGACACGCAGATAATACAAACTAACCGCTCCGCTTTATTGTTTTATTGCGCCAACTATACAATGTAGTGTGATGCTGTCAACCGTGACCTCGATCTCCAAAGCGTACCCTGCAACATTCGTTCTCTCATTCCTGGGTCTCTTCCTCCAGATCGCCTACAGTATCTACTTTATGACAACCATCGCAGGAACCTTTGACCTCTACTACGACACCACCACCAACTCGATTCCGACAAAACTTCAGGTCCTCATCGTCTTCTGCTTCTTTTCGTTCTACTGGACATCTCAAGTCCTCGAGAACATTGTGCACACGACCATCTGCGGCGTCTTTGCGACCTTTTATTTCATGAAGGGCTCACCTCAGGGCATGACCAAATCACCAACAGCAGAGTCCTTTAAGCGAGCCTGCACGACCTCGATCGGCTCAATCTGCTTTGGATCACTTATTATCGCCATCATCCAGACACTCAGGGCCATCGCAAATATGGCTCGCGGGGACGGCGACGGAATCATGCAATTTATCGCCTGTTTGATCGACTGCCTCCTAGCCTGCCTACAGGGACTTGCAGAGTACGTCAATAAGTATGCGTTTGCGCAAGTCGCGATCTATGGAAAGCCGTATATTCGGGCAGCAAAGGATACATGGCACATTTTGCAGGACCGCGGCGTGGAACAGATCATCAACGATAACCTGATTGGAAACGTCTGGGGCATGGCTGCGATCCTTGGGGGCGTGCTTTCTGGATTAGCGAGTTACCTGTACCTGCGTTTCGCAGACCCGAGCTTCAACATCAATGGCCAATTTACGGTAATTATCGTCGTCATGGGCTTTGTGATGGGACTCCAGATCGTCTTCACGGTCGGCACAGTCATCGACAGTGGTGTGGTCGCGACCTTTGTCTGTCTTGCAGAGGATCCCGCCGCCTTGGCCAGGACCAAGCCAGGTATGTCGGCGCTTTCGTCTCCTTTTCTTGTATCCCTTGTCCAACCTCTATTGCATGGTTTTGACATTCTTGTTGTAATCTTTGCGTATTGTGCTGCAGAATTATTCGAGAGAATCCGTGCCACTTGGCCCGCGGTAGTTCAGGTACGAGGCGACTCCTTCTATACACATTTCGAATTGATAGCTGCTGTCATTGAACCGCACATTGCTAACGTTCCTTGTAATATCTTTTGCGCACATGTAGGGCGTCCATTACTGAGGTCATGTCTAGTTCTCTCCCGTTGCTTGTGTAATCCAAATAAAAAAAAAATCACTTAATCTGAGTTTTCAGTGCAGCGGCTCTGACCAAAACTATAGAGAATCATTTATGGAGCATCATGAAGATGAGTTGAAAAGTTGAATACGACGGTGTTAGCATGGACCAAGTATTTATTAGAGGTTCACACCTTCCTTAGTTGAAGCATTAGATCGGTCACAGCCGCTTGATCCAACGACCAAAATGTTTACTGCTAACACCTCTGTTCTGATATTGAACGACCCAAGGCCTACAGTTGGAGCATCGGGTAGGGGCTGCACAGCTTAAAAAGAGAATGCGAGGGAGTATGAGAAGATTCAGAGGAAAGGGTGCTAGGAAAAAAAAAAAAAAAAAAAAAAAAAAGAACGGTGAAGAGATATTCGGATGCGTTTGCATCGGTGCTAGAACGCAGGGACTAAGACGCATTCATACGTCGTTTTTTCCGATGTATCTTCCTAGTGATGGACATGTAACCACAAGACACCTGGACACTTAACATACTGTTCTGGCGGCATGTATTTTTCAGATTCACGGGTATTATTGTGGTGCGAGAGGAATCACCGCCCTGGAGGGTCCTGCCTCATCCTCGCCTGCAAGCGTAACTCTCTGCTGGAGCCTACTGTTGTCACTATAAAACGCGTGTCAACCGATAAGGTGGGAAATACGAGATTTCCTGATGGTATCTGGCAGATTCAAAGTGGCCTGATGTAGCTCTTTTGCAAGTCCAATAAAACACCGCCCATTGCCATCTAAACGAATATATGATATACAGGGCATTCTTTTATATATATTTATGTGTGTATATATTGCAATGCTTGCTAAAGTACATGTACAGAATTTGGCAAAATTAGTTCGGCTTGAAGGGCCGGGCTGCGGGCTCTATGAAAATGAAGGGATGGAGGTATGAACAGGGGCTCGGCTAGGGATAGATGGATCTATAGCCATGTCGATCGATGATAATGCCTGTTGTTGTTGCTGTGAATGCTGCTGTTGTTGTGGCTGCTGCTGATGATGCTGTATCTGCTTTTGAGCTGCCGGCTGCGCTATTGCCATCCCTGCCGGTGTCATACTCGACGACGCAGCCGGCAGGAGCTGACTCCACTGGAAATAATCATCATAAATTAACGAGTTCTGCTGGTTCAGCAATGGCTGCATATCCCGCTGCAACTGCATCTCCTGCCGCTGCTGCTGCTGGTGATGAAGTTGTAAGTATCGAACAAGAGAATCGGGAGTTGACTGCATCTCTGCAAATGCATCGTCCGACATCATGAACGAATGCAGACCCGGAGAGATATTCTGTGTTGAAGATGGACTCTTTGAGTCCCGGGGTACATGGCTTCCAGTAGAGGACATGTCCGATCTGTTGCTGTCGAGGCTTGTCAGCATCATTGAAGTTGAGGAGGCCGACGCGCCTGGTCTGCGTGCCGCAGGCGATGGTCCAGAGTCGGCACCCAAAGATCTAGGTCTTGGTTGTTGCAACTGCGACTGAGGCTGAGCTCGAGATAATGCCGACATTGATGACAGGGCAGCTGACGATGGTCCAGAGGTGTTGCTCATGTTGGGCGTGCTATTGCTATGATTCTGCTCCATCATCATCGGCGTCATCTGGAAGGAGCTCGACAAAAAATTCAAGTCGCCGAGCGGCATCGCAAAGTCAAAGATCGAATCCGTGAGCTCGGCCTGTACCCTAGATGAATTATTCTGACTGAAGCTACTGCCATAAACAAGGGGCGGACCAAATCCTGCACCTGAGAATGCTCCTTGCTGATGTTGCTGATGTTGGGGTTGAAACGGCATCATCGTTTGTTGCTGATGTGCGGGAGCAGAGGAAGATGGTAAGTACGCAGATGAAAATCCACCAGGTGGTCCGAATGCAAGGGAAGATGACACAGAGGCCTGTTGCCGCTGTTGTTGGAGTTTTTGATGTTGCTGTTGAATATTGGCATTTTGTCGCATATTGATAGCTTGGGAAATCGTCTCCTGTTGTTGATGTTGTTGAGAGTACAGGCTCATCAAGCGCTGGCCGACATCACCCTGTGCGGGGCTAACAGAGGATATTATCGGGTTGCCTGGTTGAAGAAGCATAGGTTCCATCATGTATGCATCCTGTGCTCGGAGCTGTTGGAGTTGCTCTGGTTGCTGCAGCAAAGCATGTCGGTATGTCTGATTGCCTTGCAAACTCGACGCAGGCTGACCAATGGGCTGTCTTTGGTCCTCCTCGACTCTTGACCATGTTCCTGTGTTAGTTGGGGATCTGACCGAGGCCGAATTGGAGTGGTAGGTGTTCTGTTGCGCTACCGGCTGCGGCGGCTCGGCCACACTTGTAGCGGGGATGGTGCTTGTCCTGCTTGTTCTCGCCTGCTTTGCTACTCTAGGATTCGCAAAATCATCTCCCTCGGTTTGCCGCTTCTCCAGGGCAGAGGATTCTATCTCCGCATTGTTGACGCCCTCATGCTGAGACAATTCATCATTTTGCTGCTTCTGTTCTTCCAGTATCTTTACTTTCCATTGCCGTTCAAACTCCTGGTTAATTTCCTGAATCTCGAGCTGATTCATCCGATTGCGCTGCTCCCGCAAATCTTTCTCTGCCTGCTCCTTGTCGTTTTGATCCTGAACGACAACAGGTTGAATTTTACTCGGCCCCTCGGGCGTCGCAATCCTTCGTTTCTGCTGATTTGCTTGGTCAATCACCTGCATCTCTGTGGCACGTCTCCACAATGCGATCAAACCCGAGTCGCTCTTGAGAAAAGAACTGATGGACGCCAGCTTGCTGTTGACTACCATCCGTGGAGCCACAGCCTCGCCCTCCAGTCCTTGACGCTCTTTCTCCTCGTCCTTTTCAGGAGCATCACCAGCGCGGGGAGCCTCCTTGGCCTTCAAGGCATTCGCCGCACTGTCCGCTGCATAGTCGCGACTGCATCCGTGAGCGTTGTGGGAGACCACCTGTGGCACAATGATTCCCCCGCCTGCAGCCGATGAGCTGATCTTGGACTGAATCGAGTACAGGTCGCGAATAATGTAAAAAAATTTGTCCGCCATGGCCCAGTAAGTCTTCATAGTCTGCAGAATCTTCACGTGAGTGCTCAAGTTCCTGCGCGCCTTTGATGCCACTGCAAGGTCCGACGCGAATGCGTTTGTGATATGACTGCATACGATAGTAGAGATAGTAAGTTAGAAGCAGAACAACAAGTTCCAAGCGAAAGCAATAACGATACATTCCTTACATTGTGGCGGTAGTAAAGACTGGGTAGGCAAAGAATGAAGAGATGTATATCCGAGGAGGATAGTTCTGCGCGCTGACAAAGTCCAAGACCTCTGAGACCTTGGAAGCTGCCTCAGCGCAGCGAGCGACAGAGTTGTCGACGAAATTCGGGTCCATGGGAAAGCTGGCCTTGTCTGCAGCGAGGATGGGTCGATGAAGCAAGACGACTGATGTGTGGTATATGACGTGCATGAAGATGATGATGCATCCTTCATTTCTATCCTTGAGCATCCTGGCGTTCTCGGGCGAGTAGATCAGGTGAGAAGGGATCGACTGAAGCCATGCAGCAAGTGCCGCGTCGATGATAGAGAATTCAGATCCAGGCTCGTTTGGTGGGATCGATTTTTTAGTCCTAGGGCGGTTCACGTACTGCGAAACTTTGCCAAGCACGGCGAGAATCCTGATAAGGTACGCAAACGAGCTCAGGCTATGGCCCTTGGGCCGTGGTTTGTCCTGTTCAGCCTCCGCAGAAGACTCGGATGGTGGTGTAGCCATGCCATTCGCATCCGTGCCTTGGTCGTCAGGTTGCCTATCTTGTGAACTCTGTCGTTGTTCCTTGAAAGACTCCGTGCTCGTTTCAGGACCCTGATCGTCATCCAGCATCTCAGTGACTACTGGCCTAGCCTCATGCCAGGCATTGTCCTCGCTCGGAAGCAAGACCTCACAGTCGCGCTCGTCAATCATCCTGGGCCGACCTGATGATGAAGAGGAAAGCACGTCCATGATAAAGCACGCCCAAAACGTCCTGCGCCGCGTCTCCCGCAGCACCCAGTCGCCCTTGAGATAAAAGACTGGACTGCTGTCCTCGCGATTCAGACCCAACTCCTGTGCCATGCGTATAGCCATGCCTCCAAACATCCATGCGCGCGGACCTCTCGCGGCCCCATATTCGTACATGGACAAAAACAGTAGGGCCTGAACGTTGGATACGGTAGGTATATCTACCGAATCAACAATGGAAGCACGGACGTTCGTTGCAAAGGGCTCACCAGCAAGGAAGGGCGGGGTCGTGACAACATCGGGATGGTTTGAGAACCGAGCCACACCAGCACAGATACCGTTCAACAGGTTTGGGGAGACCTTGCCCTCCCTGTATTGCTTCATGAACGATCCTGGATGGACGATCGGGAACTGGTAGTAGACAGAGTCGAAGAAGAGCTGGATGAGATGGTCGAGAATGTCCTTGCGTGGGACCTCGTCCTTGATGCCGTAGATAGGTCTCTTGGCGGCGGTGATGGAGGCGCGTTGATCCGATCTGATGGCGTTGGGTTTAACGTTGCCGTAGTTCTGAACCATGGGGTGAGTCAGCTTTGAGTCAGTGTCTGCGTAGTATCCAAGAGCCGAGGACCTGCCAAAGTAGCGTGCGTCAGCGGCTGCTGGCGGCCCGGCCGTCGACTCGGAGTTGTCATCCTCTTCCTCCGAAGCGGATCGCAGCGAGACCTTGAAGTCGGAGTCTATTGCTGCAGGACCATGCTGCAGCATCTTTTCCATCTTGTCGAGACGCTTTTCGAGCAATTCGATATACCCCTGACGAGGACCCCTCTTCTTCATCGACGGCAGATATGTGCAATGGATGTCGATTTTTGCGCAATTGGCACAACTGGGCTTAAGACCGTCTGTTTAATACAATAAAGATAAGTTAGTAGGCAATCGAAAGGCTGAGTGTATGCATAGACATGTTCAATTGACGAGGCGAAGCAAGGAGGTCCGAAAGGGCGTTCGGTTGCCCTGCGGCCCTCTTCAATCCCAACACAGATGATATAAAAAGATAAAGAACAAGGCGGACGTACCGCACTTTATCTTTTTCTTGCGACAGGGGTCGCATGCTTGTGTGAGTCGTTTACGTTTGATGGGGGTAGATCCGCCCGTGGACCGAGAGGGATGGTCGTCCTCGTCGCGGTCCTGGTCTTGGTCGTTGTCATGTTCGTGGTCGTTATCGTGGTCGTCATCATGGTCGTGGTCAGCCTGGTTGCTGTCGTGACGCTGGCTCTGCGGTGGGCTATGGGTTGAGGGGGTGTGCTTTGCCATAGTGATTGATGGATTGGGTCCAGGAGGGGTGGGTTCTATCGCCAGGGAACAGCTGGTGTCAATACAGACAGAACCAGTGTAGTGAGCGTTTGATAAGGGCGGGCAATTGGGAGTGAAGCGGTCGAGTGGGGAGGCGGGGAATATGCCCAGGGGCGAGGAAGAAGTGGAGGAGAGTACAGTAAGGTGTAGCCAGAAGAGAGTGCGATGTGTATGTCAGTAAAGTGATGGGAAGACGAGCGGGGGATGAGAGTGAGGAATGAAGTGGGAATGGGCAGCGGATTGAGATTGGAGTCTACCAGCCTACCAGCCAGCCAACGCCAATGATTGGACGCTTAAAATGTGTTGCCGCATCTAAAAAAGGGAAGAGCTGCGCTGCGGTCGGATGGTCGACTCAATTGCATCGACAGGGGCCGGCGTGCGCAGCGGCCAACAGCACCCAAGGTACAGCTTTCTGCAGTCTGGAGTGCGAATACATCCAAGAGGAGAGATGGGTGCCCCTCGGTTCTGGATACTGTGTGGAACCTGCTGAAGACCATCTTACTTTTGGTAACAACAGCCTGAATTTGATGGCATCCCACACGGCGCACCAGCCAGCTTTATAACCTTACTCGTTCGACCAACTCAAGTTTGTGCTCCATTGCAAGGATTTACGCTTTGTTGCTGATTGCGGCCGTCTCAAGCGTGTTTATTTGTTGAAGATCCTTTGGAGACGAGCAAAGGAAGAGAGCCACCTTTACAGTTCTGTTGCTACATCAGACCATCTTCGTCCCTCATCCCGTTCTTAATCTCCAGCAGTATGGAGGTCTTCCAGTGGTCCAGCTTAAACTTGTCAGTGTATTCCATAACCACAGTCGTGTACTGTTCCGCATCCCCAGCATCTAATGCATCCATCATGTCCTGTCATATCACGCAAGCAAGTCATTGTGAAGGCAGAATGAGTGCCATTGAATGGATGTGCAGTGCGACAACATAAAGGAGAATAAGCCGAACGCTTACTTACATTAAGAAATCTCATTTCACGAGTAGTACCGAAACATACGTCCACGCAAGAATAACGACCGATGGATGTTCTTACTCGTGCGATGACCTATTCAGATTCTACCAGTTAGTGCATCAACCCTTAGACCTTGAGCTATACCGGCAGCGACAGGTGTCACTAAAGCGCCGTGTTATTTCAGTTACCCCTAGAGCGAGGTAGCAGAGTCCTGTACTGAAGCAGTGCAGCTGGAAAGAGGTACTCGTTACAAAGCTCATCAAGGATTCCTGCGCAGCCTTTTCAAAGTTTTCAATCGCACTCTCGTATAGCTGGAGCATCGCTGCAATTGATCCTGCCTTAGCTAGACATCCGCGAGTTGTCCTATCATTGTTGGGAATAACTGGGGTCAAGACACATCCGACAATCCTCTCGATTACGGCGACAGAAGAAACTGTGCAACATACGCAGGGCTGTCTTCGGTGGTGTAAAATTCGGCTGCAGTCTCGTAACATGACAGTGCCGTGGATAGATCGTCCAACTCTGTCTCATAAACGAGGGCGATATCCTTTTGCAAATCGGCAGCCTTGCTATAATTTTCCATGCTGACACTCATCATGATCAAAATTTTTACGACGTGGATATGATCTGAGAATGCGTGTTAGAAATCAAGGCCTAGATCGAAAGAAGAGAGTTGGAGGTAAAGGTGGATCGAAATACTTCCTGTATTAAGACGGCTGTTACACATACCATAGGGAGTCGAGCACTTCCGATAACTCACTGCGGCCTTAAGATAAGCACCTGCCTCCAATGAGGGATCAGAGGGATCAGAGGGATCAGAGGGATCACTCTTTTTATACCAGTCGGAAGCCTTACAGTAGGCATCTCCAGATTCTTTCCCTAAAAAAAAAAAAAAGGCAGGGTAAGCGTGTAAACAGCTGAATAAAGAAAGTGTCGCGTCAAGAGGAGCCATCGCATGCATATCAGTACACTGCTTGCTGTTCTTGTAGGCTTCAGCTACCACGGTGTAAAAATCGCCCATGGCCTCCTGGTGGTCGGATTCGGTCTCGTAGAACAATGGGCCCCTTGCCAACTTTTTCTCGGCCAACTCCTCCAGTTCCGCACCAGTTAGTACACGTTCCTCAGACATAGACGGTAATGAATATGTGTAAGAGAAGAAGCAGTGGAAATGAATATGGAGGAGCTGCTTTCGGCGATTGAAGGGAGGAAGGGGGCTTTAACCACAGAGCACTCTTTTTATACAAATAGCAGCTCCTCGGAGACCATTCACATCGGTCCAACCAGCTTTAGTAATCGTGAACCTTCTCTCATACGCTCTCACTCGACCTCACTGTTTATTTAGAAACACCATCTGTGTTATTGCATTCTGGACGGCGAAGTTCGCTAAACTACATAACTCCCGTGAACAGAGTAAAGATATAGACCGATATAGCAAAGTCGCAGCATTTCCCATACATCTTACATGCTCTCCGGCATGGCAGGCGAAATCATCTATTCACTGTGCTTATCTGCAGCGTAAACGCGTGCTCTAGGAGGTCGTTGAATGGTTCCCCAGCCCAGGTTACCTTCAAAAGAGGCTCAACGATTCCTTTGAGATCGTGTGCATAAAGGCGGTGCACTAATCTCAGGTATCTACGTTTCCCTCTGACTCGACATCATTGTTAAAAAATGAGGAGCATGATAGAAAGCGAGTAGTCATAGGCAGATTCCAATAACCATGCAAGTTGAGGCTATAGGATCCAAAGCCCAATTGCTGTACCTCTGCCCAGTCTTTATTTCAGATATTCCTGGTGCATGCCCATAGACTACTGTACGTATGAGGCCCAGTATAAAAACTTAGTGTTATTACATAGTATTTCGGACGCCGTATGCCTCGAGTAGGACTAACTGAGGACGATAGATGGTTTGGAAAAGAAGAGTATGTTGGGTTTGATCATCACGAACACATTGTGTTCATATTCAAAGTCAAGTCCTCCTTCATTTCGGTCTCCTTGTTATATGCATCAGTAAAGACATGGAGCTCTTTTTGGCAGTGGGACGAGGCGCGGTAGAGGTATTACGGAATAGCGAGTAGGAAAGAAGAAGTGAGCTTGTAACGGTAACAATTAGACTGAGCTGGCACCATATATCAGGACTGCTCGAGCTATGTTGGCTGTTGGAGGCTCGTACGCAGTTCTAAACGGTCATGGGATGGGAACATGAAAGCAAAACGGTCAAAGACAATATGGTAGTCGTGTACACTTCTATGACTTGAGTTGCTACGCTTCTCTATATCTCTCCAAGATGAATGTTATTATCAACAGCAGAAATATCTTGTATAGCCCACTTGAAGCGAGAGGGAACAGATATCACTTGAATTCTTGAGAGCAGAGACGCTTAAGAAATGGAGAGCACAGGACACTTGGGCGAAGCAGAAAAAAAAAAGGCAGTGACATGGACCTCATTTTTTTTCCGCCAGGTACACGCTAGATCAAGAAACGAAGAATCAAAAAACGACACCATCCAGTTCTACCGTAGCCTTTGTGTGCCCAGCGCAATACTTAAAAACTTTAATAATAAGCTTGCTTTATTATTATACTTAAAACCTGTATGTATGCTTATTTCCGCAAACAGTCTGGAAAAACATACAATTGATGTTCGCTTTTTCCCGCTGGATCATGGCTTATTGTACCTGACGAACCGGGTTGATCAGTAGGGCGTGTTGGGCTTCACCCTTCTCCAGGGAGAACCGCACCTGGCTAGGCGAGGTAGGTAGCGCCAAGGGGGAGCAAGCCCGTCCCACGATCGAAATATCCTCCATCGCTCTATGATGTAAACACTTGCGGCAGTTCCTACAAAAAAGAGATTCCGGTTTAGTAAATCGGTCTTTCAGTGCAATTTTCTTACCTTGAATGTTAAAAATGGGTGGGCATTTCAAATCGAAATTCTGCAATGACAGCAGGATACTCTCATTGAACTTGGCATTCTTTCTCAGCTGAATCGCCACGTCCAACGAACTACACGAACTTTGTTTGGTTTGAGGTTCCCCACCTCGACACCATCGACATTCAGGATGCAATCGCACTTGCGTGCACTTGACAACGCGCTTGCGGCCCAGCCTTGTTCACCTCTCTGAAGATCGGACGACTGCAAGAAACCAAGTAAGAAGAGACATTAGCGCAATATAATTCAGTTGAACACTGTATGTGTACACGAATCAGCAAAGCAGTGACTTACAAGTGCAAACTCAGGCAGGAGTCCAGAGGTAATCCATCCTTAAAGATGAACGTCCACAGCAACATGGCATCCGTCTCAGACTGCCTCTTTCGTCCCGAGAGTAGTCTAACGACATTCATGAGACTATAACATGTGACGTGCTAGTGTACGCTGGCAGAGAGTATGAACAAAAAGCAAGGCGCTTCCTAACTCCCACTTGCGAGGACTTCTGAAAACGATCTTTCCTCAGGAGATAGAGCAGCTGTCTTTCCGAAATACTATGACATCAATACAACATGTTAGACAGGTATTCACGAACACGACACTAAATAGGGTGAGAAACAGAGCACGTACCAAGTTTATAGCAGACTCGATGAGATCATGCCAAGAGCCTCGACCTTGAGCCTGGTTGCATTGTGGTCGGTATCGGAAGTCGCTCTACCACGCTTTTTCGAAGGCTTACGTGGCGTTGGGAGCGTCTTAGGGCATTTGGAGACAGCTATGGCGTGAAATATATTATACTAAGACAGCGACAAAAGACCGTGAAGCAGTTTCGAATCTTTGTACCTGCGGAACAGCCCAGGGCGCCGTCATCCTCAGGCCTTGTGACAGAGATCGTCGTGGCTGCTGTGGTTGATTCCTTGAATTCGCCATTGGTAATAACGGGCTGATGCAGATCAAAAGGCTGGCGCAGGTCAGAATGCTGGTATGAGTATGTGGGCTTGTGCAGCTTGGTTGTTGTTTGCCACAGATCGAAGGGCTTGTGCGGGTTTGTAGGTTTGCGTAGAGCAGCATGCGGGGGTGTATCGGTTGGCTCGCGTGGGTCTATGAGTGCACAAAAGTCGATTGGTGGCCACTGATCAGCTGGCTCGCATGGATCTGTGGACTAAAAAGAAAGAAAAGAAGAGCGGGTGAGCGTGTGTGCCTCAAGAAGGCGAGGAGGATAGCTCAGGTCAAGGGCAGTGAAACGGCTAGATGGCTCAACATAAAGCGCTTGCTGCAGGCTGTCGAAGGGCGAACATCTCAAGTCGACGTTCCTGAGGTGTAAAAGTGACAATGGTCAATGGTGAGGAATGCTGGATTATACCTGCGCTGAGTCTCTTATAGGCGACTTTTGCTGTTGCCATTGACGTGGGAGCGAATGGAGGGCGACGCTGGCAGCGACAGACTCTCTCGATGATTCGTATGATTTGAGATCAAACAAATCCAGTTAGGAGCACTGCCGTTTAGCTGTGATGGATGTTCCTGAATATCTGACATGGACTAACAGTATCTTCTTGATTTCAAGGCTTGAGCGATACAGGTTGCTTCCAACAGCGACAGAATACACCGATTCCGAAACCCGCATGTCTTCGTGTGCCAACAAGCTTCGCTCCCTTTAGTCTTGAGATATGTGAAGCAGTCGGAGATATATGCGTGGACGGCCATCTTTCCATCTCGGCTGATATCAAACAACCCCTGAGTGAACTCCTCCAGGTCGAGAGCTTCGTCCCATTTAGCAAACTTGGAGGGATTCTCATCCTCGGCAGGCACCAGCTTGAAGAACCCAGGCACTGTCAACGACGAGATTTCGACGGCGTTGACGGCATGGGGTTTCTTGACAGTAGGGTACATGACTGTTGGATCGGACGGAGTGTCAGAGCATGAATATCACGGAAGGGTGACTTAATTATCCTGGTTTTTTATTATCATGGTGATGGAGACATCCTCCTCTCCTTCATCCTACATTGACTCCATCGCCACTTCAAGTTGTCAGCATGTGTGCCAGGAAAGTATTCTGCAAGAAGCCTTAATCGATTACTGCCCTCACTTGATCTCGCCTCTGTTATTACTTTGTTTCTGCTTGGGCCTGGGCAGACCTCCGTTTGCGGTCTCTGGAGAGCTGGAATTCTCGTAAGACGTATTTCTGCGGGCCCCTTCTCTCCATCGGCCAAGTGGTTCTGGTCTAGCCGTATTGCAGGCTAGAGCCAAAGGTAAGTACCCTCATTCAGAAATACGCATCCGGGATTAGGAAGAGGTGTCCTTACCGGCTTCAAACCCTCCTGTACGTTTATGTTTGAATATTGAAGACTTTTCCGTATGAATAACTGCCATCCTTACGTATAGAGCGGCACTTGTATCAGTCCACGGAATAAGCGATTATAAGCGCCCTTTGCGACAGCTCATTATGAGCTGAGTCTGTATCATGATCTGATCGACAGCTATCGTGGATATTTTCTCGCGATTTAGACGTGTCGAACTTATTGAGGAGGCGTGATCAGTTCTTGAGTGGCGGAGCCTGTTCATCGCGTCAAATGATGTTCTAGTTACACCCATGCATACGATCCAAGTAACCTGATAATACTACGAGATGTAGAATCTGATTAAAACATAAAGCACCATTGGGGTTGTTAGTAAGTAGGAATTTAGATCAAATATCAGAGGGTAGCAATGTAGGTAGGGGCATTGCATATTCCGTGTACCCCCCCTCCCCTTACATTTTACCATAAAACATGTCCGTTGAAAGGACAGTTGTACTGTGGTGAAAAAAAAAAAAAAAAAAAAAAAAACGACCGAAAAAACGCATAATGGCAGAGAGATATGCAGAAGGATCGAGGTAGGAGAACACTATCAACTATCCTCGGAACATCTGCAGCTCACAGTACTCTGCAGTTTGAACACAGGAAACTGCCATTTCTCGCATCCATGCTGCCCTCTTTCTATAATCCGTACCTACTTTTCTAGTCTTTGCATTGGCGTATGCTTCAAGAGCACTCTCATGCTGCAAAGGAAAAGGACAAGAATGTGATAGCCTAATCAAAGAAAGAGGGGATTTGCATCACGTATATAAAGGGGTGCACTTTCAAACTGTCCACCATCAAAACTCAACCGACACTTCTTCAAGATCCAAACCCTCAACAGCACGCAAGAACCCATCGCAAGAAACCGTCGCACGGACCTTCGCAAGAGCACGCTCACAAGAAGACTTACAGAACCCACAGAAAACCCCACACGTCCTGACCAAGCTTTCGCGCTTGCAAAAGTAAGATGATGCGACCGCCCATTTTTTTTTTATTATTTATTATTTATTATTTATTATTTATTATTGTGTTCACTATTAATTAACCAAGTCATGCAGTGTTGATTTTGGCACTTTTGTTGTTTCTTTTCCCAGCCCTGGTCTACAGCGCCTGCCCCCACCAGGCTGGCATTGCCAAGCCGTTAGATTCTTGTGGAAGGCCTATCGAATCTGGCCAAAGATACACACTTCAGGACAGCAACGGGAATGGCTATGTGACAAAGGAAGAGTCAATCGTGAAGGTTTCACCCGAGGGCCCAAACAACAGCATCCTGACATTTGTTTTCAAATTCAAGAACGAGGGATATACATGGATACTATACACAACCGACAGCAACATGAATGTCGAAGATAATTGCCTCAGTACTGGCCCTATTATAGCGGGAACACCTTCGAGGAAGATTATAACCGGACCCAATGGTGGAAGATTCAGCAACTTGTGCGATGTCACTTTCCAGGATCCCAAGAACACTGGTTCCTATGGACTTATGATGTATGCGAACACAGATTATTATCAGCCGTTCTACCAAAACGGCGAGTTATGGGCGACCAACTCCCTCACCTGTGGCGAGACCTTCCTAAATACCTACAAAGTTATCAAAGTCTCGAATGGTTCGCCTTCCATGCTCTTTGGCGATACGCTGAACCAGAACCTCGTCCCATGCTAGGCGAATATTCCGTTCCAAGATCCCAAGATAATATTTATTTATATAGTCCCCTTTGATCAGTCTGTTTTTTTACCCCGCCTCTTTCTTCAGCCCTACTTTCCCTTTCCTTTAACCGCCCCTTTCTTGAGTCCCTACTTTTCCTTTTTTTATTCCGTATAAAGCTCCAACTTCGATATCATTGGAAACACGTTTTTCACTTTTGTGGTGCCAATATGGACGCACGTCTCGTGTATGTTAGACGATTTTATATAAATAACTAGTTTGTGGCAGCTAAGCGTTCATAGCTTCCTATCAGTGAGCTGAGTTTAGACCGTCGTGAGACAGGTTAGGTTTACCTGCAGGCAATGGCCCGAAGCTGTCATCCGTTGGATTATGGTTGAACGTCTCTAAATCAGAATCCGTGCTAGGACGCGACGATTACCGCCTTTTCCGATTTTTAGTTGAATTTGAATAGACCCTCGGGTCCTGAATCATACTATGTGAGGTCGTCTTGTGGAGCGGAAAGGTTTCATGAAGGCGCCTGCTGATTGTGCCATATAGGACAGATGCTTTACTAGGTTCACGCTTAATAGAAAAGACCGTCCGGCGACCTATATACCTATATAAAGGGGACCGGACAGTGCTATTAAAGATCCCCCTGTGGTACTGAGCGCAGGAGGCCCTTGAGAGAGTATGGTTAAAATACAGGGCTGCCTGTAGAATTCGGACCTTGTCTCTTTTCTTGGTTTGGATATCGACAACAGCTTGGTTGTTCGAATATTGGCTTTTACCGGTTCATTGCTGCAGACTTCTTCAACTATTTCTACACCAAACTATCACCACTCCTTTCAACCAACCAACATGGAAGATCAGCCTAAAACTTCCACACCTCTCTTGTCACACGTCTAACTGTCATTGGATAGCAAGTGTAGGCCTCGGTTTAGAAAGCTCCCAAGGAACAAGCAGTTATTAAAGTGCTATCGGGTTTGACTTGTGGACAGGCATGGAACTATCAAAAAAACCCTTTCCAGCATCTCAAGTATGTTTCTCTGAAAAGAAGCCCTGTGGAGACTGCAAATAGCTCCCAAGGCCAATTGTATTATTCTGAACATGGCAATACAGCGTAGAGATGGTTTTGAACAATTGAAGACAACTTTAGTTTAGACTTACATATTATACATCTTCCCTTTATTTCGTCTTTAGAAGAAATCGTGGCGAGCCTTCTTAATGATATAATAGCTTCACTTCTCAGCATCCTTCTCAGCATTAACGTCCAATCTCCGAGGTTTCTAGGATGTCATTGTCATCTACGACAAATTCAGGAGCGCACGAGAGCGTTCACGCATAATGTTCTTTTGGATCTTGCCCGAAGGTGTGGTAGGGAACTCGGTGTGGTCAACCACCAATAAGTAACGGGGTACCTTGTAGTGCGCAATCTTGCCCTCGCAAAACTTCTGGACCTGCTCCAGAGTGACCACATGACCCTGCTTAGCCGCGACCCATGCACACACCTGCTCCCCGTAGCGCTTGTCGGGGACGCCGATGACGGACACATTCTGAATACTCTCCATCCCGAACAAACAGTTCTCTACCTCAACCGGATGAATCTTTTCGCCCCCGCGGATTACTACCAGGCGACAATGGGGGACAACGTTGGTGGAAGGTTAGTTCCGAGCTCAGCCGATATGAGCCTTTTTTCAGTTATTTCTATTTGATACTTCTCTTGGACGTACCCATGTCCTTGATGCGGCCATCAATCCTGCAAAAGCCGCGCTCGTCGAGAATGGCTGTATCGCCAGTGTGCATCCAGCTCTCTGAATCCACAACTTCATCCGTCTGAGCCTTGGACTTCCAGTATCCGCCTTCCATCACAGAGTAGCCACGCGTGCAGAGCTCTCCTGACGTGTTGACAGGCACGGTTTCGCCTGTTTGTGGGTCAACGACTAGGTGATTGTAAGCAAGTAAAAAAATAAACATAATGTTATACACTCTGGACCGAATGATAACTACAATAAAGAAGTAACAGCGGCTTGTACTGTTATCACGTACCCTTGGCTTCCAAGTGGGGCATGATACGACCAACAGTCTCGCACCGGTCCTGGAGTGCATCGGTCGTGCGCGTCATAAAAGACACGGGTGAGGTCTCTGTCATGCCATAGCAGATCGTGAGCTCCGTCAGGTGCATCTTAGTCTGCACGTTCTTCATGACCTCGATTGGGACCGGTGAGCCGGCGGCAATACCTGTGCGCAGTGTCGAGAGATCATATTTGCTAAAGTTGGGATGGTTCATTTCCTCCAGCAACATGGTGGGGACTCCATGGAGGGCTGTGGCACGCTCTTCATGAACTGCTCTCAAGGTTGACTCTGGGCAAAAAGACTGTGAGGGGTAAATGATACCAGTCCCGTGGGTCATGGCTGCCATGCTGGCGAGAACCAGTCCAAAGCAATGGAAAAGTGGGACGGGGCAGACGAGAAGGTCCTTTTCTGTCAGCCGCATGTTGTCACCAATAAAGATGCCGTTGTTCAGGATGTTCCGATGCGACAAGGATACTCCTCTAAGTATGATTGAACCGATCAACAGTATACGAGTCAATATCGTATTATATAGTCCAGCCGATCAAAAAACATCTCGGGTTCTTACTTGGGCAATCCTGTAGTGCCACTGGTGAACTGAAGATTGATAATGTCCCGGTTGTTGATGCCGAGTCTCTCCTTTTGCAGGGACTCATCCACTGCTATGCTTCGGTTCTTGACCAACAAATCCTGGAATTTTGTTAGGCCCTTCAAGCGAGCTGTCTCAGGGACGTCAGATCCATTGTCGAACATGATGACTTGGCGAAGCGAAGGGATATTCGCGGTGGCGAGCTCATTTGGCGACTGGTACTCGAGCTCCGGCAGGAGCTCGAGCAACATCTTACTGTAATTGGACGACTTTAGGCTGGGCACGCAGACGAGCGACTTGCACTCTACCAGCGACAGTGTCTGAAGTAATTCCTGCTTGCGGTATCTATTGCAGGAGTGAGCAATTGGCGTGTCAGCAGACCATTACGGACTCAACTAGCGCAACATTAGAGTGTATCGAATCATGAAAGTCGCGGCGTTGTGGTCTTACGCAGGATTAAGAGTAACGAGAATGATGCCTGACTTTGCAGTAGCGTACTGAAGTGTTGCCCAAGCACTGTTGTTTGGCATCCAGATACTATTATCGAGAACAGTAAAGTAGGATTGCGGTTATAATGAGACACCAACTATGCACACAGGAGTTGCTCCAGAGCGGCAACTGAATTTAGACTAACGCGAGTCGATCTCCCTTTCGAAGGCCAGATTGATAGAGACCACGGCAGAGACTGTCGACCTGCTCGCCAAACTCCCGGAAGGACCAGTGCAGGTCCTGCTCGTGTTTGACGACGAGTCCGGGGCGGTCGCCGAAGCGGTCGACGACGTGGTCCCAGTATTTGCCAATGGGGTCCTCGCACAGCTGGCGTGCATCGACCGTGGCGCCCTTTACATAGGAGAGCGGAGAGCTTTTTTCGGACTGAGCAACCGCGGAGAGGGATCGGAGGCCGAGTCTGAGGCAGGACTTGGTCGCGAGCGAGGCATGCCTTGGAATGAGTCTTGAGGATGGGTTGATGATGAGCATTGATGTGAAGGAGTGTGAAAGATGAGTACAGTATAGACCTATAGACCAAGAAAGTAGAATAGTTTAAAAAAAAAAAAAAAAAGAAGAGTGGGGAGGTTGGCCTGTTTAGTCTGACCGGACAGCGGCGGAGGAGGGAGGGGAAGAGTGGGAGGACAGATGGATAAGAAAGAAAGAAAGAAAGGAAGGAAGGAGGATAGCTAGGCTGGGCTGGAGGAGCCAGGGGCCATGGGGCGTATTTATACTCTCCAGGCGTCTTCTTTCTCCACAGGGACACCGCCTGGGGACAGGACTGCAAACGCAAAGTGTGGGAAAAAGAGGGCGGGACAGGAGCAGGCTCGGGGTCCCCCGCATCCCCCCAGGGCGTGGATGCCACCGCCACACACCTACGCGTTGCTGCGTGGACATCTGCCCTGGGGAGCCGAGCCTGCCCAGGGGCCCCCAAGGGGCAGATCCACGAAGGAGGCGAGACTCCCGTCATCATGGGCTCCTTGGCCGCCTCGGCGCAACGGCAGGGTAACTGGCCCATGGTTTGGGTTCATTGTTTGTCCGTGGAGATGCTTTATTGTGCCGTTTAAGGTTCCCTCCCCCACCCATGACTGACTCGGCTCCCCCCACACGCAACCTTACTTTCTCCCCCGATACAACTCTCACGCCGACAAAGCTCCTCCCTCCACAACAATGCTCGGCAGTGCCTTCCCTCCCCTCTTCCTCTCCGCAATCAGCTCCTCCAGCCGTCTCTGTCGTCCCTGTGCCTCCTTCCGCGCCTGCTCTGCCGTCGTTGCCTCGGCTGTGGATGCCACGTCCAGCCCCCGTCGTCCATCCCTGGTCTCCTCCCGTCCGAACCAGTCGTCATCCGTCATCGAGTAAAAATACGTGTGGCGCCAGGTCCCGTCCGAGTGGATAATGTGCTTGCGGTGCAACCCGTCCAAGTCAAAGCCGAGCTTGGTTGCCGCCTTTTGGGATGCAATGTTCTCCGAGTGTGTCTTCCACTGCACTCGGCCCGCCTGCAGACGCTCGAACGAAAACCGGAGCAGCGCGTACGTCGTCTCCAACATCACAAACGTACTCTGGACTGCAGGATGAAACCAGATGCTGCCCACCTCAAAGCGTCGAAAGGGCAAGGAAATGTCGAGCAGGCAGATCGATCCACACAGCACCCATTTCTTCTTTTCTGGATCTTCCCTCGGGTGTGCAGAGACATAACAGACCCAATTGAAAAAGTCCGAGGACTGGCAAAAGCGTTCCTGGATCTTATAAAATTCCTCATACGTCTCAAGGGCTCCATGCGGCATGTAATTGAATAGGTAAGTGTGGTTCTTGTACACTTCCCACAGCAGTGGAGCATCCCGATCGAGCTAAGAGTGGGCGGGTGGGCGGGTGAATGATGGGTCGGGAGGAGATGGAAGGACGCATCAGAGAATGAGTACGCGGAAGCACACATCAACGAAAACGAACAAGTGATAAGAATGCGGTCAAAAAAAAAAAAGCGCATAGGAGTGAATGGTTAAAGCAGTGGCATGGGCAGTATGTCGATTGCTGTGCCTGGATATCCGAAACATAGCCAGTGCAGTGACTAATGCAATGAGGCTCAGGTATATCTATCGTACATGTGTGGATCTTCAAGAGACCGGCAGCAAAACACCATGCACCGCCTTCAAATGCGCGCATAGCAGACAGGATACAACAATCTGCTGTACCAAACGCCTACACACAGACAGTCTACACACGCACCTGGATGGGCTGCAGAAGGATCTGATCAGTCTCGATCCTGGTCCCACTGTGGATACCGAGCGTCTGTTGTGAGTACTCAGACGAGGGCAGTTGAGTGTACTTGATCAGCTTGGTCAGGGTCATGTTTGGTGGCGTAAACCTGGGCCTGATCGAATGAAGATGAGAAGAAGATGAGAAGAAAAAAGAATGAGGAAAATGGAAGGGAAATGATCTCTCTTGCAGACCCGATGCCCTTTTAAGCTATGAGTATTTGTGTGTGATATGGAGCAAGACATGCTTTCGCAAAAATAATAAAAATCGCCACCGCCGCTTTGCCGAACCAATAGCACCCGCATCGATCTTCAATGAGTATAATAAACAGGGCGCCGCGAATACGTCAGACCAGAGCACCTGCCAAAGCTAAAGAGGTAAGGCTGACACGATGCAGTTACGCTGCGCAGAATATCTCAGAATATCTCTTTTTTTACTATTTCGATTTGACTAGGTTCCTGTTCTGAGCTACTTCTCGCCAAAGGAATAGGCACTCTCGGACAGACTCAGGAAAAAGTTCTTATGAAGGATCTTGGCCTTGTCCTCGCCAGCTGCCCCCAGCGCGACATGGAACGGCAGCAAGTGATCCAGCGATGGATGAGCAGACCTCAAGTACTTGGACTGCGCCATCTCATTGATCGCTGCCACTCGACGCTCGCTCTCAGACTGGTTATTCGAAGAAGAAAAAAGAGTTGACGTGTTGGTTATTGGTCTGCCCCATAGAATGATATGGGAATAAGGGAATACATCAATGATCGCCAGGTATACATACCTCCGACAGCGCGACTTTGTCTAGCAAGGCATCAAAGGGCGCAACATAAGGTGCCACTTTGGTTCCTGATCGCATGTACGTGCCCAGATCCCGCAGGTTATGTACGGCTGTACCACTCGCCACAATCAGCACATTTTCCTCACGAAGTTTTGTCAATGCCTGACCAAGCTTGTAATGGTACTCAAAGGTCTTCTCCGTCGGCTGGTCTCGCATGTCTGCAAGCGACATCTGAACAATAGGAATCTCGGGCTTAGGCAGGATGCGTAAGAGCGGCACCCACACGCCGTGATCGATTCCTCTCTTTGTTTCTGCCTCTGCTGGGATGTTTGCCTAAATTCAAAAAGAAACAAGTTGACAGATCAGAGTTACCGGAGGAATACAAGACGTCTCTATTTCCACAAATGATAACGAGTCCAGACAACTTACCTCACTTAGGAGCTGCAGGACTCTGTTGGCCAGCTTGGGGCTACCCTTGGATGGATATTGCAACTTGTACATAAAGTCGGGAAAATTGTAAAAGTCGTAGTAGAGTTTGTTCTCCTCCGATGTGCGGACTCGGATTATACCTTGATCGCCCTCCCAATGACCCGAGATCACCAGAATCGACGCCGGGGTTGGATCCGAGAGCGACGTCCATTTTTTACCGAGCTCTGCGAAAAAGTCGGCCGTAACCGATTCATCGACCGCCTGGTTGGGGCCTGCAAGGAGCACATCATTAGTTTTGAGTGTCACGCCATGGTATTGTACTCTTTACAAATGAAAATCGTATTAGACGGTATTGAAGCTTAGTTCTTACCAGCATGAGAGATAAAGTAGACAGGAAGCTTGTCAGACATGGTTGACGAAGATGTGGTTGTTGATGACGATAATGAAGAGGATGGCTGGATATGGCGGATGTCTTTGGAGTGGTCAAAGGAGGTGGAAGGAGCATGTTTACTAAGTGTTCTCACGGTCGCGAGGGACAGTAGGCGCGTGGACAGAGCAGAGAACATGTCCTGGAGAGACGAATGATGACTGCGAGTGTTGTAGCAATCAAAGGCCAGGGCGAGGAGCAGTGCGACCGTAACGTGGAGTGCGATATGGATCACCTTCATCCTTCCCTTCTATGTTCCCCCAGACTATTTTTTTTTTATTATTATTATTACCTTTTTTTTTTTTTTTTGCAAGCTGTGTGTGATTACCAGGAAAGGTGCGATGATACTCAAGATGAAGAACGATGTAAATTTGATAGAGCAGAAGGAAATGGGTCCAGATGCGTGCTCCTTTTATGCAGAGTGAACATCGCCGTTGCCATTAGTAATTTCGCCCATTGCAGTGGCTGAACTGGCAACTTTCTTGGACTGAAAAAGTAGGTTGGGCGAGTGGCGTTCCGTTCTTTGTCATCTAAACATCTATCTTCAGGTACCGGCACTAGCAGCAGCGGCCGTATCTTTATTCAATTGAAAGCAAATGTACCGGTATATATATGTATATAGGAAGGGTGTATTTGTCATCATACAATACTCGTAACAAATCAACCAGAAAAAGCAAAAGATAGGGCAACGGGGCTAGGAAGACGAATGAGGTGCATTTGCATCTGGTGCAGCATATGGGTTCACCGCAACAATCTTAATCACAGGCAGCGAAACGGTTGTGTCTGCAGTGATCAGCACCTTTACATGGCTGAAGATGCGAATCCTCGTCAGTCGTCGCGCCTCGTCTTCGGCCTCGTCCCCTTCCTCCTCTTCCTCTGCATCCGCCCCATTCGAGCCATCTCCTGAAAGGCCTTCGTTGTCATCGTCATAATCACTCTCGTCTTCAAACAGACCACGCTCATCCTCATACGCATTCGTGGCATCATCTGGATGGTCCATCGCATCCGAGCTGCCTGCATGGGCCGGTACCAATGTGGACAGGCGACGGTCCTTGTCGTCTCCCTTGGTCGAAACAGGGTCTTCCTCGACAATTGGCTTGAAGGCTTCCGTGCTCCAGTACAGCTTTAGTGTCTCTGAGGATTTGTTCCAGGCATGGCGTTCCACTGGCAACTGGTCCACATGCACTCGTTTTTCCAAGCCGTACTCTGGGACAAGAACATCAAAGGCTGAGTCCAGCACTTGAACGACTATTGCATCCCTGATCACCATTCCTTTGGACTCTGTCATATTCCTGAGTAGTACGCTGAGGTATACATGGCTACTCTGCTCCTGCGCCAGCTTCGCAGCGTCCCTCTTGATGTTACAGAGATTTGCGCATTTTTGACACGACTCCTTTGTCAAGTAAAATTTTGAATCTATATAAAAGGGTAGTTTGTCAGGAAAAATATTCATGCGGGGCAAATATGAAAGCCATGAAAATGATATAAGAGCAAACATACCTCCTGTAAGAGACGCTTCAAGCATGCGATGCACGATAACATCCGCATATCGACGGATAGGGGACGTGAAATGGGTGTACAGGGGAGCATTCAAGGCATAATGATGGTACTTGTCGGGACTCAACATGCCGCTGCAGATATACTTGGCTCGTTGCATGGGCTTGATCACTAGCAAACGGACCACCTTGCGCACATCTGAATCTTGAATTGCATCCAAAGACCGTTGCAGCGCTCCAGAGCTGGATGCATCCAAATCCAACCCGATCTTCTTCATATGCGAGATAAAGTGCATCATCCTCTTCTCGAGCGGATCCTCATGACGACGCAACAGAGCCTGCTCAGGGAAGGACTCACAGATCTGCTTCGCGACGCTCATATTAGCAAGCAACATAAACTCCTCGATCAGCCTGTTGCTCTCCTTGAGCTCATACACGGAGACATCCAGCGGGTTGTTGTTTTCATCCGTTTCGAAAGACAGCCTAATTGAGTTGATCGACAACGCGCCGTTCTCAAATCTCTTTTGGCGAAGGACTTGAGACAATTTCTACGATCAGCAATGAATAATAAATACAAGGTATATCGATGAGTAAACTTGCATTCATACAAGGATTGACACCTCCTTACATCGAATAGTAAACCATGACTTACAAAAAAGATCTGAATGTTTCCTTCAACCAACGAGCGCGATTGACCAAACACCTCAACCTTGGGATCCAACGAGCCCGTAGTGATCACCTTCTGAGCATCATCGTAAGACAGCTGGGCACAGGATCGGATGACCGACTTTGAAAATGAAGTGTCCAGGATCTGGCCGTCCTCCGTCATCTTCCAAAAAACAGAAAAGGCTAGGCGGTCGACATTGGCTGTCAAACTGCAAAGGTCCTCACAGAGAACATTTGGGAGCATTGGAATGGCCTTTTGGATAAGATAAACCGTTGTCGCTCTGGCTTTCGCCTCCCTGTCCAGAGCAGACCCAACCTTGATGAAGTGCGACACGTCCGCGATATGAACGCCAATCTCCAACGTTCCGTCATCGAGGCGAGTGCATGAGACTGCGTCGTCCAAATCCTTGGCGGTTGCCGGGTCGATCGTAAAGATGCAGTCCTTGCGAAGGTCGCGACGTCGGCTCAGTTCCTTTTCCGGGATAACCCAAGGGATCTCAGGAAGGCATTTCTCGACCTTTTCTCCGAAAGCAGTTGTTATAACATTATTATTGGCCAGGAGCGCCTCCGTCTCAATTTCAATGTTTCCAATATCGCCCAGTTCCCTCTCCAACTGTCCAAAGGGATGAAGCGAGCTCAAAGGCCAGCGCTTGATTGTCGCCACAAACAGCTTCTGGATATAAGATGAATGATTCTCCACAAAGTCCGCAGGGGCTTGGTCGATGGGAATAGCGATTAACGGGACGCGTTTGTCGGTCTAGAAGAGGCAACATATCGCACGTACGCGTGTCAGAATGGGTTCCGCAAAAAAATGCGGGGGTAATTCAAAGACAACCTCGAGAACTTACTGGCTTGAACCAGACTATACGCGGTTGGTCCTTTTGATCATCCTCGTCCTGCTTCTTGCGTTCAGTCTTCTTGCCAGAGCCACTAGGGCGTTGCAAAGTCAGCGTGCCCGAAAACATCTGGGACAACGAACGCTCGACAATTGACACAATGCGTCCGCAGTACTTGGGCTTTAACTCTTCAATATCTACTTCATCTGCATCCTCAGCATCTTCGACCCGCTTGGGCTTCTTCTTGTCCCTGTTGTTATCTCCCTTCTGCTGAGGCAACTCCTCGGGGTCGAAAAGCTCGATTCCAACAACATCACCTTCGAGTGCACGGTTTCTGTCTTTGCTGCCACAGATATAAACGTCGCCGTCGGGAAGCGTGTCGACCGTAACATAGGCGTCAGACCGGTTGCGCTTGTTGATCCTCAGAACTCCCTGGACGTACTTTTGCTTCTGTCTTGTCAATAATGAATGAAAGTCAGAGTACGTCAAATGGGCTGTGAACAGAGCACGACGGCCACCTGCAGTCTCCTTCAGGTTGATGCTGTCTCTCCTAGAATGTCCGTGGGTTGCCGCAGGGGTAGCTATGCACATGCGCCGGGAGAAACGATAAACGATACGTTAGGCAGTTAGACAATATACGCCATGCCAGGAACCTGTAATCAAATACACAACTGTCGCTTACACATGCGCCAATCTTTACGATCCGATTCTTTGACACCGGCAATAGTGGAGAGTCGCTTGTTGGTGGTGCCCAACACGCCAGTAGAGATCAGAGTCGATGCGCGGTTAGAACCAATGGCAGACGAGTGGAAGGCTGTTGTGAAACGACGACGGTCCTGAGCATCATCGTTATTGACAAGTGGTGCAGCACCGACGCCCTTCATATGACTAGGCAACCTAGCAGTAAACTCCGCCAGGGAATTTGCATCCACACCTGAGCCGAATCGCTGATGTGTGTCCTTTGACGAATAGCTGGAGCGGTTGCTTGATGCGCCCTTGCCCTCGAGGGCAGACAGGGTATCGGCAATGGCGTCTGGTTCATCATCGCTCGAGAAACTGAAGGCTGAGTGAATGAAAGGTTTGCCCTCCTGCAATGCAGCAACCTCTTCCGGCTTCACGATGACTGAACGACGATTAGGCTGGTACCCGGATGTGCTGCTTCTGCGCCTAGTGTCAAAACTGTCGCCCAAGGTCGCCGCAGCATCCCTAGAAAATGCAACAGATCGTCGGTGACCCTGCCTTTCATGGGTGCTGGTGGATGCCTCGTCCTATTCACAATACAAATCGTTCATCACATGTTAATTCGCCGCTAAAGAGATATTCCACAAATCAATATTGAGTATTGCTTGGTTACCTCGTCTTCCTTGAGTGGCACAAGCGGTAGTTTGCTGTCCGATACAGACAAGCGGCGAAGAGTTGCCACGGTGGACTGCAGAGCACTCTCGATTGACGTTCCACGAGGTGGTTGCGATATGTGGAGAGTCGTAGATGTCGCGGCGCCACTCAAGGGACCGATAGAGTTCCTTGAGGACAAGGAGGACACAGAAAGACGCTTCTCATGGCGAGTTGTTTCGAACGCTAATGTCTCCTCTCCGTGGTTGTTGGTGGGAGGCAGGCTTTTTAGAGCACTGATAATTTCTTGCAGGGACTCGATTGCCTTGCCCTCCTTTCCGGTCTCATGAGTGAGCTGCTCCAGTTGCTCTGCCATAGACAAGCTACGGGAATGTCGACGCTTGGGAGCACCAGCAGAGTGATGTGCGGATGAGTCTACTCTACCTTTGTCGACCTGTCTTTCCAAGGACTCATCAACGGTTGTAAGTCCTCCTCCGAATCGATTAAGCTTATCGAGGGGCGTCAGAGTCGAGGAACGGCGACCGGAAGGGCTCGCAGAGGTGATGGGAGACGAATGAACAAACGACCCACTGCCGCTCACTGGAGCAGAGAATGGCGAAGGGACATCTCGAGAGACATTTGTCTTGATGGACGTCAGCTTTTCGTTCCTGTTGCCTTTACTCTGAGTCGCATGATTGCGAGACTCCATTACAACTGGTGTCGCTGTCGATCCCGGCGTGAAAGAGCCCTTGCCGCCCGACAAAGAGCCGAACACCGCGGAGCCAGACGCTGTCAGGGGAGAAGCGAGCGAGGATGATACTGGGGAGGGCGAGTTTGGTGATGTTGGCGAAAGCGAAGACGACGAGGTCACGAACGAGCAAGACGAAGTGATCGAGGATGGGCGACCATCCTTAGGGGATGACTGAGTTTTGGTAGTACTCTCGAAAGGTTCATTGTGCTTGTCGTCGTTGCCATTGTTGCCCTTGGTACTATTGTTGCCCTTGGTGCTATTGTTGCCCTTGTTGCCCTTAGTGTCCTTAGTGTCCTTGCCCTTCTTCTCCTTAGAAATGGAGCTGTCTTGGCGCCTAGCAGCGGTCGTGTTGCTCTGGCGGGCGTCAGGGTCAGTATCCTGGGCACGCTTACCATCTCTCGGCCTGGTGTTGCTAGTGGCTCCGTGCTTGGTTCCATTACTCTTATTGGATTTGCCGCTAGACGTCTTTTCCTTTTCCTTGGATTTCTTGGTCTGGACAGGGCCCTTCTCAGTCTTGGTTTCGGCGTTGTCATTTCCTATGGCGACGTCCGTGCCACCGACAGAAGACGTAGAAATTGTTGTGGGCTCCTTGGCGTTGGTGCTCTTTTTTTTGCTCTGGTTGTTGTTGGCTGACGACGTGCTCTTTTTCCTGTTGTTGCCACCACTGTTGTTGCCACCACTGTTGTTGCCACCACTGTTGTTGTTGCTGTTGTTGTTGGCAGTGGTATCGTTGACATTGGACACAGACACAGAGGCATTCTCATTCGAAGTATTGTCGGGGCTCTTGTTCTTCTTGAGGGTCTTGGCTGCTTTGGGATCCTTCCTTCTGTTGCCATCGTTGTTGGTGTTGGTGGTTGAGTCGATATTGACAACAGCAGCAGTAACGTTCCCGCTCCCGTCCTTGACAAGGTCCTTATCCTTTTTGTGGGTCTTAATGTCCTTTGCATCCTTCTTCCGATTGGAATTGTTATTGGAAGTCCTGGTCTGATCTTTGCCCTTGTCATTGTTGCTGTCCTTTTCCTTGCTCATGTTATTGTCCTGGTTACTGTCGTTGTCTTGGCGGTCCTTATCCTTGATCCTGTTCTTGTTGAAAGGTTTCCTCTGGGCTCTCTTCTTGTTCGGAATTGTGGGTGCGGTCTGGGCCGAGGCAGCAGAGATAGAGGGGACGCCTGTAGGGGAAGAGGCAGGCACTGGTGCGGGTGCGGGCGCGGGTGCGGACATCGCGGGAGGGAGTGTGGAGGCCATGGTAGTTGTGTCTGGGATGGGAGACTACCGAATCACTGGCCTTTTTGAATGAGGGGGAGGAGTGGCGGTTCGACTGGTATACTCTTCCTGATGATTGGATGGAGATTGGGGTTGGCTGGGAGGGATGGGGGGTCGGATGCGGCGATGGAGTTGGGTGCTCAGGCGGAGGGTAGGGAAGAGGGACGGGAGTGAGACCAGGAAGAAGGAAGAGAAGAGGAGGGGGGAGGAACTGCGAGAGAGAGAGTATTTTATCGACTGCGGTCCAATTGTCTTCAAGGGCCTCTCCTGCGGAATGTGATTGGTGGCAAGGTCGAATTACACACCCGCGCACCACTGGACCGCCCCACACTAGACTCCACACTAGTCTGCACACCAGCCTCGCTAGTCCACAACACCAGACTCACGAGTCTGCACACCAGACTGGCGCACTAGAACAGCCTACGCACGTTCCAGATTACACCACATTCAGCTCCTTGAGTGCGCTGGAACGTGACAGGTCCGCACACATCGCCCTCTCTTCTGAATCCGATCCACTCTCTCGCTCCTTTTCCTCACCAACACAGCATCGGAGTGCCATGCGACCCTTCACCATCGTCGTCGCTGCAGATCTGGCCAACGGCATCGGATTCAAGGGCGGCCTGCCCTGGCGTCTGCGCAAGGACATGGCCTTCTTTGCCAGGATCACCTCCAAGACCCTTGACCAGGCCTCTGCTCAACAGCAGCAACAACACACTCCAGGCAGTCCCGCCACTAGAGTCAACGCCTGTATCATGGGCAGGCGCACCTGGGAGTCCATTCCTCCAAAGTTTCGCCCCCTCAGCTCTCGCTTCAATGTTATTGTCACCCGTAACCCGCACTATCTCGAGCAAGTCCTGTTGATCTTAATCCGAGCGCGTGTCCCGGGCTGGTTCTGGTGGCACCGCTGTGCTATCGTGTCTGAACAAAAAATAACCCCCTCAGAGCTGGGCTGACTTGGACTCATTCCTTTTGTTCTTCACTCTTAACAGCGACAAGCCTGAAAAGGACAATCCGCTTGTTGCCCTGGCTCCGTCCCTCGAGGCCGCACTGGATCTGGTCGGATCTCTTCAACAGCCCTCCACAACCTCTGAAAGCGCTTTAGAATCAGCAGCTGTTGCCCTCGCTTCAATCATGCCTGCACCGCTTACTCTCGTGCCAGCCGTCTCTAATAGCCAGATTCGGATCGATCGTATCTTTCTCATCGGAGGTGCTCAACTTTACAACGAAGGCGTTCAATCCAAGGACTGTGCCCACATCTTTATGACTCGCATCCAGACTACGCTCGAATGCGACACCTTCTTTCCCGAGATCAAAGAGTCGGTCTACAAGCTGTTGCCCAGTCAAGAGTCGCATGCGTTTTTGGAGGAGTTCCTTCAAGAACCTGTCGAGGGTGGTGTCATAGAAGAGGGCGCATTCAAATACGAATACGCTGTCTACAATCGCATCTGAACTAAAGAACTCTTTCTACTCTATTATCCTTACCTGTTGTCACTCCCATATTTTGTTTGGATGTTGTTATTTTGGCATTTTTTATTAGGCGTAAATAGAATGTTGAGACATGGTATCATACAGGCAAAAAGCAGGACAATTACTGGTCATGTAGAAAGTGGAAAAGAAAAGTACAGGTTTACGCCAACTTGGGAGGCCACGTTTTATTTCGAATGCGCTCCAATTCTGGGCCTAGCAAAAAACCAAAGCGCTCGAAAAAGGCCTCAGGCAGTTGCCAGCTATCCCTGCGCAGGGGCGGGCCATGGCAGATCGCCCCGTCAATCAGCACCTGGAAAAGCTCGTCCACGCTGTATCTGTTCTGGTGAACAATCATCTGCGCCCGCAGTTTCGGGCATGGAATATAGTCGATGCGACGATCGTGCGGCAGCTGGTAGATTTTAGGGTCGATGTCCGGATCACATTGTGGTGCTGCCTTGGCCAGAACCCGGAACTCCTTCTGCAAACGATGCTTCGGCACAGATTCTCTTCTAATCCCCAGAGTCATAGCAACCCTGTTAACAAACTCCTCATTCTCGTCATCTTCGTCCTTATATGCTTCCAGCTCTGAGGCAATCAAACACGGAGACGGACCGTCCTCGTTTCCTGATCCTGTCGTAGAACATCTGTCCTCCATCTGCATCGGCTCTGCAAAGAGCGAGTCATCGCTCACGACCTCCTGCGGTGTCGCCATGTTGATATGCAATGACTCCAACGTGCCTGGCGGGAAGAGCGAGGACTGCAGCTCATCAAACACTGTCGGGTGCTTTGTGTATTCCGTGTGCTTGGGCAAGTTGGTGCCTGGAGGACGGTAGGCTGGCCGTGGTACTGAAAGGGGTGCGAGTGACATGGTTGGTGCTGCTAGTTTGCCGTCGTCCAAGTGTTCGGGTATGAAGAGCGGCGGTGCTTTGTAAAGGATATCGCCGTTCAAGGAATAAATGCCCTCAGCTGTAGAGTGGCCCTCGGCTGCTACGCCCTGTGCGGCATGATCCTCTACCATCTCCATAGTGCTACCGCCGCTATTCTCGCTGAAAGAAGTAGGGAGACCCGGAGTATTTGAGGATTGCGCCGTTGACGAGGATAATATGGGGGTTGTTGCATCTGGGGACGGATGATTGGCGAGCGAGAGCGGGGTTGTAGGAGCGGCAGCAGGAGTGGCAGAAGTGCCTGGTGTGCCAGGAGTGGCAGGCGTGGCGGTTGTAGCAGGGGTAGAAGGAGCAGGGGAGGAGGCCTTGGCTGAGGCTGAGGCTGCTCGGCTCTCGTGATGGCGTCGGAACAGCTCATGCTTGACGTCCTTGAGAATGTCAACATGGTTGCCTTTGCTCAAAGCAGACTCGAAAGCAAAGACGACCTCGCGGAGATAAAAATTCTCGCTTTGCAAGGACTCGATTGCAGCCTTGAGCTGGTGGACCTCACGCTGATAGGCACTGACTACGAGAAAGTGCTGGTTTTTGAGATCCTTGATCATGTTCTCGAGTTGGTGCAGATGTCGCTCCTTCCTGTCCCGGAAGGCACGTTGTGCTGCTCTGTTCTGCTCCTTGCGCAGCGCAGGACAGGACGGGCCAGGTTTGCGTCCAGGCTTCTTGCGGACTTTTTCTGTGGGCTGGTCTGGGGTTGCAGCACTCTTGGTGTTGACATTGGGATATGCGGCGGTACTGTTGCTGGTACTGATGTAGGAGGTGGTGTGTGCGGCAATGGAGTTGTCGGTGTTGTTGCTGTAGTTGCTTAGAGCGTTGTCGTAGGTGTTGGTGCCAGGATAGTGGAATGCAGAGGTGTGTCCGTTGACGCTGTGGAGACTGAAGGAGATACTGGGATCATTACCCCGAAAGACAGGATGGTTGTGGGCAGTGTGGGTGCGGGCATTGTTGCTGGTGCTGGTGTAGGACATCTCGAAGTCGTCGTCATCGTTGTCCTGGAAGACGAGGTCGTCGTCCTCGTCCGAGTAGGACAGTTCGTGGTTGTTGCTGCTGTGGTGGTCGTGGCCAGTGTTGTTCATGATTAACTTTTTGCGTGAATGAGGAATGATGAGAGATGAGTGAGGAATGAGGAATGAGGAATGAGGAATGAGGAATGAGGAATGAGGAGGAGGGGCGGAGGGATTTGTGGAGAAGGATGGAAGTGGAATGAGCCGCTTGCTGCAGCAAGGTGGGGGTGAAGTGGGAACTTAAAAGCACAAGAGTGTCACACTCCGAAGAAGCGAGCATCCTCTGAGCGGCAGCAACCCACCAGCCTGGCCCTGGCAACGAAGCGACGCAGATCAACCGCACGCTCCACATGTCTTTCCAAGTCTCCGCTGGACATCCGCATCTCGCTCTCCTGTCTTTGACAAGACATGACATTTGACATCCATCTGCGGCTTCAATTGCACATGGCCGCCTGTCCAAGCGACAGCACGCAAGGAAACCTGTGCTTCAGGACCCATTGCGTTGCGAATGCTGGCCCGCACATAATGCGTGTAGCACAAAAAACAAATTCAGGTCCAGTCCCTCCGGTACGCCATAAACCTTTTTTGACGTTTGGACAGGGCTATCTGAAGAGCCTGTCATTTAAGGGCATGCGAGAGCCTAAATGGCTCACTGAAATGGGCAGCGGCATGACAACAAGAGGCTAGAGTACATGTAAACAATCCATTAATGCATGGCCCTACTTTCTTTGTGTTCTCTTATGCAGACGCAACATGCGCACCGTTCATCTCAGTTCTTTGCCTTTTACAGTACATCCATGTCAATACAATAACCCGGTTCTGATGTATTTCGATATAACATACATATACTCCGGTATTTGTCGACTGGTGCTTATCGACCGGTATAGCTTTACGCATCAGATAAACTTCAGAACGCATCTACCACCGATTATAGCACGTTTTTTTCTGTGGATTGTTAGGATTGTTATTGCTGTATTTCTTTTTACCATCCGATGCCGCCATCCTTCATAACGCACCCCTCCAGCAGCACCAACCGCTTCAATATGAGTGACGGGGGCATGCCCCCTCGTTCTTGGTCGCAGCACTGAATCTCTTCAGCAATATCATGAAGGCCCCATCCACGAGCCACCAGGCAAAGGCGTGCCGTACGGACAGAATTAATCCAAGCAGGTCCTGAACAGCACCGCAGTTTGTTCCACCAAGTTCCATCTAGAAGACACTGAGTTTTTCTAGCTCTCGGTAGCACTGATAGAGAGGGGGTTGCCCATCTCAGTCAGGTCAAGAGAAAGGCCAGGTGATCCAAGGCGAGGGTGGATGGATGGCGCAAAAAGAGATTAACTTTACGTCAGAAACGCACGGCAGCGCCTTCAGCATTGACCGCGTGTCCAATTGGTTGACAACGATGTCAGCAGAGTCAACGACGCCGAGGGCAGTGACCAAAAACTTTGGACAAAAAGCCACTCTCAGCGAGGTATATAAACCCCTTCTTTCTCCGATGTTCCAATCCGCAACTCCCTCCCTCCCTCTTTCTCTCTGTTCCCACAGTTCCGAACCATGTCGAACATCCGTAACTCCGGTACCAACAGCCAGGGCAACCATTACTGCAACCGCGGTGAATCCGCCGCCCCTGGAGGAAGCTACCACTACTCCAACACCAATGGCTCGTACTACTACCAGAACACCAGCGGTTCGACTTACTACAACAACCCGAACACCGGCTACGTGAAATATACCCCCCCAAGCCAGTCGAGCTCCAACAGCGGCAACAGCGGTTACTCCGGACGCAAGTAGCGAAATAATGCCGACTTTTGGCGCGAGCCAACATCAGGATAGCTGAGCGCTCAATAGGCGTCCGCGGCAAATTGTATCGTACACAGTGAATATCGTCAGCTACGCTAGCCAGAATTTCCTAACCATTAATAAAGAAATGTATTGGCAGTATTAACAACATATGTGTATTCACCATATTGTCTTGCTTATATAAAGTGCCCCATTTCTCTGAATCCGCTACCACTCGGTACCGGTCCTTTATGAAGAGCATTGTGCCTCTGAGACTACCTCCTGTATTTCTAGTCTCCTATACTAGATGCATTCATAGTTATTCCCTTTATGTAAGGTACGATCTGTCACTATTAAAAGGGCATATCGTTTTTCACAGATCTATCGTTCCCACATATTCCGCAATATCGCAACTGCTGGGCCTTGCCTCCGAGCTGAGAGCCTCGAAGAAGGAGAAGATCCTGTGCTGCGCTGAGATTCTACTGATTGTAGCGGATTAAACTGTGCAGATGCTGATGCTGTGCGGGCACGCGAACTGTTTGGCTGCAAACGTGCAAATATTTGCAGGCAATTTTTTTTTTTTTGATAACTAGAACCCACGAGGATATGTAGAATTTATTAGTGATATTTGCAAGCAACTATTGTTGGCGACATTGGGTGCGGGGAATGGAACGTGGGCATTCAAACTGCGCTGCTTTACCATGATTAGAGTATTTAAGCGAGCATCCCGATTTGCAGCGAGGCGCAGTATTCACTGACATTTTTTTTCTATAATTTCATTGTCAATACTTACTACAGTCCTCTCTCATTTTCGATACTTTTTTTCGTCGAAAGTGAGATCGCTAAAGATTCCAGCGATTCTATTGGCTGGAGGGGCATTTTCAGTCAATCAGAGTACTCTATATCTAGGCTCGTAGCACTCTGCCCTCCATCATCCCCATCCCCATCCTCATCCTCATCCTCGCCAGCGTTCCCAGCATCACTAGCATCGCCAGTACCAGTGCTCCATAATCCCTCTCACCACGTTCTACCCATGCTTCCTAAGATTGCAGACGCGCTGGACCGACCTAAGTCGAGCGAGGACGCTTCATTGTCGGACGCAGGTCGCGGTAGTTGGACACTTGCTAGCAAAAAGCGGATCATGGACAATTGGGATATCTTTCACAGAGGCTATCAGGACCTGCTTGGCAATCCTGTACCAGAATTATCACCATCAATGAAAGACTTTGAGACGGCTAACAAGCTGCCACCTAAAACGATCACCCGACTCATAAAAATGAGGCCTTTTATCAACAAAATGCCTACCGGCTCTTTGGATACAAGGTGCTACACCAAAGCCCACATCCGCGAGTTTTATCCAGTCGAGACGATTCTTCACCAGGAGATCCAACGTCTCCGTAAAATGAACGTGCCGGTAGATCAATGGCTGTTACAGTTGCTTGCAGGAGAGGTATACGACCTGCTTGTGGAAAGAAATGGACCACTCACGTTTGAAAAGCCTAGATTCTCGTCCGGTTGGGTAGCCAGTTTCAAGGCCACCTGGGGACTGTCGTTTCATAAGCTGATGGGCGAGGCAGGGTCGGTTGATTGGGATGCGATAGCGGGGCAAGTGGAGGGTCTCAAGTCAATTCTTGCGACCTATGATCTGAATGACATCTACAACGCCGACGAGACTGGCCTTTACCTGCAGACCACCTCAAGTTGGACGCTCGATGTCGAGATGAAGGCCGGAGCAGCCATTCCAGCATCGCGCGTCTCCATTCTCTTCTGCACCAATGCCACAGGAAGCGACAAGCGAAAGCCTTTTATTCTCAGTAAGTATCCTGTCAGAAGTTGATATTCGGAACGAGGAGAGACATGGTTTATTTTTATTTTTATTTTTATTTTTTTATGCTGGATGCCATGTTGATCATATTTGGATCCATTTAGGCGAAAACCTTGCTTCTGGCTTCAGGAAAGATGAAACGCTGCAGCGCTTGGTGGATGTCATGCCATGGGATACTGCAAAGCAACCACGCAAGTCCAAGGCAGCTAAAGCAGCGGCAGTCGCCCAGCAACAGCATCATGACGCTAGTGGACAAGATGGCGCACCTGGCAATACACAACACCAGCAACAGGAGGCCACTTCACAGCATACCCAGGCGCAGAAGCGGCAGACTAACAAGCGAGCAGATTACATGACCAAGTATACCTTTACCCACTGGCTGCGCCAGTTCCAGCAGGACATCGTCGCGGAGGACCCTGATCGGCGCGTGGTCCTGCTCATCGACAATGCATCATGCCATGCAGTGGTAGAACGGTGCAGTGTCGATTTTCCGAACATCAAACTGCTGCTTCTGCCGCCGAACTCGACATCAGTAACACAGCCCCTGGACGCAGGAATCATTGCTGTTTTCAAGAGGCGGTATCGTAATCTCATCCTAAAGTTACGTGTCTTCAAATCCTCCCAGCCAGTGCCAGACCCCAATGCGCCTCCTAAAGCGGCCAGCAAGGGAAAAAAAAACACGAGGAGGGCCAAGGCAGTCGACAAGGCCATGAAGTCGAAGAAGGATGGGTCTTTTAGGGTGTCCAACCTCGAAGGATGGCACATGATAGCTGCTGCCTGGAACGAGGTGGAAGGCAAGTCCATCCGGAGCTGCTTCAGACACGTCCCCATTTTCGGCGAGGCCCAAAAACAGCAACTTTCAACGCACACTTGTTTAGAAGAGGAGGTGGTTGCGGCGCTCAAGGAGACCCAGCAAAACATTCTCCATCGGTTCAGGGTGCAGGGTTACCACGACTCAGTGAGTGGCAGAGACCAAGGTCAGAGCGGCTCGTCAACAACGCCAGTCCTAGATATTTTAATGGACGCCGCGGAACAAAACGCCCTCGTCCCAGAAGATGGCTCTTCGTCAGCAATATCAAGAGGTGTTTCAATCATGGGTGCTCTTGAGAGCCATGAGAAGCTGCTGGCTTCAACCGCGAAACTTTTGA